>NC_052316.1:22868341-23181466 GCF_016432855.1 Salvelinus namaycush | reverse complement strand
TCGCTCTCTTGAAGACGGAAGGGACGTAGCCAGCGGTCAAGGATGAGTTGATGAGCGAGGTGAGGTAAGGGAGAAGGTCTCCGGAAATGGTCTGGAGAAGAGAGGAGGGGATAGGGTCAAGCGGGCAGGTTGTTGGGCGGCCGGCCGTCACAAGACGCGAGATTTCATCTGGAGAGAGAGGGGAGAAAGAGGTCAAAGCACAGGGTAGGGCAGTGTGAGCAGAACCAGCGGTGTCGTTTGACTTAGCAAACGAGGATCGGATGTCGTCGACCTTCTTTTCAAAATGGTTGACGAAGTCATCCGCAGAGAGGGAGGGGGGGGGGGGGGAGGAGGATTCAGGAGGGAGGAGAAGGTGGCAAAGAGCTTCCTAGGGTTAGAGGCAGATGCTTATAATTTAGAGTGGTAGAAAGTGGCTTTAGCAGCAGAGACAGAAGAGGAAAATGTAGAGAGGAGGGAGTGAAAGGATGCCAGGTCCGCAGGGAGGCGAGTTCTCCTCCATTTCCGCTTGGCTGCCCGGAGCCCTGTTCTGTGAGCTCGCAATGAGTCGTCGAGCCACGGAGCAGGAGGGGAGGACCGAGCCGGCCTGGAGGATAGGGGACATAGAGAGTCAAAGGATGCAGAAAGGGAGGAGAGGAGGGTTGAGGAGGCAGAATCAGGAGATAGGTTGGAGAAGGTTTGAGCAGAGGGAAGAGATGATAGGATGGAAGAGAAGAGAGTAGCGGGGGAGAGAGAGCGAAGGTTGGGACGGCGCGATACCATCCGAGTAGGGGCAGAGTGGGAAGTGTTGGATGAGAGCGAGAGGGAAAAGGATACAAGGTAGTGGTCGGAGACTTGGAGGGGAGTTGCAATGAGATTAGTGGAAGAACAGCATCTAGTAAAGATGAGTTCAAGCGTATTGCCTGCCTTGTGAGTAGGGGGGGAAGGTGAGAGGGTGAGGTCAAAAGAGGAGAGGAGTGGAAAGAAGGAGGCAGAGAGGAATGAGTCAAAGGTAGACGTGGGGAGGTTAAAGTCACCCAGAACTGTGAGAGGTGAGCCATCCTCAGGAAAGGAACTTATCAAGGCGTCAAGCTCATTGATGAACTCTCCAAGGGAACCTGGAGGGCGATAAATGATAAGGATGTTAAGCTTGAAAGGGCTGGTAACTGTGACAGCATGGAATTCAAAGGAGGCGATAGACAGATGGGTCAGGGGAGAAAGAGAGAATGTCCACTTGGGAGAGATGAGGATCCCAGTGCCACCACCCCGCTGACCAGAAGCTCTCGGGGTGTGCGAGAACACGTGGGCAGACGAGGAGAGAGCAGTAGGAGTAGCAGTGTTATCTGTGGTAATCCATGTTTCCGTCAGTGCCAAGAAGTCGAGGGACTGGAGGGAAGCATAGGCTGGGATGAACTCTGCCTTGTTGGCCGCAGATCGGCAGTTCCAGAGGCTGCCGGAGACCTGGAACTCCACGTGGGTCGTGCGCGCTGGGACCACCAGGTTAGAGTGGCAGCGGCCACGCGGTGTGAAGTGTTTGTATGGTCTGTGCAGAGAGGAGAGAACAGGGATAGACAGACACATAGTTGACAGGCTACAGAAGAGGCTACGCTAATGCAAAGGAGATTGGAATGACAAGTGGACTACACGTCTCGAATGTTCAGAAAGTTAAGCTTACGTTGCAAAATCTTATTGACTAAAATGATTAAAATGATACAGTACTGCTGGCTGGTGAAGTAGGCTAGCTAGCAGTGGCTGCGTTGTTGACTTTGTTTGAAAGTGTTGCTGGCTAGGTAGCCTCGATAACTGGCTAGGTAACCTCGATAACTGGCTAGATAATTACTCTAAACTACACAATTATCTTAGATACAAAGACAGCAAAGACAACTATGTAGCTAGCTAACACTACACTAATCAAATCGTTCCGTTGTAATGTTTCGGTAGAAGTTGGCTAGCTGGCTAGCTAGCAGTGTTGACAACGTTAGAAGATTCGATAATAATCTAAACTACACAATTATCTTTGATACAAAGACGGCTATGTAGCTAGCTAAGAAAAAAGTGCTAAGATCAAACAAATCAAACCGTTGTACTGTAATGAAATGAAATGAAATGAAATGAAATGTAATACTACCTGTGGAGCGAAGCGAAATGCGACTACTCGCTCCAACCCGGAAGTCTAATGAAGTCTAGATAACTAAGGTCAGGGCGTGATAGCCTACCTATTGATAGAAGTCTGATTTCTATTTCATATAGAGTTCCTTGTTAGTAATGACTATGTTACAGTTGTAACAGTTTAGTCTGTTTAGTTTGACTAAACAGTTTAGTCTGTTACATAGTCTGTAACTGACTATGTTACAGTTACAGACTATGTAACCTGTTGCAGTGTGTTGATCTCAAAAGGTTTCCCTTCTGCTGTCGATTTGTCATGATTTTTCTGCGTTGTTACCTTCAGTGGGGAAATGTTCATATTATCAGTAAACTGTTTTGGCTCTGGTCTACCAAATCTACATAGATTTGCTTCACACTGCCATATTTCTCCCAGCCAGTTTAGCTGGCTTTCCTGAAGCCACTTTGAAACATAATTTTCTAATGGATTAGTTAGGCTTCAGATCAATGAATGACTCTGCATTTTTGACATAGCCCCTGTGCCAGAAACCTGAATAGCTCCATTGTTTGAACATATTCATATTTATTCTACTAGGGTGCTCTTCATTCTGATATTGCCAAACACAAGTGCAGCTAAAGAGTCTAATTAGGCTCCTTGGAGGAGACTTGGCCCCGGCAGGTGTACCGTTTTCTGACTCCGTTGGAAGCACATTCATTATTATGCAGCTGCAAGTAATCTGTCTGATTTCACTTTCCTGGAATCCAGTGCTGGTGTCATCAATCAGCCTTTCATTATCTCCAAAAGCCACATACAGCAGGGCCACATATAACAGGGCCACAAAGAACAGGGCCACATAGAACAGGGCCACCTAGAACAGGGCCAGATAGTACAGGGCCGCATAGAGCAGTGCCAGATAGACAGGGCCAGATAGTACAGGGCCATATAGAACAGATAGAACAGGGCCATATAGAACAGATTGAACACGGCCATATAGAAAAGATAGAACAGGGCCATATAGAACAGGGACAGATAGAACAGATAGAAAGAACAGGGTCAGCTAGAACAGGGCCAGATGGAACACGGCTAGATAGAACAGGGCCAGATGGAACAGGGCCAGCTAGAACAGGGCCAGATAGAACAGGGCCAGATGGAACAGGGCCACAGGGAACAGGGCCAGATAGAGCAGGGACACTATTTTCACTGCTCAGCGAGCCTTCATGCGTCAGTCAAGTAGGAGTCATGTAGATGGGAATGACTGATGTGAAAATGTAAAAAATATCTGTTGTAATGGTTGCTGATGTGTGACTGATACAGTAAACGTTCTGTGTATCTCTCCATTTGACAGGTTTTGAAATTGAATATCATGGCATGAATTCCCTAGTATATGGTTTTCATTATACAGTTGAAGTCGGAAGTTGACATACACCTTAGCCAAATACAATTAAACTCAGTTTTTCACAATTCATGACATTTAATCCTAGTAAAATTCCCTGTTTTAGGTCAGTTACACGGAACCCAAACCGGCTTCGCGCGTGCGCCATCGTGCATACATTTATTTTGTCCCCCCACACCTCACGACACGCAGGTTAAAATATACAAAAAACCTCTGAACCAATTATATTAATTTGTGGACAGGTCGAAAAGCATTAAACATTTATGGCTATTTAGCACTTGCACTTGCTAGCTAATTTGTCCTATTTAGCTAGCTTGCTGTTGCTAGCTAATTTGTCCTGGGATATAGACATTGAGTTGTTATTTTGCCTGAAATGCACAACGTCCTCTACTCTGCCAATTAATCCACACATAAAACGGTCAACTGAATTGTTTCTAGTCATCTCTCTTCCTTCCAGGCTTTTTCTTCTCTTGACTTTATATTGTGATTGGCAACTTTCATAAATTAGGTGCATTACTGCCACTGACCTCGTTCGTCTTTCAGTCACCTACGTGGGTATAACCAATGAGGAGATGGCACGTGGGTACCTGCTTCTATAAACCAATGAGGAGATGGGAGAGGCAGGACTTGCAGCGCAATCTGTGTCAGAAATAGAACTGATTTCTATTTTAGCCCTTGGCAACGCAGACACTCGTTGGCGCGCGCTAGCAGTGTGGGTGCAATAATTGAATAACATAGATATCTACATTTATTTTGCAACGCTCGCGCACGCGATGCGAGCGGTGTAGTCAGCCTGTTAGGATCATCACTTTATTTTAAGAATGTGAAATGTCAGAATAATAGTAGAGAGAATGATTTATTTCAACTTTTATTTCTTTCATCATATTCCCTGTGGCTCAGAAGTTTATTTAGCTGGATGGAAGGTAGCCTAGTGGTTAGAGTGTTGGACTTGTAACCACAAAGGTTGCAAGATCAAATCCACAAGGTAACAATCTGTCGTTCTGCCCCTGAACAAGGTAGTTAACCCACTGTTCCAAGGCTGTCATTGAAAATAAGAATTTGTTCTTTAACTGACTTGCCTAGTTAAATAAAGGTAAAATAAAAAATAGTTGGCTATTCAGAAAATGTTTTTGCCACAGGGGAGTTTTGCTCATCTACCCCACGTGTGTACACGTATGTGTATGAAGCTGTTCCCTGTTTTTACTAGAGATATGGGCCACAGAAAGATAGGAACGCAAAACAAAATACCCTACTGGCACTGTCACCAACTGCCCCACTTTCAGTTGTTTTAATGAGCTGCAACACTAGCTGCATCTAGGATCAATGTGATGGATTACTGCACTCCAAGGCAAAAGATTAATGTATTTTTTTGTCACAATGTTTTATTTATTCCATCTTTATAATTTATGTAGTGTCAGTGTGTGCTTCATGATTTCGAAAAATTAGATGCTGGATCATTATGGTCATGACCTATGTTTTTATTAACAAACTGTTTTCTGAAAAATGATGCTGAACAATATTTACTGAAATTAACCCTCTTCATGAAAGAAAAGAAAACAGTCTGTGTTATCGGAACTGTCTCTTCGATTCCTAGGCAGTCTTGATCAAAGGACTTCCTGGAATCAAAATGACAGTACCATCATCAACTCAAGCGAGTCACAGCAATTTACTAGTGCGCTTCCCCAGCCTGGTTAACGGTGGTTTCTTTTGTCATTCTCAGTAAGGCAGCACAGATGATATTGATTCTTTCCATTCTTGTGGACGTCTGAAGGCCAGCTGCAAAAATATGTATCCCTCTTTATTCACAGTTTAGCTGAAGTTTTTAAGTATTACATAAAAGTCCAATACAATGTTATTCTTCTCTGGAGGATAGAGCTTCAGTCTAAAGATGAGTGAGTCGAATCCTTAGAGGACCTAGTTGTGGAAGAGCAGGTGTGATGAGTATTCCTGTTGCTCCAAAGAAGCATATCACTGGAGATATTAGATAACCAAATTTGTTTACTCTCCATTTAATTGGTTCCCATTCTGAGGGGCTGGGGAGCCTGCTACAGCCTTAGTCATTTTAAAATGTTAAAATTAGTGTTTCATTGGCAAATTGCCTGTGAGGCGTTGCTGAAGAAAATGAACACTACTAAAGCTGCATTCATCATCTGGCCCTGTTGATTCATCCACTGGCTCTGTTGATTCATCCATCCATACACCATATTCCAACACTGAGTGCTCCATCCCTCAATGTAAGATATCTCAGTGTACACAGTTCTATTATTGAAAATGATAACACTTACTGTAAGCTTTTTTATGTTGTACAAAATTGGAATTGGGATCTGTTGAGATCTCAATCAGTTAGTGTGTGTGTGTATGTGAGAATAGATCTCTGCCTTCCCACTGGGAGGTCCTTTAGTAACCCCACCTAGCTTTCCCCATTGTGGTGTGTTAACTCTCTCTCTCGCTCTCCTCTCCACAGCATTATGCTAAGAGCCTGGCCCCAGCATGTTGGAATTGGGCTCCTGTTCAGTCAGTGCTCAGACCCTGGCGGACCACAATGCCCTGGGGGTGCCCCATCTGGCCAGGGGGGGCGTCTGTGGGAGCAGCAACCCACGCCAATACGTCCTCCACCCCGAGTCAGAGAACTGGCGCAAGCACCGTCTGGGCCTGGCCGAGGGTTCCCACTCCTGCTCCCTGCTGGAACCCCAGAGCCTGTCAGACAGCCTGCTTTCCCACACAGCCAGCTTCAACACCCTCTACCTCCCACACAATGCTCATACCCCCCATGGCCTCTCCCTGGATGTGGGCAGCTCCTACGACAGGGCTGGGGAAGCGCTGGTGATGGACCCGGACCGACCCGTCAGCCCCATCGTCATTAAAAGGCGCCGGGGGGGTCTCATCGAGCAGCGGGACATTGTTAAAGCCCACCAGGCTCACAAGATTCAGAGCACCCCACAGGCCCTGCGCAAAGAATGGGAGTAAGTACAACGTGCCTCTCCTCTCAAAGCAAGTCACATAGTATATACAGGAATGAGTATACACAGGAAGTATATACAGGAATGAGTCTGTGAAACACCTTTCTATTATTTTTTCTACTTCTATTCACTGTAAGCCTAGCTTCACCATAGAACAAGTTTTTAATATCACGTGCACAAATACAGTGAAATGCCTTTCTTTCAAGCTCCATACCCAACAATGCAATAATTAATATCAACGTAGCACTAAAATTAGCATAAGGTAGAACAAAAACAAAGTAAGAAGCTATATACAGGGTCAGTTCCAATACCTATATTTACAATGTATAGAGGTAAGGTGACTAGGCATCAGGATATATGATAAACAGAGTAGCAGCAGCGTAAATTATAATTGTAGGCGTGTGTGTGTGTGTGTGTGTGTGTGTGTGTGTGTGTGTGTGTGTGTGTGTGTGTGTGTGTGTGTGTGTGTGTGTGTGTGTGTGTGTGTGTGTGTGTGTGTGTGTGTGTGTGGAGTCAGTATAAATGTGTGTGCATGTTATGTGTGTGTTTGCGTGTCAGTGTGCACGAGTGTGTAGAGTCCTGTGAGTGTGTATAGAGACAGTGCAAAAATAAAATACAAGGGTCAACTCAAATTTCCCTGCGGCAGCCTCCTTGTGTGGCCGTATTGCCCCCCTAAAAGACCATGCCTTTTGTGGCCAAAGTGGCAGTTGTGCTCTTGGGCTGAATATGATATGCTAATTATAATTTCTTTCTCCGGCTGCCGTGCTGTAGCCAATGACCATCATGTGATCAGGTCCAACTCACAGGCATTTCAGAAAAGAAGTAGGCTACAAGTAAATGAAGGCAGACACATCGTGCGTCCCTCTTATCGAATTCAGAAGCAAATATTGAAGATGTTAGAATTGTCGACATTTAGCCTACTTTTCGTCAGCCAACAAGATGAGTAGGCCTAATAAACATCAAAAGACTATCCTATGTCAATCTACCATCCACTATAGTACAAACGTTGACCTATTCTATTCTGTCTGGGACAGTTGTGGGATGGGATGTATCCCAAATTAATATAACCACAAGCATCAAAAACACTTTTTTAAGCAATGAGGCTGACACAACAGATCAGAACGGTTAGCTTAACATTTTTATTAACTATTAGGCTATTTCTTCATATTATACGCACAATAATGCGTTCATGGCAGTAGGCTATAAGCACAAAATTTTCCATTAGCGGGAAAACACAATTCTCAAAAGTGACACAAATGTGATTATGCATGTAATGCTTTTATTACAAAGGTGCATTTTTATGGGGAAAATTATCTTCCCCAAACTTGAAACTCACGTGCTGCACGTGCTGCCAGTAAGTGTCACGACTTCCGCCGAAGTCGGTTCCTCTCCTTGTTCAGGCGGCATTCGGCGGTCGGCGTTGCCGGTCTTCTAGCCATCATCGATCCATCATCGATCCACTTTTAATTTTCCCTTTGTTTTGTCTTGTCTTCCCACACACCTGGTTTCAATTCTCTCATTACATGTTGTGTATTTAACCCTCTGTTCCCCCCATGTCCTTGTCCGGAATTGTTTATTGTAAGTGCTTGTGCACGTTTATTCTGGTGTGCCACGGGTTTTGTACCCATTGATTGTTTGTTCTGGATGCCGGTGGTTTTATGTATTAAACTGCTCCGTTGTAAACCCAGTTTTTGCTCTCCTGCGCCTGATTTCCCTGCCGCCAGTACGCACCCCTTACAGTTAGGCTCTATATCCGTTGTAAAGTGGATTAACTTCTTGCCGCACGGATCCCTTTAGCGGGATCATTTTCCTAAACAACCGCTGAATTGCAGAGCGCCAAATTTAAAAAAAATACAAAAAATATTTATAATCATGAAATCACAAGTGAAATATACCAAAACACAGCTTAGCTTGTTGTTAATCCACCTATCGTGTCAGATGTTGAAAATATGCTTTACAGCGAAAGCAATCCAAGCGTTTGTGAGTTTATCAATCACTAGACAAAACAGTAAGAACAGCTAGCCTCAAATTAGCTTGGTCACGAAAGTCAGAAAAGCAATAAAATTAATCGCTTACCTTTGATAATCTTCGGATGTTTGCACTCACGAGACTCCCAGTTACACAATAAATGTTATTTTTGTTCGATAAAGATTAGTTTTATAACAAAAAAACGCCATTTGGTTTGCGCGTTATGTTCAGAAAACCACAGGCTCGTTCCGGTCCTGAAAGGCAGATGAAAATTCCAAAAAGTATCCGTAATGTTCGTAGAAACATGTCAAACGTTTTTTATAATCAATCCTCAGGTTGTTTTTAACATACATAATCGATAATATTTCAACCGGACGGTAACCTATTCAATACTACAGAGAAAGAAAATGTCGAGCTACATCTCTCGCGCGCAGGAACTAATCAAAGGACACCTGACGCGTTTTGAAAATTATCGCTCATTTTTCAAAATAAAAGCCTGAAACTATGTCTAAAGCCTGGTCACAGCCTGAGGAAGCCATTGGAAATGGAATCTGGTTGATACCCCTTTAAATGGAGGAGGGGCAGGCAACGGAACAGGGATTTTTCCAAATAAAAGGCACTGCCGGGTTGGATTTCCTCAGGTTTTCGCCTGCAAAATCAGTTCTGTTATACTCACAGACAATATTTTGACAGTTTTGGAAACTTTAGAGTGTTTTCTATCCTAATCTGTCAATTATATGCATATTCTAGCATCTGGACCTGAGAAATAGTCCATTTACCTTGGGAACGTTATTTTTCCAAACATAAAAATTCAGCCCCCTAGCTGAAAGAAGTTAATGTGCTTCATTTTAAGAAGTAATTTGGCTACTTTAGTTGTGATACAAACCTTATCAAACCATATAGGCCTATGGGCTAAACTACATGAGGTGTGCGACTATGATTTTAAAAAGTTGCAAAAAAAGGCATACGTTCCTGCACAAGAGCTGGGCATCGTTCACAAGTGATAATATATCATTGACAAGTGTAAGGCTAATATTGTCACCCATCACACTATTATTGATTTAATCTTGTCTTCACATATATACTAAATCATATATGTGTGAAACTTGTTTTGATTTAGAATGGACCATTATCATGCACCTGTCTTGAAACAGGGGCAGGGGAAAAAATACATGTCATCTATGCACTTAAGTAGCGAATGGAGGACGCTTTTCTCGTGGTTCATTTTCATGCCAGCTAGATAGGCTATACTCCTGTTGTAAAGAGAAACAATGCGCTTAATATTAGGAAAGTTGAGAAATAAATATAGCAGGTCTAGCCTATAGAAAGCTGATGGAATCCTCCTCTTTTTAATAGAGGCCATCACTCTGTTTTCTCACGCACTTCCATAGCCTATATATTGATGTCAGAATGATTAGAGGGACAATAGAGTGCTGAGTACCAGGCAGTTAGCAAGTTTGGTAGGCTACTAATGACCATCAGCAGCATCAGAGCTTGGAGAAACCTAATTACGTGATTAAGCTGTTGACTGCCATCCTGACTCGTGACCGCTGGTGTGGTGGTAATACGGTCATTGTAACATCGCTAATCCCTACCATCAGAAACAATGGAGAAAAATACATCCCATAACATTTAAACATGGAAATAGCTGCTCTGTCATTCAGCCTACAGCAGCAAATGTGTGGTTTTCAATCTAGGCCTACATTCCATGAGACTTTTGAGAAAAAAACATGCAGGGCTCGACATTAACCTGTTCATCCACTTGTCCTTTAGACAAGGAGGTGACTGAAAATATTGTGTTGTTTGATGCAAGAAACCACTTTACAAAATAACCATCATTATAATCCCATACCATTATTACAGAGAATCAGACAAATTATGCTACCCTCTGCCCTTTGGCTACTTAGCTTATTCAAGACCACTCAAAATACAACACTGCCACTTTAAGACATAAAAAAACTCTTTACCTGACTGCACACATGTTGTGCTCTTGTAGGCCTACTGCAGCTCTGATTTGTTATGGCGCACTGGTCTGTGTAGAGTATGGGCCTGCTTGTCATTTCAGTAGAATCCTACTCCGATGCACTCTGCCTACAAGAACATCTCTTGCATAGTTTGTTTTGTTTCAGTATGCTTCATTGAAAGTAGCACATTTTGCATTTATTTGAGCACAGTAGAGCGAAACGTTGATAGTGTTAACTAAAGGGGAAAGCTCTAGAAAGTTGAGTGAAGTTCAATCTCGTGCTTCTCTGCACAAGCTGATATTTCTTCTGCATGGCAATCCAAGGGGAGCTGCACGCTTGCACATGCGCGCAGCTTAGAGGGAACATTGGATATCACAATGAGTAATATTATCAGGCTTAGCATAACATATAAGCAATAGCAGCAGACAAATCAGGTTGAAAGCAGTATACTGCAGACTGAACTCTCTCACCACCATGCTAATACCCAACCCAGCTATAGAGGAGGAGGAGGGGAGACCGGCATCTTCCCTCCCTGTGGTGCTGTGGAATCTGTGATTTCTGACAGTGATGATTGCCTCTCTCTCGCTGTGGATTTGCACTCCAGTGACCTTGCCTCCCTCCTCAGCACCCCAGGCACAGGAAGACTTGCCTGGTTGGAGAGGGAGAGGAAGATGGGGGTCTTTAACTGGAGCTGATGGTGTCCTTAATTGCTGCTTTAATTCTCTGCCCTGACACTTCCCCTTGGTTTTCATTAACAATATGTCAGGGGAGGAGGCAGGGAGCAGGGAATCCAGACATGATTTAAGCAGCTAATAGCATCTTGTATGTGTTGTGGAAGTAGAAAATAGAGCGTGTGTAAAAAATTGAGGTTTGGTTAATTCCTGCATCATCTGGCCGGTTCAAATGATTGTCACAGTTTGGTTTGTCTTCCAATGTCCAGGATATAATTGATGTTACTCTATTTGGGACAATAATCTACCTAGTCAGTCAGGATGTTATTACCATGGCCTGTACCTCTCACTGTCATCTTCCTGGAAGAATTCAATCACCCAAATAACAGTACTTAAAATGCCTAAACTGCAAATGATAATGACAGTACTCTTGCAGAGTTGATCTGACATTTCTTTGAGCTGAGAATTTGGTTGGAGGGCATACAGGAAGGCTATTGGCGGACCACGGTAAATCATGGCTGGATCGAAGTTACACTATACAGTACATTTATTTAATACTTTCTTTGCACTTTGACCTAAAATGAACTAGGAAACACAGCCTTTGAATGACGTGCTTTACTTTGTTCAACTTTTATTTTTGTTTTAATGCGTAAATAGCGGAGTCACTGACAAAAGAGAAAACACTAGGCCCAAGAGAAGTTGTTCAACAAGTGGGAGCAGCGGCTCCTCCCCTCAGCGAAAAAATCAACACAGAGGATTTGAAGGCCAACATTCTTGCTGTCCTCAGAGCAGACATTTTATCAATACTCAAGGAGGCACTCAGTGAGGACTTTGATTTTATTCAGTCGAAGGCCGTGAGACCGATACTTAAAGCTCATTAAAGAGCAGTGATACTATCAAGAGCAGTGTGCGGATTCCCTCTTTCTTCTAATTTTATTCAAATGTTACCATGCACCTGCAAAACAGATAGCTCAGATGTGCGAGTGCCTTTTGAATTTTGAATTAAGTCGGAGTTACAAGCAGTCAAGAATGAACTCGCAAAGTATACAGCATGTCTCTGACATGGAACAAGGCTTGTCAACATGCTCAGACCACACAACTACGCTACAAACCATGGTTAAGAAGTTTGAAACTGATGTGGCTAGCCTTAAGGAACAATGCATACATTTACAAGGTTATATGCGAAGATCCAATATCAGGATCATGGGGGTAGCTGAGGACACGGGCTCAAGTTCTACTTCATAGGACTCAAAGTTATTGAAAGAAGCCCTCAAATTGGATAAAGACTTCCTTGTAGACCGCTCACACCGGAGCTCTCAAGCAAGAAAGCCTGGCAGAAAACCTTGCGTCATTGTGGCTAAACTACACTATTATCAGGATTGTAGTAGATGTTCTCCAGAGAATTTGGCCCACTTTGATGGAACAGAGCACCCATCTCTAACTTCCCAGACTATGATCCCACCGTTGCTCGTGACCGTGCCTCTTTCAACTATGTCAAGAGTCTGCTCCATGGACGGACCGACGTTCGGTATGGTGTGGCTTTTCCTGCCTGCCTGCGTATAACATACAACGGCACCGAGAAAGAGTTCCAAGACCCCCATAAAGCGATGGCCTCCGTAAAGGCCAACATTCTACCGAGGTTGGACGAAGCAAATGGCTGAATGTTCACCTGTTTGACAATTAGGGTAATGGACGAATGTGTCTACCACTGCAGACTCAGTTTCTCTTTTGTAGATACTGTATAGCGTTGCCAGTGGTATCAGTTGATATTGTTATTATTAGGTAACGTTAATGCCTTAGTTCTGGTGAGTCAATTCTCTGTTTGTTTCAACGTTTTATTTTATTACCATGAAGCTGCTGATTTCTACTTCTCGATGGTACCCGTATCCAGGGTAGAAAAAAAGCCGATACCGATTAATCGGACGATTTTATATTTTTATATTTTTATTTATTTATTTGTAATAATGACAATTACAACAATACTGAATAAACATTTTTATTTTAACTTAATATAATACATCAATAAAATAAATCTTGCCTCAAATAAATAATGAAACATGTTCAATTTGGTTTAAATAATGCAAAAACAAAGTGTTGGAGAAGAAAGTAAAAGTGCAATATGTGCCATGTAAAAAAGCTAACGTTTAAAGTTCCTTGCTCAGAACATGAGAACATATGAAAGCTGGTGGTTCCTTTTAACATGAGTCGTCAATATTCCTAGGTAAGAAGTTTTAGGTTGTAGTTATTATAGGAATTATAGGACTATTTCCTCTCTATACCATTTTATTTCATATACCTTTGACTATTGGATGTTCTTATAGGCACTATAGTATTGCCAGTGTAACAGTATAGCTTCCGTCCCTCTCCTCGCCCCTACCTGGGCTCGAACCAGGGACTCTCTGCACACATCGACAACAGCCACCCTCGAAGCATCGTTACCCATCGCTCCACAAAAGCCGCAGCCCTTGCAGAGCAAAGGGGAACAACTACTTCAAGTTCTCAGAGCGAGTGATGTCACCGATTGAAATGCTATTAGCGCGCACGCCGCTAACTAGCTAGCCATTTCACATCGGTTACACCAGCCTAATCTCGGGAGTTGATAGGCTTGAAGTCATAAACAGCTCAATGCTTGAAGCACAGGGAAGAGCTGCTGGCAAATGCAGGAAAGTGCTGTTTGAATGAATGCTTACGAGCCTGCTGCTGCCTACCACCGCTCAGTCAGACTGCTCTATCAAATATCAAATCATAGACTTAATTATAATATAATAACACACAGAAATATGAGCCTTAGGTCATTAATATGGTCAAATCCAGTGGTCAAATATCATTTCAGTGAAATACGGAACCGTTACGTATTTTATCTAACGGATGGCATCCCTAAGTCTAAATATTGCTGTTACATTGCACAACCTTCAATGTTATGTCATAATTATGTACAATTCTGGCAAATTAATTACGGTCTTTGTTAGGAAGAAATGGTCTTCACACAGTTCACAACGAGCCAGGCGACCCAAACTGCTGCATATACCCTGACTCTGCTTGCACAGAACGCAAGAGAAGTGACACAATTTCCCTAGTTAAAAGAAATTCATGTTAGCAGGCAATATTAACTAAATATGCAGGTTTAAAAATATATACTTGTGTATTGATTTTAAAGAAAGGCATTGATGTTTATGGTTAGGTACACATTGGTGCAACGACAGTGCTTTCTTCGCGAATGCGCTTGTTAAATCATCACCCGTTTGGCGAAGTAGGCTGTGATTCGATGAGAAATTAACAGGCACCGAATCGATTATATGCAACGCAGGACAAGCTAAATAAACTAGTAATATCATCAACCATGTGTAGTTAACTAGTGATTATGCTAAGATTGTTGTTTTTTATGAGACAAGTTTAATGCTAGCTAGCAACTTACCTTGGCTCATTGCTGCACTCGCGTAACAGGTAGTCAGCCTGCCACGCAGTCTCCTCGTGGAGTGCAATCAGCCATAATCGGTGTCCAAAAATGCCGATTACCGATTGTTATGAAAATGTGAAATCGGCCCTAATCAATCGGCCATTCCGATTAATCGGTCGACCTCTACTTTGTGCACGGGGGCATTGTCATGCTGAAACAGGAAAAGGCCTTCCCAAACTGTTTCCACAAAGTTGGAAGTACAAAATAGTCTAGAATATCATTGTACGCTGTAGCATTAATATTTCTCTTCACTGGAACTAAGGGGCCTAGCTCAAACCATGAAAAACAGCTCCACACCATTATTCCTCCACCAAACTTTACAATATTTTTTTATTTAACCTCTCTAGGGTATGTGGGACGGAAGCGTCCCACCTCATCAACAGCCAGTGAAACTGCAGGGCGCCAAATTCAAAACAACAGAAATCCCATAATTTAAATTCCTCAAGCATACAAGTATTTTACACCATTTTAAAGCTACACTTGTTGTAAATCCAGCCAAAGTGTCCGATTTCAAAAAGGTTTTACGACGAAAGCACACCAAACGATTATGTTAGGTATGAGCCAAGTCACAGAAAAAGACAGCCATTTTTCCAGCTAAAGATAGCATTAACAAAAAGCAGAAATAGAGATAAAATGAATCACTAACCTTTGATAATCTTCATCAGATGACACTCATAGGACTTCATGTTACACAATACATGTATTTTTTGTTCGGTAAAGTTCATATTTATATCCAAAAATCTGAGTTTAGGCAAGACGCTACTGTATCACTTGGCAAAAAACCTGAGAAAATGCAGAGCGCCAAATAAAAATTATTTACTATGAAAATTACTATAAAATCAAACTTTCATTAAATCACCCATGATACCAAATTAAAGCTACACTGGTTGTGAATCCAGCCAACATGTCAGAATTCAAATAGGCTTTTCAGCGAAAGCATACGATGCTATTATCTGAGCATAGCACCATAGTAAACAAAAGAGAGAAAACATTTCAACCCTGCAGGCACGACACAAAACGCAGAAATAAAAATATAATTCATGCCTTACCTTTGACGAGCTTCTGTTGTTGGCACTCCAATATGTCCCATAAACATCACAAATGGTCCTTTTGTTCGATTAATTCCGTCGATATATATCCAAAATGTCCATTTATTTGGCGCGTTTGATCCAGAAAAACACTGGTTCCAACTTGCTCAAACGTGACGACAAAATATCTCAAAGGTTACCTGTGAACTTTGCCAAAAAATGTCAAACTACTGTTGTAATACAACTTTAGGTATTTTTTAACGTTAATAATCTATAAAATTGAAGACAGGATGAAATGTGTTCAACACAGGATTAAAACGAAATGTTGCATGCCTTCTGTTTGATTGAAGTGCATGTCCAGGACACCTGGAGTGCCTCGACTTCAAGATGGCCGTATTTCTTCATTACACAAAGGAATAACCTCAACCTATTTCTCATGACTGTTGACATCTAGTGGAAGCCGTAGGAACTGCAAGCAATTCGCTTAGACATCTGGTTTCCCAATGAAAACTCATTGAAAAGACAGTGACCTAAAAATAAAAAAAATCTGAATGGTTTGTCCTCGGGATTTCGCCTGCTAAATAAGTTCTGTTATACTCACAGACATGATTCAAACAGTTTTAGAAACGTCAGAGTGTTTTCTATCAAAATCTACTAATAATATGCATATCTTATCTCCTGGGGATGAGTAACTGGCAGTTGAATTTGGGTATGCTTTTCATCCAAACGTGAAAATGCTGCACCCTACCCTAGAGAAGTTAACTAGGCAAGTCAGTTAAGAACAAATTCTTATTTACAATGACGGTCTACCCCGGCCAAACCCTAGCACAGATTGCGCTGGGCCAATTGTGCGCCGCCCTATGGGACTCCCAATCACGGCCAGTTGTGATACAGGAATCAAATCAGGATCTGTAGTGTTGCCTCTAGCACTCAAGATGCAGTGCCTTAGACCGCTGCGCCACTCGGGAGCCCAATTGCCACTATGCATTGAGGCAGGTAGCGTTCTGGCATCCGCCAAACCCAGATTCATCCGTCGGACTGCCAGATGGTGAAGCGTGATTCATCACACCAGAGAACGCGTTTTCACTGCTCCAGAGTCCAATGGCAGCGAGCTTTACACCACTCCAGCCAGCGCTTGGCATTGCGCATGGTGATCTTAGGCTTGTGTGCGGCTGCTGATGTTGTTTCCAGAGGCAGTTTGGAACTCTGTAGTGAATGTTACAACCGAGGACAGATGATTTTTATGCACTCGGTGGTCTCGTTATGTGAGCTTGTGTGGCCCACCACTTCGCAGCTCAGCTGTTGTTGCTGGACTTCCCCTACCAAATCCTGGACTTCCTGACAGGCCACCCTCAGGTGGTAAGGGTAGATAATGCTGATCCTCAACACGGGGGCCCCTCAGGGGTGTGTGCTCTGTCCCCTCCTGTACTCCCTGTTCACTCATGACAGCACAGCCAGGCATGACTCTAACACCATCATTAAGTTTGCCGATGACACAACAGTGGTAGGCCTGATCACCAACAACGATGAGACAGCCTATAGGGAGGAGGTCAGAGACCTGACCATGTGGTGCCAGGACAACAACCTCTTCCTCAACGTGGTAAAGACAAAGGAGATGATTGTGGACTACAGGAAAATGAGGACCGAGCATGCCACCATTCTCATCGACGAGGCTGTTGTGGAGCAGGTTGAGAGCTTCAAGTTCCTTGGCATCCACATCACCAACAAACTAACACAGTCCAAGCACAACAAGACAGTCGTGAAGAGGGCACGACAAAACCTATTCCCCCTCAGGAGACTGAAAAGATTTGGCATGGGTCCTCAGATCCTCAAAAGATTTTACAGCTGCACCATCGAGAGCATCCTGACTGGTTGCATCACTGCCTGGTATGGCAACTGCTCGCCCTCCGACCGCAAGGCACTACAGAGGGTAGTGCGTATGGCCGGGTACATCACCGTGGCCAAGCTTCCTGCCATCCAGGACCTCTATACCAGGCGGTGTCAGAGGAAGGCCCTAAAAATTGTGAAAGACTTCAGCCACCCTAGTCATAGACTGTTCTCTCTGCTACCACATGGCAAGTGGTACCGGAGCGCCATGTCTAGGTCCAAGAGGCTTCTAAACAGCTTCTACCCCCAAGCCATAAGACTCCTGAACAGCTAATCAAATGGCTACCCAGACTATTTGCATTGCCCCCCCTCCTCTCTTCTACACTGCTGCTACTCTCTGTTATTATCTATGCATAGTCACTTTAATAACTCTACCTACATGTACATATTACCTCAATTACCTCAACACCGGTGCTCCCGCACATTGACTCTGTACCGGTACCCCCTGTATATAGCCCCGCTATTGTTATTTACTGCTGCTCTTTAATTATTTGTCATTCTAATCTCTCACTTTTTTTAGGTATTTTGTTAAAACTGCATTGTTGGTTAAGAGCTTGTAAGTAAGCATTTCACTGTAAGGTCTACACCTGTTGTATTCGACACATGTGACAAATACAATTTGATTTGATTTGACTTACTATTGGGCAGCTCTAGCGAGGCATAAACTGACTTGTTGGGAAGGTGGCATCCTATGATGGTGCCATGTTCAAAGTCACTGAGCTCTTCAGTAAAGCCATTCTACTGCCAATGTTTGTCTATGGAGATTGTATGGCTGCGTGCTCGATTTTATACACCTGTCAGCAACGGGTGTGGCTGAAATAGCCGAATCCACTAATTTGAATACTTTTGTGTATTTAGTGTGTATGGCTTTTAATGGAGGAGGAATATGCATGCTGCGTGTTACGTTTTTTCCCTCACAGTTTAACTACTGACACTGTAGATAATTAGATGACTGTTACGCACCACCATTTAAGTATTTTATTCATCCGTGGAAGATTGAGTTTGGTATTCATGGATGTGTACATTTCAGTGGAATGTTGACTTCGAGGGCAGGGGAAGGAATACAGCTTGTAGATGTAATTACTAATTGACTGGGTCTGTTGAGTGGATAAGGAATAGTTTAAATAGTTTGATAGCTCCCAGAGGCTCCCATAGCAATATGTGTAATACAACATCAAGTTATGGATCTGTTGTTTGCTGTCAGCCAAGTGTAGCTGAGGGATGCAGTGCGCTACTATCGGAGGCCTAATAATCTCACCCCATCATTACTTATCTGTAATGACTTTTATGGTGGGACTATAACACTGAGTGGCTGCTCACTGGGGTGGAAATGCACATTTATCATCAAACAAAAAAGAAAGGAAAGGATTGAAAGTGTTTTAGCTCTACCAATATGCTGCCTAATGCCTGAAAACACTCATAAAGTATCCTTTCAGACAGGAACTCAAGCATACCTTTTCTACTCTGTCATTATGTTTGCTGTGCACCTCTCAAGTTATCCCCATACCCAGAAAGTATGAGTGATTGAACACAGGTAAAGATTATTATAGACTCAAACAACTACCCCTAGAGGTTATTCTTCCCAGAGGATAACTGCAATATGTGTGTGTGTTATTTTCTGTTTACTGGGCATGTTGTGTCATGAATAGGTTTGCCAACTTGCGGCTCCTCATGTACAACATGCAGAAGACCAGAGCAAAGAAATTAGAGAAATAAGAGGTGGCTAATATGAATATATGACATCAACTCTGGCAAGGCATCAGTCTGTGTTGTACTTCCTCATTCAATCAGATGATTCATATTCATTGGCCCCAAACAAATCTATTAATGTCCCCAATTGGGTGGTGGCAGTATGTGGGAGTTACTCACAGAGCCACGAGTCTGGATTTTTATCATCTCAACACGGTCCCTCTTACAGATATAGGATCTTCATTTGATCACTCTTTTGTTGCAGATCATTTTCTTGCACTGCAGGAAATACAAACTTGTCATGTATTTGAGTTTCAAAAAGGCTTCTAAAGTTTGTCATTTCCACTTAGACATTTCATTTTCTACTACAACAAAATATGCTTTCTGTTGTCATTGTCTTCAGGTTACAGTGCTAGACATGCGTAGGTTGGTATCTGTAGAGTAGACATTTTTGGGGAAGTTGAATCAACAATATACAGTTGATGTACTCTACAGAGGAGCAGGAAGACGCCGCCCCCGGACATGAAAGTAAGAAACATCAGATCAGCATCAGTTAACATAGCACACCATGTTCAATTCTGTTCTTGACCTTACTACAAATTATCCTGGTCCTGTCCATAACTATATCTCCATAGAAACCACCATATGTTTTCAAAAATGTTTCTCAGAATATTTGTTCTGAAACGCAGTCAAGCGTAATAACTTGCCTCAGAACCTGTAGCTAATGGTTACCTGGGACAGGTAGAAAGGTCTGTTCTAGTGAACACAGCAAGTCCACTATTCTAATGCCTTCCTCAAATCGGTCTACTAAGAGATTGAGAAACAACAGATTTGTGAGACTGCTACCATGTGACCATGAGATTGTGATTGGGAACGGCACATGGAGGTTGCACTCCAACACAGGGTTCTGGTTGGTTGTGGTGGTGGTATAAAGGGGGTTAGAGTTACCCCCAGGGCTCTCACAGTGCCAGGCATGAGTGTAGTGTGCAGTAAGTGTGCTGCAAGGTGGAGGTGTTCCTGTGTGCACAGGATTTGGGTTGACCAGGTCCCGACACAGGGAAACTGAAACCCCCCGGGTTGTTTTCTATCATGTTTTCTCAGTATATCTCTGCCCATTGACCATGCTTATAGAAATGGCTGCACTTTGTATCTGTGAAGGAAACTCTCAGTTTAGGTTATCCTCAGATCACTTTGTTTTGAGGCGGTCGTATAAGCTTGATTACACCAGTCAACTGCAGACCCTGAATGTTGGGCTCAGAGGTCATCTGTAAACCTGTGAACAATATGTAAGACTGACATATTAATCCAACTTCTACACAGACTACTCCATTGCTTTCAATGATGCTACTGGCCCCTCTAGACCAAGAGAAGTCATAGAAAAGCTTTAAAACGTCTTTCATCAGCATTTGGAGCTCTAAGGTGAAGAGTGGGCCAATAGAGCAATAGATTTGGCCTTTATACGACTGCATCTGATACACAGCTGAAATCATTTATTTCTCAATTGTTCTCATCAGCCTATAAATATATTAGGCTGCCTCAGAAAAGCGGCAAAGTGTAAATGTCAGTGGTTTGTCACAGCTGCATTATTTATGTTGACATATTGAGAAGGCCTATTCATCAGCCCTATCTGATGTATCTGGCATCCAGCATAAGGGAAAAACAGAAAATATGTCATAGAAAAGTGCAGGAACGCATTGCCCCTGGATGTATCACAGTAATGTTTTCATTTATATGGTTTAACGTCTTCATTTATGACATACGGACTGTTTGAGCAGGACGGAGAAGGCTGTCTGAGTGATGGACTACACTCATTATCTGCATTCATCTCTGTGGCTGTGGTGGTGGTGCAGAGTGTCTAAGAATTGATGATCTGAGCCCAAATCACAGTAGAACAGGTCATAAACAGTCTATGCCGCATGCTTTAAAAACATGACATGACTGTTGATATGAACAGTATACATGTCTACTACAGTGCATATATACAGTTGAAGTTGGAAGTTTACATACACCTTAGCCAAATGCATTTAAACTCAGTTTTTCACAATTCCTGACATTTAATCCCAGTAAAAATTCCCTGTCTTAGGTCAGTTAGGATCACCACTTTATTTTAAGAATGTGAAATGTCAGAATAATAGTAGAGAGAATGATTTATTTCAGCTTTTATTTATTTCATCACATTCCCAGTGGCTCAGAAGTTTACATAAACTAAATTAGTATTTGGTAGCATTGCCTTTAAATTGTTTAACTTGGGTCAAACGTTTCGGGTAGCCTTCCACAAGCTTCCCAAAATAAGTTGGGTGAATTTTGGCCCATTCCTCCTGACAGAGCTGGTGTAAACTGAGCAGGTTTGTAGGCCTCCTTGCTCGCACACGCTTTTTCAGTTCTATCCACACATTTTCTATAGGATTGAGGTCAGGGCTTTGTGATGGCCACTTCAATACCTTGACTTTGTGGCCCTTAAGCCATTTTTCCACAACTTTGGAAGTATGCTTGGGGTCACTCCAAAATCCAGGTGTTTCAGCCTAGCTTAGTGCTTTCTGCCAGCGGAAAATATGGAGTGTAGGGGTTGGTAATGTTCTCTTGTTGCGCCGTGATTGGCTCAGTGTTCTGTCACTCATGGAGACACTATGTCACTGCAAAATCTACGGGGAGAGCTCGAAAATGTAAGCTTCTTGGGTGCTGCCATAGAGTTACATTAGAAGTGCCCATCCAAGAAATCACACGATATCTCCCGTAGCTTTGTTTGGACTGATCATGTCAACTTTCAAAAGCTTAGCTAGCAAGCTAGACAAGCAGTCATCATCATGAATCACGTCAACAATCTACTGGCAAATCCTTTTCAATCCTTGTCATATGAAGAGAAATTATAGATAAAACATATCGGTGCTCATCGGCCATTGGACAAACATTACACAACAAGTTGGGAATCGCAAATTCAACAATATGGTTTGGAAGGAATCAGTGGCTAACTGCAAGTGTTGCAAAGCAATCACTAGCCTGCTATTCAGTGGAGTGAGTGTGTGATCCAAGTCTGGGTTAAAGGGTCTCTTTTCCAAGCTTAAAAGGATAAACATTCAACATCATGGGCCAGAGAAGGTTGAATACATTGGCCGTTCTGTCAATCCAACATGACATCTGTCACGTTCAAAACAAGTGGAAACCCGGAACGGGGATATCTCAGACTTCATTGAGTTCAAGACAACTGGGAACTCCCCCCAAAAAAGGGGGTCCGACTGGGAAAATATGTTTTGAACGGTCATCCCAACTTGGAATTCCGAGTCGGGAACTCTGGCGTCTTTCTAGAGCTCCGACCTGAGGATCACTGACGTCATGACTCTACCTTGTTTTAGTTCCCAGTTGTCTTGAAAGCACCGTAAATCCAGAGAATGTGTCACGCCCTGACCTTTATGTCTCTTTTTGGTTTGGTCAGGGTGTGATTTGGGTGGGCATTCTATGTTCTTTATTTTTAGGTTTTGGTTTTCTATGTTTTGGCCGGGTATGGTTCTCAATCAGGGACAGCTGTCTATCGTTGTCTCTGATTGGGAATCATACTTAGGCAGCCTGTTTTGCCACTTTAGGTTGTGGGATGTTGTTTTTGTTAGCTCTGTGTAGCCTTCAAGACGTTACGTTCGTTGTTCTTTTGTTGTTTTGTTTGGTGTTCGGTTTTTAATAAAGAAACATGAACACGTACCACGCTGCACCTTGGTCTCCTTCCGACGAGCGTTACAGAATGCCAGACTTTGATGACAAGGTTTGATGACAAAATTTGCCCACAAGGACTGCCGTGCCGCCTTCATGTTCAAGTGAGCACAGCACAACAAGGTGAGTCCAAAAATGTCTTGTATGCTGCTGCATAAATTATGGAATATGCCAGGGAGATATGTTTACTGTAGCTAAAAAAGTAATACTCAGTATATGTTGTGTAGTAAGCTGTTAGTGGCCCATGTGCCTCACCCTAATAATTTGGTCCCTTTCCCCCTCACAACTTAGCCTACTATTCTAACTTGGTGGTGCACAAGTAGCCTATAGCCTGTTTAAGAGAAATGTAATCATTGAGTATTGTAAGATCTTTCATTGTCTGCTTATATGCCCCCTTTATTTATCATACAGTTCTGACTTGGTGTATATATCACGTTTCAGGTAAGACCCAGATGCAGACAACGTCAAAGTAACAACAGTTTATTAATCGAACAGGGGCAGGCAAAGGCAGGTCAAGGGCAGGCAGAGGTCAGTAATCCAGATAGGTGGGGCAAAGGTACAGGATGGCAGGCAGGCTCAGGGTCAGGACAGGCAGAATGGTCAACACCGGGAAAATCATGAAACAGGAACAATCGAGAGACAGGAGCAGAGGGAGGCTTGATGAAACAAAACGAACTGGCAACAGACAAACAGAGAACGCAGGTATATATACACAGGGGATAATGGGGAAGATGGGCGACACCTGGAGGGGGGTGGAGACAATCACTAAGACAGGTGAAACAGATCAGGGTGTGACAGTTTAGGTAGAATACTGTAAGAACGGCCCATGTTTTGAATTATGTCGCTGTACATTTCAAAAGTGCTGAACAAATAGTTACATTGACTACGTCCATCCTAACTTGCTCATTCATGTCTTAATCTAAATTATGGATTGCCTCTTATCCGCTCGTCGTCCCCTTATACCATAGTGTATACATCTCAATCGTCAGTAGAAACCACATTTGTTTAAGCAAGTCAGCCATATCAGCTTTGTGTTTTTAAAGGCAGTAAATGAGGCTGAATGAACTGTTTCACGGCCAAACAAGGCTCCTCTGATAGCCAGGTGTAGTGGTGGTAAGGATTCACTGAAAAGAAAGCTCTGCTGTAGGGACAGCTTTATGTAGGCCCTAACAGTTTGTGGGCACCGTTTGTCACCGTTATAGTGCAATTCATGTATTGTTTAGTGTTGTGTTGTGTTGTGTTGTGTTGTGTAGTGGCTTTTGCTGGCATGCATTTTATGCCCCACGATTTCCTGCATTGCAGGGAAGTTATCCTGCAACAGGTGATAAGATTAAGAATTTACGTCTGTAGGGGGGGAGTATATTGGTAGTGTAGTGTCTGTAGAGCTGCCTGAAGACAGGTTTCCTTACTCATCAAAACATGCCCAGAGGAGAGTTAGATAGTGGTGATTAAGATTGGGGGAAGTCTCCTGAGACATCGTAATGTCATTCAGACCGCTGGGGTTTTGAAGTGTCAGGATATAACAGTGATGTTTCTACACATATAGGATCTTAATTTGGTCTGTATTGTCACAGCAAAATAATCCAGCAGCAAGAGGATTTGAACGTGTAGTCCATAATTTTGCTTGATCGGTGGTTAGGCTATTAGCTAGTCAAAATGAGGCTACATGAAAAGTGGAATACTGTTAATTTAACCGTGTGTTAGTGCAGGTTTCCAATACGTTTATGTAAATCACAAAGCTCACCTGCAATTCTGCAACGCAGGAAAATTCTCAGCAACAAAAGAGTGATCAAATTAAGATCTTACATCTGTATCTGGTGCAGTAGGTTGCCATTGGATTAGTAACATAGTAGATTGGTGGCACCTTAATTGGGGAGGACTGGGTTGTGGTAATGGTTGGAGCGGAAATAAAAAGAATGGTATTAAATACCATTCAATTCGCTCCCTTACAGCCATTATTATGAGCCGTCCTCCCCTCAGCAGCCTCCACTGATTAGTGCCTTGCAAAATGTGCAATATTAGGGAGGGTTTATGAAAATAACATATGATCTAATGTGTGTGTGAGAGAAAGACTAGTATTTATTGCTTTAGATCAGTGGTTCCCAAACTTTTTATAGTCCCGTAGCCCTTCAAACATTCAACCTCCAGCTGCGTACCCCCTCTAGCACCAGGGTCAGAGCACTCTCAAATGTTGTTTTTTTGCCCGCCTCGTGGGAAGTGACAAAGAGCTCTTATAGGACCAGGGCACAAATAATAATATAATAATAATCAACCATTTTGCTCTTTATTTAACCATCTTACATATAAAACCTTATTTGTTCTTCGGAAATTGTGAATATCTCACCACAGGTTAATGAGAAGGGTGTGCTTGAAAGGTTGTATTGGAGAGAGTCTCAGTCTTAAATAATTTCCCACACACAGTCAAATAAAATAAAATTCTATTTTATTAGTCGCATGCGCCAAATACAACAGGTGTAACCCTTATATTGAAATGCTTACTTACGAGCCCCTAACCAACAATGCAGTTTAAAAATATACGATTAATAATAAGAAATAAAAGTAAGAAGTACTTAAAGAGCAGCAGTAAAATAACAATAGCGAGACTATATACAGGTGGTACCGGTACAGAGTCAATGTGCGGGGGCCCCGGTTATTTGAGGTAATAAGTACACGTAGGTAGAGTTATTAAAGTGACTATGCATAGATGATAACAACAGAGAGTAGCAGCGGTGTAAAAGGGGGGGGAAATGCAAATAGTCTGGGTAGCCATTTGATTAGCTGTTCAGGAGTCTTATGGCTTGGGGGTAGAAGCTGTTTAGAAGCCTCTGAGACCTAGACTTGGCTCTCATACTGCTTGCCGTGCAGTAGCAGAGAGAACAGTCAATGACTGGGGTGGCTGGAGTCTTTCACAATTTTTCGGGCCTTCCTCTGACACCGCCTGGTATAGAGATCCTGGATGGCAGGAAGCTTGGCCCCAGTGATATACTGGGCCGTACGCACTACCCTCTGTAGTTCCTTGCAGTCGGAGGCCAAACAGTTGCCATACCAGGCAGTGATGCAACCAGTCAGGATGCTCTCGATGCTGCAGCTGTAGAACCTTTTGAGGATCTGAGGACCCATGGCAAATCTTTTCAGTCTCCTGAGGGGGAAAAGGTTTTGTTGTGCCCTCTTCACGACTGTCTTGGTGTGCTTGGACCATGTTAGTTTGTTGGTGATGTGGACATCAAGGAACTTGAAGCTCTCAAACTGCTCCACTGCAGCCCCGTCAATGAGAATCGGGGCGTGCTCAGTCCTCATTTTCCTGTAATCCACAATCACCTCCTTTGTCTTGATCACATTGAGGAAGAGGTTGTTGTCCTGGCACCACACGGACAGGTCTCTGACCTCCTCCCTATAGGCTGTCTCGTCATTGTCGGTGATCAGGCCTACCACTGTTGTGTCATCTGCAAACGTATTGATGGTGTTGGAGTAATGCCTGGCCATGCAGTCATTAGTGAAAAGGGAGTACAGGTGGGAAAGGGCAATGTGGAGTGCAATAGAGATTTCATCATCTGTGGATCTGTTGTGGCAGTATGCAAATTGGAGTGGGTCTAGGGTTTCTGGGATAATGGTGTTGATGTGAGCCATGACCAGCCTTTCGAAGCCCTTCATGGCTACAGACGTGAGTGTTACAGGTCGGTAGTCGTTTAGGCAGGTTACCTTGGTGTTCTTGGGCACAGGCACTATGGTGGTCTGCTTGAAACATGTTGGTATTACAGACTCGGACAGGGAGAGGTTGAAAATGTCAGTGAAGACACTTGCCAGTTTGTCAGCGCATGCTCGCAGTACACGTCCTGGTAATCCGTCTGGCCCTGCGGCCTTGTGAATGTTGACCTTTTTAAGGGTCTTACTCACATCGGCTGCGGAGAGCGTGATCACACAGTCTTCCAGAAGAGCTGGTGCTCTCATGCATGTTTCAGCGTTATTTGCCTCAAAGCAACGCTTCCGGGCAGGACGCTTCCGGGTTACCGTCCTGCTTCTTGAAAGTGGCAGCACTAGCCTTTAGCTCAGTGAGGATGTTGCCTGTAATCCATGGCTTCTGGTTAGGGTATATATGTACGGTCACTGTGGGGACGACGTTATCAAATGCACTTATTGATGAAGCCAATGACTGATGTGGTGTACTCCTCAATGTCAACGGAGGAATCCCAGAACATATTCCAGTCTGTGCTAGCAAAACAGTCCTGTAGCTTAGCATCTGCTTCATCTGACCATTTTTTATTGATCTAGTCACTGGTGCTTCCTGCTTAAATTTTTGCTTGTAGCAGGAATCAGGAAGATAGAATTTGCCAAATGGAGGGCGAGTGAGAGCTTTGAATGCTTCTCTGTGTGTGGAGTAAAGGTGGTCCAGAGTTTTTTTCCCTCTGTTTGCACATTTAACATGCTGATAGAAATTTGGTAAAACAGATTTAAGTTTCCCTGCATTGAAGTCCCTGGCTACTAGGAGCGCCGCCTCTGGATGAGCGTTTTCTTGTTTGCTTATGGCGGAATACAGCTCATTCAATGCTGTCTTAGTGCCAGCGTCTGACTGTGGTGGTATGTAAACAGCTATGAAAAATACAGATGAAAACTCTCTAGGTAGGTAGTGTGGTCTACAGTTTATCATGAGATACTCTACCTCAGGCGAGTAATAGCGTGAAACTTCCTTAGATATTGTGCACCAGCTGTTATTTACAAAAATACATAGTCCGCAGCCCCTTGTCTTACCAGACACCGCTGTTCTATCCTGCCGGTGCAGCGTATAACCAGTCAGGTGTATGTTGATAGTGTCATCGTTCAGCCGCGACTCCGTGAAGCATAAGATATTACAGTTTTGAATGTCCCGTTGGTAGTTTAATCTTCCACGTATGTCATCTATTTTATTGATTGCACATTTGCTAGCAGAATGGAAGGAAGTGGGGGTTTATTCGATGGCCTACGAATTCTCAGTAGGCAGCCCGCCCTCCGGGCTTTTTCTCCACCTCCTCTTCACGCAAATCACGGGGATCTGGGCCTGTTCCTGAGAAAGCATCGTATCGTTTGCGTCGGCCTCGTCAGACTCGTTAAGGGGAAAAAAGGATTCTGCCAGTCCGTGGTGAGTAATCGCAGTCCTGATGTCCAGAAGTTATTTTCGGTCATAAGAAACGGCAGCGGTAACATTATGTAGAAAATGAGTAAAATAATAAGTTACAAACAACGCAAATAAATTAACAAAAAAACACAATAGATTGGGGGCACGTAAAACATCTGCCTTCTTCCCCGGCGCCATCTTACTGTGCCTGTGCCTGTATTTAGTTTCCTTGCTTGTGAGGGCCGAGAATCCACTCTCACATAGGTACTTGGTTGCAAAGGGCATCAGTGTCTTAACAGCGCAATTTTCCAAGGAAGGATACTCTGAGCACAGCCCAATCCAGAAATCTGGCAGTGGCTTCTGATTTAAATTACATTTTCACTGCGTGTTGCATTTTCGATGAGGCTCTCTTGTTGAGATATTGTTAAGTGGACTGGAGGCAGGGAATGAAAGGGATAACGAATCCAGTTGTTTATGTCATTCGTTTTGGGAAAGTACCTGCGTAAATGCGCACCCAACTCACTCAGGTGCTTCACTATATCACATTTGACATTGTCTGTCAGCTTGAGTTCATTTGCACACAAAAAATCATACAATGATGGAAAGACCTGTGTGTTGTCCTTGTTAATACAGACAGAGAAGAGCTCCAATTTCTTAATCATAGCCTCATTTTTGTCTTGCACGTTGAATATAGTTGCGGAGAGTCCCTGTAATCCTAGATTCAGATCATTCAGACGAGAAAAAAACATCACCCAGGTAGGCCAGTCGTGTGAGAAGCTCGTTGTCATGCAAGCGGTCAGACAAGTGAAAATTATGGTCAGTAAAGAAAACTTTAAGCTCGTCTCTCAATAAAAAAAAAACGTGTCAATACTTTGCCCCTTTAACCAGCGCACTTCTTCTGTATGTTGTAAAAGCGTTACATGGTCGCTGCCCATATCATTGCATGAAAATACACGAGAGTTCAGGGGCCTTGCTTTAACAAAGTTAACCATTTTCACTGTAGTGTCCAAAGCGTCTTTCAAGCTGTCAGACATTCCCTTGGCAGCAAGAACCTCTCGGTGGATGCTGAAGTGTACCCAAATGGCGTTGGGAGCAGCAGCTACGTTTGGCTACATACGGACCGTTAGTGGAATTCCCACAAGAGAGTAACGGTTAATGTGATTGGATGTTAATTGTTTGACTAGGCTATCTGTATTTGACATTGTGTTGTTATTTCGCTGAACACTAGATGGTTTAATTTTATTTTTGGCAGTGAAACGAGGCTACTCAGGCGAGAAAAAAACCTCACCCAAATGTATAGCCCCGTTGAAAAATATAATTGGACTGTTGAAATGTGAAGATTTTTTTAATGTGAATCACATTTTTAATTGTGCGTTCCCCCGACGGCATTGCGCATACCCAGTTTGGGAATACCTGCTTTAGATGTTTTATAACAGCTGAATCTGAATTCAGTTCACATTTAGCCTTGAATACAGGAAGTGTTAGATTTCTTGAATATGCTTCGCATCATGACTGACCTTTCTCTATTCAGAAGTGATGCGTTATCAAATTGGAGAAACACAAGGAGCCCAGAAAAATAAAGGTTTTTGATAGGCACATTCATTAGCTACCACTGCATGGCATTTGCAAGGCCTTTAACAATAGTAGTGAGTGAAGACATAGCACACTCCAGGTCCTATAGCTTGTCAATGTCAGGCATAATGGCAATGTGAAGAGGGCTTAATTATAGGCCCATTTGTTGGAAGAGTCTGACTAATTTGTCGTTTTTAGCTGTATTAACAAAGAGAGGTTAGGAAATTGAAAACGGATTTAGATTGGGCTGTAATTATTCGTTCTATGGATCAAATCTTATAGACTAATTTGTGTAGAGGTAGAACATTTGAATCCAATCTAAAGGAAATTAAGACAAACCTATATGACCTAATAGCAGGAACATTTTCACTTTGTGTTTTTACTCTTCTATAGCAAAACATTATCACCATGCATCTCAGGCCTCTGCCCCACCAACACAGCACAGCGTCTCTAGAGAGAAACCTGTGAAGTATGTCCATGGCCCTCACATTCAATGTGACACCACGGTTATATGCACTATACTGCACCCCCATCGCTGCCTGTGTTTCATTATTAAAGGGTACCAATTTATTGATATCTCACTGGCTGCAGGCAATATCTTGAAATAACCTGTCAGCCACTGTTTGATGGGGATATTTCAGTTGTAATTTCATCAGTTTCTTAATATCAATGTGTTGAGCAGCTGACTACTCTCAGACACAATTTGTCTTTAAGAATCTTCTCAGATGAGTTCATTCATAGCTTACTATAACCACTTAATCTGATTTCATTTCAGTAGCTTTATTAGTCACAGTCTTTAAAACAATACACTCACAAACATCACAACTGCTACAGACTCCTTTGCACAGAGAATAGACATTAATATGTTTTTAGTGTGATTAAAATACACTCTAGATATGAGCAGGCAGCGACAAGTGATTTTTCCCCAACTAATGACCTCACATCTTGCTGGGTGATATTAAACCATCCAACACAGTCAAAGGCCACATTAGACGCACAACTTCCTCTACAACTGACAATATTGTTTCAATTACAGATATGCAGCTTGCTTCACCTGTGGGTATACTAACCGAAACGACGTGAAATAAGATAGCCTAGCGGTTAAGAGAATTGGGCCGATAACCACAAGGTTGCTGGTTCAAATCTCTGAGCCGACGAGGTGAAAACTTGTCAATGTTCCCTTGAGCAAGGCACTTAACCCTAGTTGCTCTGGATAAGAGTGTCTCTTAAGTAATGTAAATCGCATAATAGTTAAATGAGGGCTTAGTGGATAAGTATTGGTGTGCTCTCCAAAATCAGTACTAGGTCCTGATGCCATTTACTAGAGGGTCTGTCAAATCAGATTTTATTGGTCACATACACATATTTAGCAGATGTTATTGTGGGTGTAGCGAAATGCTTGTGTTCCTAGCTCCAACAGTGCAGTAATATCAACAAATCTAAAAGTAAAAGAATGGAATTAAGAAATATATGTGTACATATACATGTGTCTGCTTTAGGACATAAATGTGATGAAAATGCAGGATGGATGAATGCATACCCTGTCCTTTGCTGGGGAATCACTCCCTTGCATATTTGAATATCAAAGGTGAAGCTGTGTTCATTGCTGTTGGTAATCACTACCTCTGAGAGTTTAGAGAATGAGTTAGTCACATCATTCAAGTACTTGGGAGTATGGCTAGATGGTACACTGTCCTTCTCTCAGCACATATCAAAGCTGCAGGCTAAAGTTAAATCTAGACTTGGTTTCCTCTATCGTAATCGCTCCTCTTTCACCCCAGCTGCCAAACTAACCCTGATTCAGATGACCACCCTACCCATGCTAGATTACGGAGACGTACTTTATAGATCGGCAGGTAAGGGTGCTCTTCAACGGCTAGATGTTCTTTACCATTCTGCCATCAGATTTGCCACCATTGCTCCTTATAGGACACATCACTGCATTCTATACTCCTCTGTAAACTGGTCATCTCTGTATACCCGTTGCAAGACCCACTGGTTGATGCTTATTTATAAAACCTTCTTAGGCCTCACTTCCCCCTATCTGAGATATCTACTGCAGCCCTCATCCTCCACATACAACACCCGTTCTGCCAGTCACATTCTGTTAAAGATCCCCAAAGCCCACACATCTCTGGGCCGCTCGTCTTTTCAGTTCGCTGCAGCTAGCGACTGGAACGAGCTGCAACAAACACTCAAACTGGACAGTTTTATCTCAATCTCTTCATTCAAAGACTCAGCCATGGACACTCTTACTGACAGTTGTGGCTGCTTTGCTTGATGTATTGTTGTCTCTATCTACTTGCCCTTTGTGCTGTTGTCTGTGCCCAATAATGTTTGTACCCTGTTTTGTGCTGCGACCATGTTGTATTGCTGCCATGTTGTGTTGTTACCATGCTGTGTTGTCATGTGTTGCTGCCTTGCTATGCTGTTGTCTTAGGTCTCTCTTTATGTAGTGTTGTGTTGTCTCTCTTGTCGTGATGTGTGTTTTGTCCTATATTTTTATTTAATTTATTTAACTGACTTGCCTAGTTAAATACATGTTAAATAAAATAAATAAATAAAGTCTTTGTTGAGGGAGAAGTTTTTAATTTGGGCAGGAGCTCTCAATAAAAATGGTTCCCTATGTGGGACCAATCTGTATTGGTTGGGTTTTATGGTCTGATTTCCTAGCCTACCTTGGCTTGCTTTCCTAGCCTCATGTTCTCAACATCTGGGCTCTCGTATAAGGTACAGTAGGCTACGTAGTGAACAAGACAACTGTAGCTTAGTCCTAATGCCCCATTTGAGTACTCTCTCTCTCTATCACTCTCTCTCTTTCTCTTTCTTTCTCTCTCTCTCTCCTCTCTCTCTCACTCTCCTTATCCCCCTATCACTCTCTATCTTTCACTCTCTCTCTCTCTTTCCTCTCGCTCTCTCCTTCTACATCTCTCTCTCTCTCTCTCCTCTCTCTCTCCCTCTCTGCATGTGGGTAATCTATAATTTAGACTCCCCAAATCACTAACAAACAAATCTAAATGCTCTAGTGTGGTGACTAATGTTGCTCTTGGGAGCTGTTTGACAAATAGCTGACGCACATAATGCATCAATCCCACCATGTCTTTATCAATCCCCGACATCTCTATATATCTATATATCTCTACTCCCTCTTGTGGAGCTATGGGGAACTGCTTACAAGAGCACAGGTTGATTTTTTTTTTCTTTCATTGGAGTTTATTTTTTCAATTAATCTTGTTGCATGCAGCACCAGCAGTCTAGGTGATTTTATATACCCCCAATCAACTGATAAAATGCTGTATTTGACACACACACACACACAGTGAGTAGGTCTATAATCAAAGAGCAAGCATGTTTATCCCTCCCCTGTCTTTACTAAACAGGATGAGAGGGAGAGCACTGCTGTAATAGATTCTGACAGCATTCATAATAAGCCATTGTCATGATGATTCACAACATAACAGGTTGGGCACATTCATCAGAAAGGATTGGCAGCACTTGAAAATCCATTAATGGTATTTGCCACTTCTCCTGGACTGATGACACTTACAATGTGGGAGAAACTTTCAGAGTTTATGCTGTTTTATCAACTCCAAAACACTCTGATGACTTTGTGATTTGATGTCCTTAAGGTGGGGGTGCAGTCCACCTCTCTATTGAAGATAGTAGTTGCATGGACAGAACAAGCCTAAACTCACATCAGTCTTTCATTACCGCAGGGCTCATGTACATAATGCCTCTCTCCCCTGCTCAAGGATGTCAATCACGCTGGGAGATGAAAAGAGTTATGTGAGTTTATTTATGGGTGCTAGTAGATTTGTGAGGTGGGTGGAGTGGGGGAGAGGGAAAGACCCTTAACTCTGGCAAAGACACACAGTAGATGCTCTCTTTCGCTCTCTCTCTGCCAGGCCAGTCTTCCTGTCCAGTTAGGTACCAGCTCTGTCTATCAAGCCATCTGCTGCCTAGCCCGTCTCAACTGTGGAGCTGCCCTTCGCTGGCGGAGGGAGGGAGGGAGCCAGGCGGGTTCAAGGTAGGGGCCACCAGCTGGTCGCCTCCTGCCCTGGTTCTGGTGCAGTGGCCTGGCAGGGAGGGCTCAGGGGAACAGCTTCTGATTAGCAGACTACTGTACCGGGAGGGAAATGTACAGTCCACTCTGGACAATATTGATCTGATGTGCTGCCAGCATGAAAATTAATATAACATTCCTTTCATTCATTTTAATATTTTGTCAGATAGAGATATGATTGTTTCGTTAAAAAAAGTTAACTGCAGTGAGAACTTACTCACTCTTCAGATTAGACATTGCATATTCTTGGAAGTTTGGATTACTCCCCAAATCATACATAATTTCTCTCAGCAGTTTTTTTAAAACTATTTCTTCAAAGTCGTAAACTTACTCCCCTACTTTTGAGTGTAAAGAAGCCTCCTTCATGTTGCCACAACCATTTCCCACTGATTCATTCCTTCTCCAAATAGAGAGATTGCATGGCTTTGGATACTGCCTTTGTCTATAGGCCACAGCAATGTGTATAACTGGTGCAATGGGTTTATCCATATGGCAAAAAATGCTGACTCATAATTACATTTCATCTCTGGTATGAATAAATGTTCGTGTTGACCATTTTAGAGACAGTACTTACAGTACTCCACCAGAGGGAGGTAAAAGCTCAGAGAACACCTTATCCCAAGAATTACTGCCACAATCAAAGACAGCCACAACACAAATGCCAATATTGCCACATTTAAGTGCCTAAAATCTCATGTAAGAAGGCTGATCTGATGCCTTGTGTCAATTAGCCACATCTAGACTACTCAGCCATTGAATTAATGCAGTAAATCAACGAATTCAGTTCTCAGAAAAGGGTTAGAGATTTTAGTCAGCCTTGGTTATGGAAGAAGGTTGAGAAGGAAAATCACTTGCTTATCTTCAGTTTTTATATTTCAAGCCTGAATTACAATATCCATTGTGTTTAGGGTGAGGGACTCGCCATGCACACTGATGTTGTGATTCTCATAATATTGATGCATGAGCTCAAGAAATTGAACATGTTTTGCATGACCTTGGCCTATATGTTGCATAGTGAGGTTGTGTCTTTAATGAACTCAAGGATCAGCTGTGGAGAAATATCCCAAGGTCTTATTCAAATGATAAAAGAGTTAAGATGCTTCTAGGCTGTTCTATAGATAAGTGCTTGATTTTGTGCTTCATTCGGTCAACAATGGTTTTTGAATTTGAGAATTTAGGCCATACTTTGTGTCTTGCAGGCAGGAAGTATGCTATCAGATCAGATGATTTGAGTTGAGAATGCCTGACAAGTTACCAAGAATGAGCTGCTGTTGTCCCAACCAACCTTGCAATACTTGTGAAACTGAGAGGGATGTTTATGAAATAGTAAACCTGTTTGTTCAAAGAAAAGCAGGACAGTGATGATTTAAAATGTATGTTGAGTTTTATAAATTAAACATTTTGTTTTTGTATTCAAATGTATTAATTTTCTGCATTGGCAACAGTCAATTTATTTTCACACCTGCTGGAAATCTATTTTAACTTCTATCGATCAATGTGTCACAATGTGATTCAGGTTTGAACAGAAAACACGTTTGCTGTTTCATGGACAGCACAAATAAAGTTGAAGAGGAATTAAGATTTATATGTTTTTTTTATATATATAAGATGGGGGTTATCGTTACTGCCTTGCTAGTAACGGGCTGAGAATGGGACAAGTTGCTAGGTAACAGTGTAAAGAAAACACTAAACTGCTCAAATCAAGGCTGGGATTGAAATCCTGCAGCAATTCCAAACAAATTCTTCATTGCTCTTTAGAGTTCTGTTGAAAACACTCAAGCTGAATGAAGGTCAACTCTTCTGATGGTCCAATCATTAACATCTCAATGGTGCTAAAAATAATCTTGCATCAATTACTTTGTTGCCACATTTGACATTATGCCATCTACTGTCCTCTACTGTCCTTTTGGTGCTTACAGTACCACTATAATGACAGTATCACTATAATTTGCTTGAAAATGGAAGAGTAGTTTGACACACAACAGGTGTCATGTATGTGTCTTGAATGAAAATGTGTAGCCTACAGTTACACACTGAATGGCTGATTCAAGGTTTCATGAAGTGATTTTAATGCAAAAGGTGACATAGTGTATGCAATTGAACAATTGGCATAGAACCCTCTGGAGTCCCTGGTTCTACCAATATGCTGTCAGTCAGGTGCCAAGGGCTGCTGATACAAGCTGTGGACCTATGATACATCATCATGTTTTTTAACCTAATATAAAGGATTAATGTGCCTGAAACTGTTATTTCCAAACTATTCACAACTGAAATTATTATTTTACCTTTATTTAACTAGGCAAGTCAGTTAAGAACAGATTATTATTTACAATGATAGCCTAGGAACAGTAACTGCCTTGTACAGGGGAAGAATAATAGATTCTTACCTTGTCAACTCTGGGATTCGATCTAGCAACCTTCCAGTTACTAGCCCAACGCTCTAACCACTAGGCTACTTGCCGCCCCATGAATGGTAAACATAAGACTGAAAATGATCAATCTATCCTTTGTTTATTGAGCTACATTTACATAGGTTACTAGTCTAAATACATGTCATACAAACCTATTCAAATATTAGATAATCACATCCTTTGGAGAATGAAGCATTGTGACTGTGCTGCAAACAATATGGCTCTGGGTGAGAAGCAGGCCTTTGTGGTGGAGGTTTGGGAGAGAGAAGAATCCCAGTGTTGGCAAGTAGGATGACAAATCAGACATTCATGGGTGTACTGTCGCTATGGAAACTACTGTTAAGATGACAAGGATGCAGCATTATGCAGTAGCGGGAAATCTTTCAAGCTGATACTCCTTGGCTAGCTGCTTTAATTAAAAGGGCTTGCGTAGGGAAGCAGAGACAGTTGCGTTTAATCATAACTTTGATCCACCTGGAGATGATTAACATCAGGTATCCTGACACTGGCCCGCCTCGTCTGTGGTGATACTCTCTCTCTTCCTTTCTAACAGAGCTGCTTGGCTCACAAAGTCAAATTTAACATTTCCTTATAAACTCCAAATGCAACAGTTTGTAAGTTGTTTTGAGAGTGTATAGATCAGTTGGAAAAGTGTGTTTGTTACTTTAATGCTACCATGTCATGACAATATTTTCAAGCCGGTGTCTGAGCATTTTTTTCTCTCGATTTTGTCTCCCATGCTTTTCATCACATGCATTCAGTACATTATGAAAAACTGTTGACATGTTGTACACAAACACACATGCTCATAGACACGCTCACGCACACACACACACACACACACACACACACACACACACACACACACACACACACACACACACACACACACACACACACACACACACACACACACACACACTTTTGTTTTACAGAGATGTACTTTACCACTTTATTTAATAATTGGCCTTTCAGAAAAGGCTTTGACAGCTTGGGGAGGCTGGGGTCTTTGTGTTAGGAGAGCTCTGTGGTTATACTGAGAATACCTTATTTACAGAGCAGGTCTATTCTATCCACAGAGCCTGTCAGCGTCAGGATCTGCAAGGTTCTGTCCCCAACAGAGACTTGTTTAGTTCAAGACTTATTTTGACAAACATCAGTCTCATAATCAGGTTTGAGAGAAGAACCAGTTTTAATAATAAACCAATTAGGCACATTTGGGCAGTCTTCATACAACATTTTGAACAGATATGCAATGGTTCATTGGATCAGTCTTAAACATTGCACATACACTGCTGCCATTTAGTGGACAAAATCTAAATTGCGCCTGGGCTGGAATAATACATTATGGCCTTTCTCTTGCATTTCAAAGATGATGGTACAAACAAAATAAATGCCGTTTTTTTCTTTGTATTATCTTTTACCAGATAGAATATGTTATATTCTCCTACGTTAATTTCACATTTCCACAAACTTCAAAGTGTTTCCTTTCAAATGGTATCAAGAATATGCATATCCTTGCTTCAGGTCCTGAGCTACAGGCAGTTAGAATTGGGTATGTCATGGTAGGCGAATGGTCTCATGTCTATGAATTTCTTCTGTAGCTGTAGGTTTGTGATCCTTTGATCTTAACTAATGGATATGTCAAGACCAATATTGAAAACTAATCACATAGGACAGAAAACACAAATCCTATGTGTCTTTAATCTTAAACATTTAACACACCCTCTCAAATCCTTCTTTAGCCTGTCTCCTACCCTTCATCTACATTGATGGAAGTGGATTTAACAAGTGACATCAATAAGGGATCATAGCTTTCACCTGGATTCACCTGGTCAGTCTGTCATGGAAAGAGCAGGTGTTCCTAATGTTTTGTACACTCAATGTATTTGCACTACATATTTCTTGGACAACGGATAGATTTTCAATTTTCCTTGTGGATTTTGGCTTTAAAAAAACATAAATGTAGCTTCACAATGGCACTCTTTACCTTGGACAAAGTAAAGCATGATTTCCCACGTGTTCTGCCCTCCATGCTCTGCAGCTGTCTTTTTAATGACCTTGATATGAGACAATACTGGGTCTGTTACTGGATCACTGCCCTCGTCATAATAATTAATTATACCCGAGCCTATTGGCCAAACTGTGCTAGTTTAACTCCGCAAAATATGCTTATTAGCGTCTTACCTTTCGCCCCACATCATCATTTTAATCTCTCAGTTTACGATATTATAAAGCCATGCATAATGATTTCACAATCCTCGCACGCGGGTTTCTGTGGGTTAGTCTAGAAAGTTTTAGCTTAATTTCCCTTCTCAGTATGAACTATTTTAAGGTTTTTTTCTTAGCTCTCAATGAGTTTCAATGCTTGTTTCAAATAAGACTGCCTGTTTACTCCACACATCAAAATATAAATTAAATAGTTGATAGATATTTTAGTTTTTTTGGAACTGGAGATTCTGCCATTGTTTCTGTGAAATATGCTAGCAGCCTCCCCTGACTTGTACACACTCCACACATCCATTTCCCGTTCAGAAAATCCAGCAGCAGCAGCAATACTCCCACTCACTAGGAGATCATGTCCTGAAACAATGACTTTTACCCAGCAATTACCTTTAATCTTCGCGCAGACTGTCTCATAGTGCAGAACCTACTCGGAAAACGTATCGAGCCTCCCCTGTAATGAATTTCTAGCAGGTGTTTGCTCCACATTTGGTGCGTTGACCTCCACATTATGAAAGTTTTTACCTGCATAATATTTACAGTAAATCTATAGGCTATGCATGAATGTAACTTGCATTAAATACCCTTTATTTCTAGGCTTTGAAGGCCTAATTTAAGGGCAGCTAATATAACAATTATTAATAACCTTTTGAATTATCATCCTGGCTATTAGAAATATTGTTTTAGTCTCATGGTATTGAATTTGAGACACATAGCCTATTTGAAATGTATGGACTGGAGATAAAAGGCAAAAATAAGGCAAAGCATATAGTAGAGAGACGCATTTTCTGTGAGTAATGTAGCCTAGCCCTAGAGCCTCGTGCTTTGCATAACCAGTTGACACCTCATTGCGGAGAAGCCCTCTAAAAAAAACTGCGCGGACATGGTGCCTGTACCTTGTACCTTTGTGACTTCCAGTTTAGCTTGTTGCGCATCATCGCATGCCATCAACTCTTTGAGAAGTGGTGGGGTTCTTGTGGCAACGAAAAGCGAAGCAAGATTTTAGAAAATGCAAAAAGTTTGCTTGGTGCTTAATTTTTTGCAGTGGGAATATGTTTATGACAGATGTGCAAGAGAAAATGAGAGAGTGAGGACAGGGATGTCGGTTTATCCATGGACCCATACAAAATGCTCTTGTTCTTATCTCTCATGATGACAAACCTTCGGGAGACGTGACTTACGGTGGTTTTGTGTTGAGAACAGTTCCGGTGGGATCTGGATTGATCTTATTAAGATTTGTTTTAGTGAATAGATTTAAGTTAAATTTTGAAATTTTGAGTCTCGAATGATACATTTCTTTTATTTTTGCTTATTGGGTTTGAATTTTATGCGGACAATTGTTGTTGCTTTATGACCTACCCACTCGATGTAGACGTGCGTCGACTTTTATTTACAAGAAGTGCTATAGCCCACGGTCAAAGAAGTCAAGGCTTGAATTCTAACTTCAAAACGGAGGAATATTTTTTTGTGAACAACTCAACATGGGGATATTAATATTTATCATCACTTGTTGCCTTGGCTAAGAACATTATGATGGACTAAAACAAGTATTTTTTCGGTCAGATCTGTTGCTGTAACCTACCCCGCCCTGCTTCCCAGGGGCTAACCCTTTCCCCTCTATTCTGTTTTCCTTACTCCTCGCAGAATGGCCCGGTTCGGAGACGACGTCCCCGGCTTGTTGGGCTCTGGGGATGGGGGCTCTGAGCGCAACAGGACCCGGGAGGGACCGGCTCTGTCTACAGGTGGTGGAGTGTCCCCAGCCTTCAAACAGACCAAGGCGCAGAGAGCCCGCACCATGGCACTGTACAACCCCATCCCTGTCAGACAGAACTGTTTCACCGTAAATAGATCACTCTTCATTTTCGGAGAGGACAACATTGTTCGGAAGTACGCTAAGAAGGTCATTGAGTGGCCATATCCTTTGTATTTAAGTGTAAACACACACACACACACATTCGACAAAAGTTCTTAACTATATTGAATTGTCTATCTATTATGCTAACGTTTCTCTTATAATAATGAATACCGTGGACAGTAGAATTCAGCACCATGGACAGCACCAGCAGTGGTTGTTAAACGTATTATAATTCCACTCAAAATTAGGCGAATACAAATATTTGACCTATAGTACCGTCTTTTTACAAATTAAGTTCCAACATGTAACATGTTCACTGACCACTTCACTGACCACTCATAATCCACTCAAGGTTAAGGCAGACATGTTTTAAACCATGATAACTTCCCACTGAGTAAAATTGCTGTTCATGATGCTGAACGATTTCCACAGGAGTAGACTTCAGGGTTCTGCTGTGTGTCATTGATCAAAAGTCCTACAGGTATTGATATCCCCAACGGAATAAAAGGACACAACCAAATGGAAATGCATGTGATGAGTCAGAGTCAAGAGCTGTGTCTGGGCAGAGCACAGACAACAGTATAACACTGTCAGTGGCCCCTTCTTTATGGTGCAACTAACACAGCCCTTGTTAACCTGTTGGGATTCAAGCCTCAGTCTCCTGGTGGTGAATTAGCATGATGGAGCACGACAGGACAGGCTGTCCTAGAGGCAGGCAGCAGGATGCAGAATAGGTCTGGCACTGTAATTGACTGCCAGGAATGAACATAAACCATGATGAAGTGTTTGAGACTGAAGTCTTGTTAGTTGACAGTGTTTTACTCAGTTGTAATTCTTATAGCAATACAGCTCTGGGTATAGCTCTTTATTATCAGTGGATTTCAGATTCCTTGTAGTTCTACCTTTACGTTTGCATTATAGCTGATGGGCTTCTTTACCACCCCTCTACCTCTGGTCTGTCCATCATTTTATGGTTCATTCACTGTTTTGAGATAAATTGATTTACCTAAATTGGATCAATATCCAAAGGCACTCTTGAATATCATTTAATGTCACCATTTTCCACTATTCTAAGGTTATTTACAATGGTTGATTTTACTATGAAAATAATGTAATATTATCTTAGCATTTTTCTAAATATCATAGAGGATCTGCATCATATTTTAAGGTGTGTATGATGATCAAAACATACATGAACAAAATAATGTGTGTTATCATTGGAAGACTGCTGTAGAGTATGTAAGGCTTAACATGCATGGTTGTCTTTGCCTTTGTCTCTCAGTGGAAGAGCGTGACTCACATGTCAGTCAGTGGAAAGTGAATTACACACGTAGACCTCCATTCTGCTCCATGCAGCCCTTTCTATCAACAAGATGCAGGTGTTGTTGAGTGTGATGATCACTGGCTGTAGATTTGAGGAATATCACCACATTTCCACATGTCACTGAGGAGAGGCGATGGTGGGATGGAGGGATGGAAAAATGGAGGGATGGAGGGAACGAGAGATGGAGAGATGGAGGGATGGAAAGAGGAGACAGTCACTAATAGCCTGGAAATGACTTGGCAAAACACCAAACCAAATGGATGGCCATTTCTTAGTGAAAAGGAAGCAACACAATGCCCTTCTGTTGGTCAGCTACTGTTAATCTACAGTACAACAGGTGTCCCAGTTGTGTTGTTATTGTGCTGCCCAGCTGAATGGCTTTTTGATAGACTATTATAGAAAAATAGTCCTTACGCTATCATTTTCATGGGAGTTCATATTTGTGGTCTGATTTCCCATTACTAATTCAACATCGAACCAACTGTTTACCCATTGAACATATCAAATGAGATTGTAGTATGTGGTGAGGGTAGCCAACATGCGGAGGAGGAGTTCAATCCATATATTATTGGGACTGCAAGCATATCGTTGTTTATGCAGTTCCTGACTGGTTCTCTGCAGTTTGTGGCTATCTTGCTGTTTTATTGGGTGGAAATTGCAGAAACTAACCCCAAGGTTAATGTGGCATTGTGTGGGGAGTGTCTCATATTATCTAATTGACTTTGCCAATTTAATTAACAAACATTACATCTAATGACATCTGATCAGTCTGCTGTATCATGTGGTATAAAGTGATTATAACTGTAACTGATGATCTCATTCAGAGTAGTTTCCTATCATGATGTGGCACAGCACAGGCTGATGTTGGTGAGCTTTAGATTCAGCATTTAGAGAGCGCTGGCAAATATCCAACATGAACCTTGTAAGACATCCTCACTTGTTCACACCCACACACCTGACCCATGAACACACACACACGCGCACACACACACACACACACACACACACACACACACACACACACACACACACACACACACACACACACACACACACACACACACACACACACACACACACACACACACACACACACACACACACACACACACACACACACAATCAGTTCTCTCTGCATGACTTATCAAAAGGTCATGGCTGTGTGCAGAACAACATGCTCCATGGCATAAGCAGTTCTTTATTTTTGAGTGCTCAATTAAAACCAGTGATTGATGAGGGGTTTATTTCCAGGCTTCCGTAACTGGCTTGATGCAGGAGCAGCAGGGTTGTGTCAGGGTCGATGTGGAGGCTGGCAGGGACTGGGTGGAGGAGCCAGGCAGGCCTAATGAAACGTGGCCCACTCTGGTGCAGGTGGCCTGGGGAGGACGAGCAGCTGCTCTGCCTGTCTGATGCCCACTGGGAGGCTGCTACAGGAAGTGCCCCGGGGTGTAGATACTCCTTTAATAATTGATCCTGCCCGTTGCAGAGGAGGTCTGAGGGGCGTGGAGCTGATGCCACCCTCTGTAGCCTTACCCCACCTTTAGCGTCACATTCACTGACAGCAGCAAGACTGGCAAATCACAATTGATCTGGCATTGGCACGTCACTACATTTGCCTTTTCTCTTGGTTCCTGTATTCTTGGTTGATCTATGCATCATTTCATTGCGATCATTCAAAATTATATTAGCTAATTTCTTAAGACAGCCTTGCTATTCTAGATCGAATTCTCTCAACAAGTTGCCTTCCATCAATCCAGTAACCTTTACATTCATAAGATAATGGTAATATACATTCAAACAGAAATGTACTTAAAAGGCTACCTGTTGTGTTTCAATGTCTTTGTTTACTATTATAATCCATCTACATACACTATTTGGCATTTTCTCATGTTTGTTTAAAATCATGTTCCCCTCTTCAGTAACCCAGACTCAGTCATAGTGATTGGTTATTTTCATCCATATGTGTCATGAGGTTTGAATCCAGTCTAAAAACACAGATGCACCCTGTATCACATTCCATCTCCACTGCTATTTTTAACCTGTTTGAGAAGCGGGAGCCAGCCCAAACTTGTCAATATGACTCACACATCCCCACAAGCCCTCATTACAAAGTCCCTTCGTGAATAAATTACACAGTTTCCCCAGAAGACAGTTCATGAATGATAAAACTGAATTATACATATTGGGATAAAAAACCTTGAGGTTTCTCCGCAGCCTCATGCCTCCTCAATATAGGCTGATTATAAGATGATACTGTAGATACACCTGTCCCTGGAGAAATCACACTTCTCTTATTGGATGATATAAACACACATGGCTTTGTGTATGTATTTAATATATTGTGTAAATGACTCTGAATGGAGAAGAGTGGATTTTAAATGCAAATTAAATGAATAAGGCAGGTTTTGATTGTCAGGAGGGTGGTTGCAACATGTGGGCAGTCGCAATAGCTCTGACTGACGCCCATTAAATGTGAGCGCTGACTTTTGGCCGAGAGGAGCCTGTTGCCGTGGATACCTCTCACCTCTCTCTCTATCTCTCTCTTCTCTCCTCCCCTCTCTCTCTGAGTGCAGTGTCAGTGCTCTTGTGTTTCAGGGGATGGAGGTAGGGTGTGGTTGTGGAGGAGGGCCCATAACAGAGAGAATCATGGGAGGTTGGGTCCCATTTTGTGAGACAGTAACAGCTACGGTAGCACAGTTTTCTATAAGTCCTGGTTGAATATAGTTTGTTCAGTGCTCCCATTAGAGCAGGCCAGGAAGTATTTAAACCTAGCAGAATGGTAAAAGTGTGACGGTATGGGAGCTTCTGTTTATTTAGTTCTTCAATGCTCAGACGATGAGGGGCATCCCTGTGTGACCCTCCAGGCAGCAGCTCCAGCTGCCAGCTCTGTTTGCATTGATCTCTTTCTCTTCCTCCCTCTCTCCTTCTCTCCCCCTCTCTCTCCACTGAGGAGATTTAGGCTCCCTCGTTCTCTACCTCTTTTTTCCACACAGCCAAAATAAATCCAGTGCCCACGCACAAAATTTGAGAAATACACATCCTTGGTTTCATCCCTGTGCTCCATTTAAACCTCCAACCACCAGGGGTCCCTTGGTACAAGTTGTACGCTTGTAGTAAAGTGCCCTTATTTGTAGGATCAGACTCCTGATCTTCCCACACATCCCCAGTGTGCCTATACTCGCCTCTCCTCCAGCTCTCCTACAGCTTTCAGGGTTATGGCCTGTCTCCTGCTACTGTCCCCAGCTATTGTGTACAGCAGTCTCCTGCCCCTCTCCATGGCTGGCTGGCTGGTTGGACAGCCTCAGGGCATTGTGAGGAGCTGACAGCCAGGGCCTCTGTGTGCCAGCCAGCTGTATGGAGGAGAGGAGGAGGCAGCAGCCCTCTGCCAGGTGCTCAGCAGCAGGCTAGATTCACACTGGTCTGCCTGCCAACAGAGAAGTCAGAAGAATAGATGCATCCTGACATTCAATCAATGAGAGGAATTGTCATCAGATGTCTTAGGAGGGTGGTGTTTTAGATAGAGCTGATGATACTGTCATCCTTGTCATTCTGTATGGGGATTATTAGGCCTCAGCACTCTATGATATATCTCTCTCATGGTGGGACAGAAATACTGCATTATGTTTTTGAATATCACAGGTTACTGTATTTGGAAAACTGTGACTTTGAAATTAGATAGAAGAACAGGATTTATGTGAGGTATATTGTGACAAAGGATTCTTCCTTAACTTGTTGCTTCACTCCGTTTGAGTACATGATCTTAGCCACCATCATCGCCAACTGTATCGTACTGGCTTTGGAGCAGCACCTGCCTGGAGAGGACAAGACTCCCATGTCCAAGAGACTGGTGAGTCAACCATCTACTAATGCACTGTGTCTTCATTCAGTTATTATCAGTGGGATTCTCTAACCTTACGGAGTCTTATTTAAAAAACACTAATTACTTCCCAATTTCTTCTTCATGAAGCTTGATATTTATTTAAAACCTGAAATGTTCTCCAAAGATTATGTGGATAATTGCAGCAAAACGAGAACACAAAGTCTTGTTTTATTTCTTTATAGTACATTGTTAGCTTAGAATTTAGTGTTTTGTGGAAGGCACTCCCATTTTTCTGAGTTACTGTGTGGTGTTGCTGCATTGTTTATTCATGAATTCTGAATTCAGTATACCCATTAAACCAGGTCCAAACCGGGCTGTATCCTCTCAGTTCCCTACTGTCTATGAATGCCCAACACAGAAGAGTACACTGTGTACTACTGTGACATTTATTATAAACCGGGTAGTTTGGGTCCTGGATGGTGATTTGCTGAAATAGCTTTTCAGCCGTGTGTATATTTGACAATATGTCATTGGTATGATGCAAAAATACTTGTTTACTGTTTTATTTATGTTGGTAACCAGTTGATAATAGCTATAAGGCACCTCTGGGGTTTGTGGTATATGGCCAATATACCACACACCCCTTGGGCCTTATTGCTTAAATATAGCCTGCTATTATATGGGTGTTTTGGCAAGTCACAGTTATCACCTCTAGCTTGTTAGTAGCTCCTTAGTTTTACAGTTGTGTTTTACAGTTTCGTCCAGTAGAGTGAGAAACTAGCTGGATTAATTGGTTCTCATTCTATAGCTATTAGAGCCACAGCCCACCTCTATATTATCATGCTAAGTGCATCTGAGCGCATGAGAGTGCTTACCTACCCGCTGAGAGAAAAGTGTAATTAATCCTTTCCTGAGCATGTGTAAGGGTTAGAGAGAAGGGCAAAACAGCAATGATTAGAAAATGATTGTTTGTTATGTAGTACCTATATTCAATAGGGTTATAGTATATGCATCTCCTTTTCCACAGATTTCTGTTTTTTTCTAAAGTGTGAAAGTGTTTTTTCTAAAGTGTGATAAATGTGTTCACACACACAATACTGTTATTGTATAAGCCTCTGTTCTGTGACCTTTCATATTAATATGACCATTTTGTGCTGTATTTGTCTGATGTGTCCGTTTTTAATTCACAGGAAAAGACAGAGCCTTACTTCATTGGGATGTTCTGCTTTGAAGCTGGGATTAAGGTTGTGGCGTTGGGATTTGTACTCCATAAAGGCTCCTACTTGAGGAACGGCTGGAACGTCATGGACTTCATTGTGGTTCTGAGTGGGTGAGTAGCCTGGCTGTCTCAGTGAGCTGAGACACTACAGGACTGTTAACTACTACTGCTGTATTACATTCTCCTGTTTTGACAACATGTTTATGGCTGCTTCCTCAAATAACACAGTCGTATTGCACTTGCACTAGCCTAGTTCATAAAAAAAAATTTTTTTATTTTTTTATTGAATGTTCGTCAATGTTACTGGTGTGTTTAATCGACTATTTTATATGTATTAGACTTTATCAGATGGATGGTTATCTGTTGTTAATTTCCTGGAAGGAGTTGAATACATTTCTGAGGCAAATATCGTAGCACATCTTCTCAGTTCTGATGCCAAGCACAAAAAACACTGTCCATGGAATAATCTGATTTTGCGGAGGCATAGCTTTAGGGCTCTTGGTGTCGTCCACTAAAATAACACACAAGATTGCAGTTTACCTTTTACAAACAATGAAAGGAATGAACTGTCTTGACTCCTGGAGCAAATTATTGCAGTGGTCAATGGAACGGTTACTGCAGGTTATTTGCAGAGTGGCCTTTGATTTACAATACAATACCTAAAAGGGGTAAGGGATTCTCTTGAAAGGCTGAGGTATGGAGGACAAAGACAGTTTATCCTGTCTAGCCCAGGCGTTCCGCTAGCGGAACTCCTCCCATATTCCACTGAAAAGGCAGAGCGCGAAATTCAAAATATATTTTTTAGAAATATTTAACTTTCACACATTAACAAGTCCAATACAGCTAATGAAAGATACACATCTTGTGAATCCAGCCAACATGTCCGATTTTTTAAATGTTTTACAGGGAAAACACAATATATATTTATGTTAGCTCACCAACAAATAGAAAAAAGCACAGACATTTTTCACAGCACAGGTAGCATGCACAAAATCAACCAAACTAACCTAGAACAAACCAAAGAAACAACTTCATCAGATGACAGTCTTATAACATGTTATACAATAAATCTATGTTTTGTTCGAAAAATGTGCATATTTCAGGTATAAATCATAGTTTACATTGCGGCTACAATCAGAAATTGCACCGAAAGCAGCCAGAATAATTACAGACACCAACGTGACATACCGAAATACTCATCATAAAACATTTCTGAAAAATACATGGTGTATAGCAAATGAAAGACAAAGATCTTGTGAATACAGCCAATATTTCCGATTTCTTAAGTGTTTTACAGCGAAAACACAATATAGCATTATATTAGCTTACTACAATAGCCTACCACACTACCGCATTCATTCATCAAGGCACGTTAGCGATAGCAATAGGCACGTTAGCGTTAGCGAATAAACCAGCAAAAGATATTAAATTTCACTAACCTTCATAAACCTTCCTCAGATGACAGTCCTATAACATCAGGTTATACATACACTTATGTTTTGTTCGAAAATGTGCATATTTAGAGCTGAAATCCGTGGTTATACAACGTAGCATAACGTAGCATAACGTGCTAACGTAGCATCTTTTTCCCAGAATGTGCGGATATTTCTATTAGACTCTCACCTATTCTGACCAAATAGCTATTCATAAACATTACAAAAAAATACATGTTGTATAGGAAACGATAGATCCATTAGTTCTTAATGCAATCGCAGTGTTAGAATTCTAAAAATATCTTCATTACGACATAAGACTTAGTTATGGTAAGGGAATAACCAAAACCTGAGCGCAAAGCTACTAGTACACAGTTCGACAGATATATATGAAATAGCATCACAAAATGGTTCCTACTTTTGCTGATCTTCTATCAGAATGTTGTACAAGGGGTCCTTTGTCCAGAACCGTCTTTGTTTGGATTCAGAACGTTCTTTTTCCCTCTTGAATTAGCAAGCACACTGGCCATGCGGCGCTAAGCTCTCCAACGTCAACAAAGTCAAACAACGCAACACGCCTAACGTCCCGAATAAATTTCAATAATCTAATGAAACTATATTGAAAAAACATACTTTAGGATGATATTGTAACATGTATCAAATAAAATCAAAGCCGGAGATCATATTCGCCCATAACGACAGCTTTCCAGTAGGCAATAACAGGTCCCAACACGCGCTTTGCAGAAAACAGAAAATGGGGGACACGTTGTTCCAAGAGGGCTTATTCAACGTCAGACAGAGATAATCAACTCATTTTTCCTCTCACTTCTTCTTGACATCCGGGTGAAGGTGTATGACGTGCACGTATAGTCATACGTATCATGCCCATTTATAGGCAGTCACTTGAACAGAACATAGATTTCAGACTTTCCACTTCCTGGTCACAAAGTGTGCTGCCAAATGAGTTCTGTTTTACCCACAGACAAAATTCAAACGGTTTTAGAAACTAGAGAGTGTTTTCTATCCAATAGTAATAATAATATGCATATTGTACGAGCAAGAATTGAGTACGAGGCCGTTTAAATTGGGCACGTTTTACCCCAAAAGTGAAAACAGCACCCCCTGTCCTCATCAGGTTATGTTCGTAACAGCACTGCCTGTTAAAAACAGCGGGGCCAACTCTGGTGTCACGCCCTGACCTTAGTATTCTATGTTTTCTGTATTATTTTGGTCAGGTCAGGGAGTGATGAGGGTGGGAATGATTGTTTTGTATTGTCGAGGGTTTTTGTATGTCTAGGTGTCTGTGTGTAATCTAGGCATATGTAGGTCTATGGTGGCCTGAATTGGTTCCCAATCAGAGGCAGCTGTTTATCGTTGTCTCTGATTGGGGATCCTATTTCGGTTGCCATTTTCCAGTTTGGTTTGTGGGTTATTGTCTATGTGAAGTTGCATGTCTGCACTCGTTGTATATAGCGCTCACGTTCGTTTAGTTTTTTTTTGTTTAGTTTGTTTAGTGTTATTTCTTTATTAAAAGAAGTATGTATTCACATCACGCTGCGCCTTGGTCTCCTCACTACGACGAATGTGACAGCTGGTTCACTTCTGCTCCAAATCAAATAGAAATACACACATACGTTCACAGATTAAATATTAATCCATTCCAAAGTGCAAAAGTACAAAGTGTGGCAAGGCTCTTACAGAATTGTACATGTTTCTCTGCGTTTCCTTATTAATGAGTGCAGGCTCACAGTGCTGAATGAGGCCCAGCCGTCTGCTGAAAGGAGGAGAGGAAAAGGAGGAGAGGAGAGAGGGATAAGGTGGTGAGAGAGGGGTGTCAGACTGGGGCAGTGGAGCTCATTTTGGCATATTTAACAAAAGGCTTGTAACTCAGAATGAATTTGTAGCACACTATAGGTCCAATGAATAAGTCCTATGAGTTATTTTCAGAATAACCAGAGCATATAACCAGCACTCTATTATGGTCAGTAAAAATGTAAATTGGCTCTAATGTTGGAGCGTATGTACAGTACTAGAATCAAAAGAATCAAAGTATGTATTGTAACAGTGAGCAGAGCCCATCTGCTACTGCCTAATATGACAGGCTTGTGCTATAACACACTCCACATATGGCTAAAATCACACTCTTAACATGAAATGTTCCTTGCCTCCTTCCCTCTGTGACCCATTGGAAGATCCAGCAGACCAACGTTAGTAGAACACCAGAACACAGGTCCCAGCCGGCTCTCGGGAGAGGACTTCCCTGCCATAGTCAATGTAGTCTGGAGCCTCCCGCGGCCATTTTTGAAAATAGGCCTCCTTACCACTGGAAAGAGATCCCCTGAGCCAGACTGGTGCTCTGTGGTCATTTGAACCGGTCATGGGCTTTAAGGTATTAGGTCGGATAAAGTAATCCTTCTAACCCCCCCCCCTCCCCCTTAAAAGAGTTAGATGCACTATTGTAAAGTGGTTGTTCCACTGGATATCATAAGGTGAATGCACCAATTTGTAAGTCGCTCTGGATAAGAGCGTCTGCTAAATGACTTAAATGTAAATGTAAATGTAAACATAACAGTGTTGTGTTTGGCCTACAGCAGGATTTAGAGTAATCACTCAGCGGGAAACTCTGGATCTTTCTGATGAGGCTTGAAATAAGCTCTCTGGCTTCGAAGATCAGTGAAATACGCTTTTATGATTTTCTCATGTCCACGGGGCCGAGAGTAACAGTGTTATAGTGATCAGATGTTAGGTGGCTCATTTCTGTGATGCCGTGTCCTTAAAGCTCTGATAATGTCTCCTCAACCACACTGCCCTTTACCCCCTCCTCGCCCCTTCTCCACTCCTCTCCTCTCTGGCTGTGTCGTGATGTGTGTCGTGATGTGTGTGTAGATGGTTGTGAGTGGAGATGTTAGCCTTGTCAGATAATCCCAGCCAGGTGAGAGGGGGGTGGTCTGGCTATAGCTATTCTCTCTTCTGCATTAATCACCGCACCACAGCCCAAATTAAAGATTTAATTAAAACACAGCAAGGAGCAGATAATTCAAATTGATTGGTTTACTCCGGTTCACTTTCTCTGTAGACTCCATCTCATCTGGCCTCATTTCCCCCTTAAATGACCTGTCGTGTCTAACCTTTGAGATACACGATTAATACTCTACTCAGACATTTGTCTTCTCACACTGCGTATATTGATAGTCTTACATCTTCCTTTTCAGGTTTTACTGTACATTACATTATTTTCAGGGATACAGTTGAAGTCGGAAGTTTACATACACCTTAGCCAAATACATTTAAACTCAGTTTTTCACAATTCCTGAAATTTAATCCTAGTAAAAATTCCATGACTTAGGTCAGTTAGGATCACCACTTTATTTTAAGAATGTGAAATGTCAGAATAATAGTAGAGAGAATGATTTATTTCAGCTTTTATTTCTTTCATCACATTCCCAGTGGGTCAGAAGTTTACATACACTCAATTAGTATTTGGTAGCATTGCCTTTAAATTGTTGAACTTAGGTCAAACGTTCTGGGTAGCCTTCCACAAGCTTCCCACAATAAATTGGGTGAATTTTGGCCCATTCCTCCTGACAGAGCTGGTGTAACTGAGTCAGGTTTGTAGGCCTCCTTGCTCGCACACGCTTTTTCAGTTCTGCCCACAAATTTTCTATGGGATTGAGGTCAGGGCTTTGTGATGGCCACTCCAATACCTTGACTTTGTTGTCCTTAAGCCATTTTGCCACAACTTTGGAAGTATGCTTGGGGTCATTGTCAATTTGGATGACCCATTTGCGACCAAGCTTTTCCTACCACATGATGCCATCTATTTTGTGAAGTGCACCAGTCCCTCCTGCAGAAAAGCACCCTCACAACATGATGCTGCTACCCCCGTGCTTCACGGTTGGGATGGTGTTCTTCGGCTTGCAAGCCTCCCCCTTTTTCCTCCAAACATAACGATGGTCATTATGGCCAAACAGTTCTATTTTTGTTTCATCAGAACAGAGGACATTTCTCCAAAAAGTACCATCTTTGTCCCCATGTGCAGTTGCAAACCGTAGTCTGGCTTTTTTATGGCGGGTTTGGAGCAGTGGCTTCTTCCTTGCTGAGCGGCCTTTCAGGTTATGTCAATATTGGACTCGTTTTACTGTGGATATAGATACTTTTGTACCGGTTTCCTCCAGCATCTTCACAAGGTCCTTTGCTGTTGTTCTGGGATTGATTTGCACTTTTCACACCAAAGTACGTTCATCTCTAGGAGACAGAACGCGTCTCCTTCCTGAGCGGTATGACGGCTGCGTGGTCCCATGGTGTTTCTAATTACGTATTATTGTTTGTACAGATGAATGTGGTACCTTCAGGCGTTTGGAAATTGCTCCCAAGGATGAACCAAACTTGTGGAGGTCTACAATTGTTTTTCTGAGGTCTTGGCTGATTTCTTTTGATTTTCCCATGATGTCAAGCAAAGAGGCACTGAGTTTGAAGGTAGGCCTTGAAATACATCCACAGGTACACCTCCAATTGACTCAAATTATGTCAATTAGCCTATCAGAAGCTTCTAAAGCCATGACATAATTTTCTGGAATTTTCCGAGCTGTTTAAAGGCACAGTAAACTTAGTGTATGTAAACTTCTGACCCACTGGAATTGTGATACAGTGAATTATAAGTGAAATAATCTGTCTGTAAACAATTTTTGGAAAAATTACTTGTGTCTTGCACAAAGTAGATGTCCTAGCCGACTTGCCAAAACTATAGTTTGTTAACAAGAAATTTGTGGACTGGTTTAAAAACGAGTTTTAATGACTCCAACCTAAGTGTATGTAAACTTCCGACTTCAACTGTATGTGCCGGACGAGTGCATTCCAGTCTCTTGATACTTGATAGACCAAAATCTTGTACTTTTAATGTCAGACAATAGTAATGTAAATTGAATATAAAATTCATGTAGTGTAGGGGGAGCAGTCTGCTTCTCAGATCATTTAGCCAAATTCCTCAAGTTGCTTGGCTTACCAGGCATACAGTATGTATTGTTAGATGACTGTATTTGGCAGTAGTTTCTTACCTCCCCTGTCAGTGACTGGGTCTTGTCAACTGATCTCAGCTTCCAGATGTGACATTCTTGCGTTTCTTTTCATTTTATTACTCTTGGTGAACCTTTCCACTTTCCAGCACTGACCACTAGACAGGTTGACATCTGTGTCATATTTTCTCCACTTTGAATGTACAGAGAGAGTTGAATGATTCATGGACCTGGATGGTAGAAGACATCTGCTTTCTGACTGATAGTAAATCTGGGCACATATCAGCTTCCAGTCAAGCATGACATCAGTCAAGGAAGACATCAGGTCTGGCAGTCTGTTATCACTGATACAGCATGATCGGTATATTTCACATGAAATGGTCCACAGCATGAATACAGTATGCCCCGATCTCACCTTGTAAACATCCCCCTCTGTGGGGGACTTGATGTAGTCTGGAGGTAATTTGATTGTAGGTTTCATTGGTTTCATTTTGAGTATAATGAAGTGAGGTTGAGATGTTTTTTTCTTTATTATTGTTCTGTCCACGGCAACCGTAATGTAATGCAATGAATTTCGCTCCCTCTGTTGTTTTCTCTCACAGACAATCACACTCACAATTCCGGCAGGGGTTTGCAACCTTGTTAAGAAATGAGTGAAGATTATGAGATTTGGTGGTAATAGGGGATGAGTCATCAGTATCCATTCATTATTAATTAACAGATGTGCAGACAGCGGTCAGAGGGAAAAGGAACGGTCTAAGGACGCAACATTATATTTCTCTGCAACTTAAAGGATTTTACAGTATTGCTATTCTCTGCTGTAGCCTACATTTATTTCACTATAAGTTAACCTCTCTGGGATATGTGGGACGCTTGCGTCCAGTGGCCAACATCCAGTGAAAATGCAGAGCGCCAAATTCAAATAAATTACTATAAAAATTTAACTTTCATGAAATCACACATGCAATACACCAAATTAAAGCTACACTTGTTGTGAATCCAGCCAACGTGTCAGATTTCAAAAAGGCTTTACGACGAAAGCACACCAAACGATTATGTTAGGTCAGTACATAGTCACAGAAAAAAATTTCCAGCCAAAGAGAGGAGTCACAAAAAATAGAAATAGAGATAAAATTAATCACTAACCTTTGATGATCTTCATCAGATGACACTCATAGGACTTCATTTTACACAATACATGTATGTTTTGTTAGATTAGGTTCATATTTATATCCAAAAATCTCAGTTTACATTGGCGTGTTACGTTCAGTAATGTTTTGCTTCCAAAACATCCGGTGATTTTGCAGAGAGCCACATCAATTTACAGAAATACTCATCATAAATGTTGATGAAAATACAAGTGTTATGCATGGAATTATAGATAAACTTCTCCTTAATGAAACCGCTGTGTCAGATTTCAAAAAAGCTTTACCGAAAAAGCACACCATGCAATAATCTGAGTAAAGCGCTCAGAGCCCAAACAAGCCATACAGATATCCGCCATGTTGTGGAGTCAACAAAGTCAGAAATAGCATTATAAATATTCACTTACCTTTGATGATCTTCATCAGAATGCACTCCCAGGCATCCCAGTTCCATAATAAATGTTTGATTTGTTCGATAAAGTCCATCATTTATGTCCAAATACCTCCTTTTTGTCCTCGCGTTAGTAAGCAATCCAAACTGACGACGCGCGGGCAGGTCCAGGCGAAAGTTCAGACGAAAAGTCAAATTACAGTTCGTAGAAACATGTCAAACTAAGTATAGAATCAATCTTTAGGATGTTTTTATCATAAATCTTCAATAATGTTCCAACCGGAGAATTCCTTTGTCTGTAGAATTGCGTGACCAGCTCGTGGCACTCTGCCAGACCTCTGACTCATTCAGCCCTCATTCCGCCCTCCTTCACAGTAGAAGCATCAAACAAGGTTCTAAAGACTGTTGACATCTAGTGGAAGCCTTAGGAAGTGCAATATGACCCGATTTCCACTGTATCTTGGATAGGCAAAGAGTTGAAAAACTACAAACCTCAGATTTCCCACCTCCTGGTTGGATTTTTTCTCAGGTTTTTGCCTGCCATATGAGTTCTGTTATACTCACAGACATCATTCAAACAGTTTTAGAAACGTCAGAGTGTTTTCTATCCAAATCTATGTATTATATGCATATTCTAGCTTTTAGGACTGAGTAGCAGGCAGTTTACTCTGGGCACCTTTTTATCCAAGCTACTCAATACTGCCCCCCTGTCCCAAAGAAGTTAAGTGAAAGAGAAAGGGATTTTGTGTGTTCACTTGTGTTTACATGCATATGTGAGAGATATCTCCAACTGTACTCAAATGTCTTCCCACTGGGCATACCACGTCATTTCAACGTGGAAATGTGGGTAATTTTTGGTTGAGATGTTGATCAATGGGATTTCAACCTTGATTCACCCACTCAACAAGACAGCCAGAAGTGTATTGACTTCCCAAAATGTTATCACTGCACTTTCAACCATTTAAAAGCACAACAAAGTTCAAATGAGAATACAATGTGAGATATTTTGTATTTATACAACAACTTATCACTGTGTTATCACTGTGTTTCATCTAATTGCATAACTAAATGACCTGGATTGTAGTTGAGATTACATTAAAAGTGCATAGTGCAAGTGATCAAGGCTGTTCGAGATACTGCACAGATATTTATATTGTGAAGATCTCCACAGACCTGCAACCTTTGCACGCTATCTTGAACATGTACGCTTTCTATGATTACATAAGAAGTTGCAGTAACCTCCATGTGGCCATGGATGAGATACACATTTTAAGGTTGACTAAAAACTGTTACATTAGTTTGTAAGATAGCCTTAACTTTAGGCTATTTACTGTATCGCAAAAGTGATATTGAATTGTGTTTGGTTGTCAATGCAACCAAATATCGACATGTGAAGGAGATATACACTACTGGTCAAAAGTTTTAGAACACCTACTCATTCAAGGGTTTCTCTTTATTTTTTATATTTTCTACATTATAGAATAATAGTGAAGACATCAAAACTATGAAATAACACATATGGAATCATGTAGTAACCAACAAAGTGTTAAACAAATCAAAATATATTTTGTATATGAGATTCTTCAAATAGCCACCCTTTGCCTTGATGACAGCTTTGCACAGTCTTGGCATTCTGTCAAACAGTTTCACCTGGAATGCTTTTCCAAGGAGTTCCCACATATGCTGAGCACTTGTTGGCTGCTTTTCCTTCACACTGCGGTCCAACTCATCCAAAACCATATCAATTTGGTTGAGGTCGGAGGATTGTGGAGACCAGGTCATCTGATGCAGCACTCCATCACTCTCCTTCTTGGTAAAATACCCCTTACACAGCCTGGAGGTGTGTTGGGTCATTGTCCTGTTGAAAAACAAATGATCGGGCCAAACCAGATGGCATGGCGTATCGCTGTAGAATGCTGTGGTAGCCATGCTGGTTAAGTGTGCCTTGAATTCTAAACAAGTCACAGACAGTGTCACCAGCAATGCACCCCCACACCATCACACCTCCTCCCCCGTGCTTCACGGTGGGAACCACACTGAGATCATCCGTTTACCTACTCTGCGTCTCACAAAGACACGGCGAATGGAACCAAAAATCTCAAATTTGGACTCATCAGACCAAAGGACAGATTTACACCGGTCTAATGGCCATGGCTCATGCTTCTTGGCCCAAGCACGTCTCTTCTTATTATTGATGTCCTGTAGTAGTGACTTCTTTGCAGCAATTCGACCATGAAGACCTGATTCACACAGTCTCCTCTGAACAGTTGATGTTGAGATGTTTCTGTTACTTGAACTCTGTGAAGCATTTATTTGGGCTGCAATTTCTGAGGCTGGTAACTCTAATGAACTTATCCTCTGCAGCAGAGGTAACTCTGGGTTTTCCATTCCTGTGGTGGTCCTCATGAGAGCCAGTTTCATCATAGCGCTTGGTGGTTTTTGCAACTGCACTTGAAGAAACTTTCAAAGTTCTTGACTTTAACCGTGTTGACTGACCTTCATGTCTTAAAGTAATGATGGACTGTCGTTTCTCTTTGCTTATTTGAGCTGTTCTTGCCATAATATGGACTTGGTCTTGTACCAAATAGGGCTATGTTCTGTAACCCCCCCCCCCCCCCCATACCTTGTCACAACACAACTGATTGGCTCAAATGTAGGCACACCTGTTAATTTAAATACATTCCAGGTGACTGCTTCATGAAGCTGGTTGAGAGAATTCCAAGAGTGTGCAAAGCTGTCATCAAGGCAAAGGGTTGCTATTTGAAGAATCTCAAATATAAAATATTTTGATTAACACTTTTTTAGTTACTACAAAAATCTAAGTTAAAGAAAGAATCTAACTTTAAATGCACGTTAAATAAAGTTTGATTTGATTTAGTCTTATTCTTTAACTTCGATTTTTGGTTGAAATGGAGATGTGAATCCAACATATTCATTATTATCTTTAAGATTACATTTGACATCAACCAAAGACTGAAACCTTAGGCTTATATGTATTGTCTATTTTTAGTTGAAATGAAACAATAGCTGTTGATAACTTCGCAAATGCTATATAGGCCTAAATAGTATTATGGGTGATATATGACTTATAGAGAGAGTATGGTTACATTTCATTTGCTATGTTAAACCTATCCTTTGGGATGAATTCGATAGCAACAGCGAATCTATTAAGAGATCTCTCAATAATAGTTCTGACAATAGCACATTGGTTATAGTCATTGACACATATCAAAGCTAAGCAGCGCTGGTTTTGGTTTAAATCCTGCATGGGAGACCAAATTAATAGCTGTAGTGTCACGCCCTGGCCTTAGTATTCTTTGTTTTCTTTATTATTTTAGTTAGGTCAGGGTGTGACATGGGGAATGTATGTGTTTTTGTCTTGTCTAGGGGTTTTGTATGTCTATGGCTGCCTAGATTGGTTCTCAATTAGAGGCAGCTGTGGTTCATTGTCTCTGATTGAGAGCCATATTTAAGGCAGCCATAGGCATTAGGTTTTGTGGGAAATTGTCTATGTTTAACGTTTGTAGCTTGTGTATGCACTAACGTTTGTAGCTTCACGGTCGTTTGTTGTTTTGTAAAAGTGTTCGTTTTCGTGTTTCGTCTTCTGAAAATAAAAGAAGATGTATTTCTCTCACGCTGCGCCTTGGTCCGCTTTTTATGACGATCGTGACAGAATTACCCACCAGAACGGGACCAAGCAGCGTGTCAAGCGGCAGCAGGAACATACACAGGATTTATGGCAATGGATGCAGGATCTGGACTATACTACGTGGGAGGAGATCGACAGGTGGGCGATCGACCCAGGGCGAATGCCGGAGCCCGCCTGGGATTCTCTGGAACAGTGCGAGGAGGGATACCGGCAAATGGAGGCAGCACGACGACGCGGTAGGAAGCCTGTGAGTCAGCCCAAAAGATTTCTTGGGGGGGGGCTACAAGGGAGTGTGGCGAAGTCAGGTAGGAGACCTGCGCCAACTCCCCGAGCTTACCGTGGAGCGCGAAAGTACGGGCAGACACCGTGTTATGCGGTAGAGCGCACGGTGTCTCCTGTACGTGTGCATAGCCCGGTGCGGGTTATTCCACCTCCCCGCACTGGCAGGGCTAGATTGGGCATTGAGCCAGGTGCCATGAAGCCGGCTCAACGCGTCTGGTCTCCAGAGCGTCTCCTCGGGCCGGCATACATGGCACCAGCCTTACGCATGGTGTCCCCGGTTCGCCTACACAGCCCAGTGCGGGTTATTCCACCTCCCCGCACTGGTCGGGCTACGGGGAGCATACAACCAGGTAAGGTTGGGCAGGCTCAGTGCTCAAGGGAGCCAGTACCCTGCACGGTCCGGTATTTCCGGCGCCACCTCCCCGCCCCAGCCCAGTACCACCAGTGCCTACACCACGCACCAGGCTTCCTGTGCGTCTCCAGAGCCCTGTTCCTCCTCCACGCACTAGCCCTGTGGTGCGTGTCTCCAGCCTATTACCACCAGTGCCTACACCACGCACCAAGCCTCCTGTGCGTCTCCAGAGTCCTGTGCGTCCTGTTGCTGCTCCCCGCACTAGCCCTGAGATGCGTGTCCCCAGCCCGGTATCACCAGTTCCGGGCACCACGCACTAGGCCTAATGTGCGTCTCCAGGGTCCAGTATGCCCTGTTCCTTCTCCCCGCACTAGCCTTCAGGTGCGTGTCCCCAGCCCGGTACCTCCAGTTCCGGTACCACGCACCAAGCCTCCTGTGCGTCTCCGGAGCCCTGTACGCACTGTTCCTTCTCCCCGCACTCGCCCTGAGGTGCGTGCCCTCAGCCCGGTACCACCAGTTCCGGTACCACGCACCAGGCCTACTGTGCGCCTCAGCAGGTCAGAGTCGGCCGTCTGCCCAACGCCGCCTGCACTGCTCGTCTGCCCAGCGCCGTCTGAGCTGCCTGCCTGCCCAGCGCCGTCTGAGCCATCCGTCTGCCCAGCGCCATCTGAGCCATCCGTCTGCCCAGCGCCATCTGAGCCATCCGTCTGCCCAGCGCCATCTGAGCCATCCGTCTGCCCAGCGCCATCTGAGCCATCCGTCTGCCCAGCGCCATCTGAGCCATCCGTCTGCCCAGCGCCATTAGAGCCATCCGTCTGCCCAGCGCCATTAGAGCCATCCGTCTGTCCCGAGCCATTAGAGCCGCCCGTCTGTCCAGAGCCGTCAGAGCCGTTCGTCAGTCAGGAGCCTCTAGAGCCGCCAGTCAGCCAGGATCCGCCAGAGCCGCCAACCAGCCAGGATCTTCCAGAGCCGCCAGTCAGCCAGGATCTGCCAGAGCCGCCAGTCAGCCAGGATCTGCCAGAGCCGCCAATCAGCCAGGATCTGCCAGAGCCGCCAATCAGCCAGGATCTGCCAGAGCCGCCAATCAGCCAGGATCTGCCAGAGCCGCCAATCAGCCAGGATCTGCCAGAGCCGCCAGCCATGAGCAGCCAGAGTCGCCAGCCAGCCATGAGCAGCCAGAGTCGCCAGCCAGCCATGAGCAGCCAGAGTCGCCAGCCAGCCATGAGCAGCCAGAGTCGCCAGCCAGCCATGAGCAGCCAGAGTCGCCAGCCAGCCATGAGCAGCCAGAGTCGCCAGCCAGCCATGAGCAGCCAGAGTCGCAAACCAGCCATGAGCAGCCAGAGTCGCCAGCCAGCCATGAGCAGCCAGAGTCGCCAGCCAGCCATGAGCAGCCAGAATCGCCAGCCAGCCATGAGCAGCCAGAGCCTACCGCCAGCCAGGATCTACCTGAGACACCAAAGCTGGTATTGACAATGGTGGAGTGGGGGTCACGTCCCGCACCCGAGCCGCCGCCATAGGAAGGCCCACCCCGGACCCTCCCCTTCTGTGTTAGGTTTTGCGGCCGGAGTCCGCACCTTTGGGGGGGGTACTGTCACGCCCTGGCCTTAGTATTCTTTGTTTTCTTTATTATTTTAGTTAGGTCAGGGTGTGACATGGGGAATGTATGTGTTTTTGTCTTGTCTAGGGGTTTTGTATGTCTATGGCTGCCTAGATTGGTTCTCAATTAGAGGCAACTGTGGTTCATTGTCTCTGATTGAGAGCCATATTTAAGGCAGCCATAGGCATTGGGTTTTGTGGGAAATTGTCTATGTTTAACGTTTGTAGCTTGTGTATGCACTAACGTTTGTAGCTTCACGGTCGTTTGTTGTTTTGTTTTGTAAAAGTGTTCGTTTTCGTGTTTCGTCTTCTGAAAATAAAATATGTATTTCTCTCACGCTGCGCCTTGGTCCGCTTCTTATGACGATCGTGACATGTAGATAGATGATAGGTGCTGCATAGCCTATTTTCTTCTGATAGTGGATACAATGTTGAAGATCTGACATTGTTTTAAAGGTACAAATTCAACATATTTTATACAAGGTTTGTCTATGATGAATATTGGTTACCATGATGACACAATTATGTGGTTGCAATTTCCCCCTGAAAACAACAATTAAGGACTTCTTGCAAATTCAATGTGCACAACATGAAAAGTATGTGGACAAAAGTATGTGGACACCTGCTCGTCGAACATCTCATTCCAAAATCATGGGCATTAATATGGAGTTGGTCCCCCTTTGCTGCAATAACAGTCTCCACTCCTGGGAAGGCTTTCCACTAGATGTTGGAACATTGCTGCGGGTACTTCCATTCAGCCACAAGAGCACTAGTGAGGTTGGCCGCTGATGTTGGGCAATTAGGCCTGGCTCGCAGTCGGCGTTCCAATTCATCCCAAAGGTGTTCGATGGGGTTGAGGTCAGGGCTCTGTGCAAGCCAGTCAAGTTCTTCCACACAAACCATTTCTGTATGAACCTCGCTTTGTGCACAGGGGCATTGTCATGCTGAAACAGGAAAGGGCCTTCCCCGAACCATGAAAAACAGCCCCACTCCATTCTTCCTCCTCGACCTAACTGTCAGATGGTGAAGCGTCATTCATCACTCCAGAGAACGGGTTTCCACTGCACCAGAATCCAATGACGGCGAGCTTTACACCACTCCAGCCAATGCTTGGCATTGCGCATGGGGATCTTAGGCTTGTGTGCGGCTGCTCAGCCATGGAAACCCATTTCAAGAAGCTCCTGACAAACGGTTCTTGTGCTGACGATTTTTACGCGCTGCGCGCTTCAGCACTCCCGTTCTGTAAGCGTGTGTGACCTATCACTTTGCGGCTGAGTCGTTGTTGCTCCGAGACGTTTCCACTTCACAATAACAGAACTTCCAGTTGACCGCGACAGCTCTAGCTGGGTAAAAATTTTATGAAATGACTTGTTGGAAAGGTAGCACCTTAGGCCATTTTACTGCAGTGTTTGTCTATGGAGATTGCATGGCTGTGTGCTCGATTTTATACACCTGTCAGCATGGATGTGGCTGAAATAGCCAAATCCACTAATTTGGGGGTGTCCACATAATTCTGTATATATAGTGTATTTTCCACATACTGTAGATTCCACGTCACAATATGTTGCAAATTACATTGAAACAACGTTGATTCAACCGGTTTGTACCCAGTGGGTTGTGTGTTTTTGGAAGCTTAACACAAGGTAAACACAGGAAGTGCAGATTTGCCTACCGCACTATAGCAGTAGATTAAAAAAGACCTGATTAGTGCTGTGAATGTGAGTGGGAGGGTAAATGGATTGCCTATCAAGGCTAACGCCTGTTATCGGCCAGCTGTGGACTGTAGTGATTTAAATGCAAATACAATGTTGCTAATCTTAGGCCTGGTTACAAGTGGAAACGTCCCCAGCACCATGTAGAAGAGAAGACAAGAATCCCCCCATGCGTAATGGTATTAATTGGCACCTTGGTCCTGGTGGCACGCAACCCCTCTATTAGACTGAGAACACAAGACACTGAGCTCCTCCCTCACAGGCCCCACTGTGACAATGGCACTGCTCTGAGTGTGTCACTGCTCTGTGTCACAGTGCCGTGCCACACTCACACTGGAAAGAGTGAGTTCATCCATATAATTTACAGTATTTAATTGTGTCTGATTACATCAATTTCTGTAACCTTGACTTGAGCTTCAGATTACTAGAATAATTGCTAGATTTAAGATCTACAGGTGCCAGAATACACTGACAATATTTTGCGAAAGCAGCAGCTACTCTTCCTGGGGTCCACACAAAACATAAAACATGACATAATACATGAATAGACAAGAACAGCTCAAGGACAGGCACAAATAGCCTACATATCAGTAAATACACACAAACTATCTAGGTCAAATAGGGGAGAGTCATTGTGCTTTGAGGTGTTGCTTTATCCGTTTTTTTAAACCAGGTTTGCTGTTCATTTGAGCAATATGAGATGGAAGGGAGTTCCATGCAATAATGGCGCTACAGTATATAATACTGTACACTTTCTTGATTTCTTTCTGCATTTGGGGACTGTGAAAAGACCCCTGGTGGCATTTCTGGTGGGGTAAGTGTGTGTCAGAGCTGTGTGTAAGTCAGTGGCGGTCGGTGCCGTTGAAGATGAGGGAGGATGCACATTTATTTTTATGAACATGGCCTTATTTCTATTACAGCATATTGGATGACTGTCACTCATATTCCATTCACCTAGCTCAATGTAACATCGGTTTAGGCTACTACATGATACTCAAATTTTCCCTGTACCCATCATGAGGTTGCTACAACCTAGCCTATGAAGGAAAGTTTACAAAAGTAGGTGCACAGGTCGAGAGAATTTTGAGTAATCAAGATGACAGACAGTGACACATTCAATACCACATTGCACACTCTTGTCTGAATCTAGCTGATCTAGGGTATAATCATTAGTCCAACAGTTGCAAACAAGAGTTTCTATTGGACAAATGTAGGTATGTTTATTCCCGTTGTGTTTTTCAGCAGAATCGATGCAATGAATACACACCTGATCACATGCAAACACAGTTCACTTTCATACGAGACACATGCAAACAGCTTGTTGTATTTATAATTCCTTCCTGCATCTATCTATGCGCTCTCCTCCTCTCACCTTTTCCCTTCACTTGTGGACTTCAGTGCAGAACACATCAGCTCTCTGTGACCAGGCGAAAAAACATTTCCAAGCCAAACCTTCATATCATGACTGCTGGCCGCTACAGACAGTCTACATTGTTGTCATGTCATAGTCAACGTTGCTGTTTTGGTTAGTGATTATTGTCTTATTTCACTGTAGAGCCTCCAGCCCTGCTCAATATGCCTTAGCTAGCCCTTTTGTTCTACCTCCCACACATGCAGTGACCTCATCTGGTTTAAATGATGTCTCTAGAGACAAAACCTCTCTCATCGTCACTCAAACCCTAGGTTTACCTCCACTGTATTCACATTCTACCATACCCTTGTCGGTACATTATGCCTTGAATCTATTTTTCCACGCACAGAAACCTGCTCCTTTTACTCTCTGTTCCGAACGCACTAGACGACCAGTTCTTATAGCCTTTAGCCGTACCCTTATCCTACTCCTCCTCTGTTCCACTGGTGATGTAGAGGTTAATCCAGGCCCTGCAGCGCCTATCTCCACTCCCATTCCCCAGGCGCTCTCATTTGTTGACTTCTGTAACCATAAAAGCCTTGGTTTCATGCATGTTAACATTAGAAGCCTCCTCCCTAAGTTTGTTTTATTCACTGATTTAGCACACTCTGCCAACCCGGATGTCCTAGCCGTGTCTGAATCCTGGCTTAGGAAGGCCACCAAAAATGCAGAAATTTCCATCCCTAACGATAACATTTTCTGACAAGATAGAACTGCCGAAGGGGGCGAAGTTGCAATCTACTGCAGAGATAGCCTGCAGAGTTCTGTCATACTATCCAGGTCTGTGCCCAAACAATTCAAGCTTCTACTTCTAAAAATCCACCTTTCCAGAAACAAGTCTCTCACCGTTGCCGCTTGTTAAAGACCACCTTCTGCCCCCAGCTGTGCCCTGGACACCATATGTGAATTGATTTCCCCCCATCTATCTTCAGGCCTCGTACTGTTAGGTGACCTAAACTGGGCTTAACACCCCGGTCGTCCTTCAATCTAAGCTAGATAGCCTCAATCTCACACAATTTATCAATGAACCTACTAGGTACAATCCCAAATCCGTAAACACGGGCACCCTCATAGATATCATCCTGACCAACTTGCCCTCCAAATACACCTCTGCTGTCTTCAACCAGGATCTCAGTGATCACTGCCTCATTGCCTGCGTCCATAATGGGTCTGCGGTCAAACGACCTAAAACACTTCAGCGAGCAGGCCTTTCTAATCGACCTGGCCCGGGTATCCTGGAAGGATATTGACCTCATTCCGTCAGTAGAGGATGCCTGGTTATTCTATAAAAGTGCTTTCCTCACCATCTTAAATAAGCATGCCCATTCAAAAAAATTAGAACCAGGATATAGCCCTTGGTTCACTCCAGACCTGACTGCCCTTGACCAGCACAAAAACATAATGTGGCGTACTGCATTAGCATCGAATAGCCCCGGCGATATGCAACTTTTCAGGGAAGTTAGGAACCAATATACACAGGCAGTTAGGAAAGCAAAGGCTTGCTTTTTCAAACAGAAACTTGCATCCTGCAGCACAAACTCAAAAAAGTTCTGGGACATGGAGAATAAGAGCACCTCCTCCCAGCTGCCACTGCACTGAGGCTAGGAAACACTGTCACCACCGATAAAACCACGATAATTGAGAATTTCAATAAGCATTTTTCCACGGCTGGCCATGCTTTCCACTACCACATTCAACTACCACATTTTATGCACTACAGTGCAAGCTAGCTGTAGCTTATACTTTCAGTACTAGATTTGTTATCTGACCCTTTGATTGGGTGGACAACATGTCAGTTCATGCTGCAAGAGCTCTGATAGGTTGGAGGACGTCCTCCGGAAGTTGTCATAATTACTGTATAAGTATATGGAAGGAGGTGAGAACCATGAGCCTGCTAGGTTTTGTATTGAAGTCAATGTATCCAGAGGAGGACAAAAGCTAGCTGTCCTCTGGCTACACCATGGTGCGCACCTACAGAGTGCTGCTGAGGCTACTGTAGATCTTCATTGCAAAACAGTGTGTTTTAATAAATTATTTGGTGATGTGAATATATAAGTATAGTTTTATCTAAAAAGGATAACTTTTAATGTTTCACTATTTTTATTTTTATGAAATTCACTGAGAAGCATGATCCTCCTCTTCCTCCTCTGGGGAGGCTCCACTGGTGTAAGTTGACTACGCAAACAATTTAGAATTTTCAACACTAATGTTTCTTATAAAAAGAAGAAGTGATGCAGTCAGTCTTTCCTCAACTCTTAGCCAAGAGAGACTGGCATGCATAGTATTTATATCAGCCTTCTAATTACAATGAAGAGCAAGACGTGCCGCTCTGTTTTGGGCCAGCTGCAGCTTTACTAGGCCTTTCCTTGCAGCACTCGACCACACGGCTGGACAATAATCAAGATAAGACAAAACTAGAGCCTGCAGGACTTGCTTTTTGGAGCATGTCTTTGTTACGGACAACCCGCTCCCCATCTTTACAATCATTGAATCTATACTGAACAAAATGATGAACGCAACATGCAACAATTTCAAACATTTTGCTTAGTTACAGTTCGTATAAGGAAATCAGTCAATTTAAATAAATAAACCCACGGGAACCAATCAGAATGATTTTTTCCCCACAAAAGGGCTTTAATACTTACAGAAATACTACCCCCCCCCCCCCCCCCCCCCCTCTCTGACGATCCCTCATGTAAAGAATCTGGATGTGTACGTCCTGGGCTGGCGTGGTTACACGTGGTCTGTGGTTGTGAGACCAGTTGGACGTACTTACAAATTCTCTAAAACGACATTGTAGGCGGCTTATGGTTCAGAAATTAACGTTAAATTCTCTGGCAACAGCTCTGGTGGAAAAATTAACTGAATTTGGGATCAAGATTGCAACGCCCCTTCTACCCATTTTGTAAGAAGAAAAAAAGGTATTCCTATATCCCATTTTCTTGACTTTCTCGTGTTCAGGAGTGGATAAGGGAGTTTCCTGCCAGAATAGTATGTCAACTCTCTCCTGTTTCGTCTTTGCTATTACCTTACTTCTTGTCTGTTTACATTGAGACTTATGACCTTAAATTCCCGATGATGCGTCGATATAAATAAAAAAACCTGTGCACCATAACTGTAACAACTCTCGTCGTTGGTTGAAGGAGAGGAGGACCAAATTGCAGCGTGGTATGTATCCATATTTATTCGAACACTTATTCAACACGAACAAAAACAATAAACAAAACGAAACCAACGACGCTACAGTCCTGAACATGTGAATCTAGAAAACAAAGAACGCAACGAACAGGAACAATCACCCACAAACAAACAGTGAGAACAGCCTACCTTAATATGGTTCCCAATCAGAGACAACGTAAAACACCTGCCTCTGATTGAGAACCATATCAGGCTAGTTAGACAACCCTAAACCAATGAAAACACATAACATGGAATATACCCACCCAGCTCACGTCCTGACCAACTAAACAAAGACTAAAACAAAGGAAATAAGGTCAGGAACGTGACAATAACTGCCTGCTTAACATGAGCCTAAAAATGAACGAAGAAACAAGAACGTTAAAAAAGTGGTAAAATACTTTGCTATTTGGACTCCCATGTCAGAGGACTGTCTCTTGCTTCTGGAGTTTGAGGGGATGAGCCTGTCCGCTGGAGGGGCCCCTCACTCAGATATGAAAATGCGTAATGCAGTCGCAAACAAGGGTGCCTATTTCGTCGCATATACACATCGGTTAATTACAAGTGAAAACTATATAGGTCATGCGTGCATATCATGAATCCTACCCTTGATATGCCCTTCTGTCACCCCGTTGTCAATGTGTTATTAATCATTAGCTAATAGATATGTTATTAACGTGACCATACATAATGTGTCCATAAAGAACACATACTTTTGGCTACTCACTCTTGCTCAGCATTGGGCGAAAATATGGGAGACATTTTACCTATTGCAATGTCAACCATAACAACCCAATCAATATGTCCTAACAGCTCGCAGTAACTATTAAGTCTGTTAAATCTGATTAGTGTCTTCCATCTCCTTGTTGGAAATGCCTGAGTCTCTCTCGGATGTGAACGTCATCTCAACGAGGTGATTTTCTTATTTTTCCGTGACTCTGCTCGCCGACAACGATCTATGGGAGGGCCTGCTCGAGTCTTTCTCCTTGCAGTATACTCCACTGGGATGCCCCTCGACTTCAGGTCCTCAGCCGCCTCGTCTGCATGCTCATATGTAACCGTGCCATTATCCAGAAATACCCGCATTTTTGCCGGGAATGGTGTTAGGAAGCGAATACCTTTCTCTTTAAGTATCTCAGCCGCATAGTCATGATCAAAAAACACTCATTGGTCTTGGAAGTTAACCTGACCCCAGATCAAGTTATACACTCCATTTCTTCTCTCACTGCCTGTCGACATCTAGTGGAAGACGTATGAAGTGCATCTATACTAATAAATATCAAGGACATTTATAGGCAGGCCCTAGAACAGAGCATTGCTCGTACAATATGCATATTATTATTACTATTGGATAGAAAACACTCTCTAGTTTCTAAAACCGTTTGAATTATATCTGTGAGTAAAACAGAACTCATTTTGCAGCAAACTTCCTGACAGGAAGTGGAAAATCTGAAATCGATGCTCTGTTCTAGGGCCTGCCTATAAATGTCCTTGATATATATCAGTATACATGCACTTCATACGTCTTCCACTAGATGTCGACAGGCAGTGAGAGAAGAAATTGAGTGTATAACTTGATCTGGGGTCGAATAAATGCTCTTTGTATAACGTGTCACCAGTTTCCTGTTTTCTGGAGAGCGCGTGAAGGGACCTGGTTTTGCCTTCTGTACAGCTGTCGTTATAGACGACTAATATCTCCGGCTTTGATTTTATTTGATACATGTGACAATATCATCGTAAAGTATGTTTTTTCAATATAGTTTTATTAGATTATTGAAATTTTTTTGGCACGTTAGGCGTGTTGCGTTGTCTGCGTTTGTTCACGAAGGAGAGCTTAGCGCCACTTTGCTAGCTTTCCGTGCTAATTGACTGGAGAAGAGGACATTCTAAATCCAAACAACGATTGTTCCCGACAAAGGACCCCTTGTACAACATTCTGATGAAAGATCATCAAAAGTAGGACCCATTTTATGATGTTATTTCATATATCTGTCGAACATGTTGTACTAGTAGTTTGCGGCCAGGTTTTGGGCACGCTCTCGCCATAACGTAAACTGCATATCGTAATGAAGTTATTTTTAGAATTCTAACACGGCGATTGCATTAAGAACTAGTGTATCTATCATTTCCTATACAACATGTATTTTTTAGTTATGTTTATGAATAGTTATTTGGTCAGAATATGTGAGTGCCAGAAAAATATCCGGACGTTGTGGGAAAAAGATGCTACGTTAGCACAATGTATAACCACTGATTTCAGCTCTAAATATGCACATTTTCGAACAAAACATAAGTGTATGTATAACCTGATGTTATAGGACTGTCATCTGATGAAGCTTATCAAGGTTAGTCAAAAATTATATATCTTTTGCTGGTTTGTTACGATCGCTAACTTTTGCTGCTGGGGAATGGCTTGTGTTTCTGGCTATTGTGGTAAGCTAATATAATGCTATATTGTGTTTTCGCTGTAAAACACTTAAGAAATCGGAAATATTGGCTGGAATCACAAGATGCCTGTCTTTCATTTGCTGTACACCATGTATTTTTCAGAAATGTTTTATGATGAGTATTTAGGTATTTGACGTTGGTGTCTGTAATTACTCTGGCTGCTTCGGTGCCATTTCTGACGGTAGCTGTGATGGTAGCTGCAATGTAAAACTGATTTATACCTCAAATATGCACATTTTCCGAACAAAACATAGATTTATTGAATAACATGTTATAAGACTGTCATCTGATGAAGTTGTTTCTTGGTTAGTTAGGTTGGTTTTGTGCATGCTACCTGTGCTGTGAAAAATGTCTGTCCTTTTTTGTATTTGGTGGTGAGCTAACATAAATATACGTGGTGTTTTCGCTGTAAAACATTTTAAAAATCGGACATGTTGGCTGGATTCACAAGATGTTTATCTTTCAAATGCTGTATTGGACTTGTTAATGTGTGAAAGTTAAATATTTCTAAAAAAGATATTTTGAATTTCGCGCCCTGCACTTGAAGTGGCTGTTGTCATATTGTGCCCGGCTTCGGGCTTGCAGCCAGAAGAAGTTAAGCTGTAAAGCATATTTTCAAAATCTGACACGATAGGTGGATTTGTCACGGTTTTCTAACGTAGAACCCAGAAGCAGACCAGGACAAGGAGAGTAAGACGAAGGTGAGTATTTATTTACAAGTTTAAGTGTAGAGATAGAAAGATCCAGGTAGCGGAGCGGGCAGCGGAGGTGAGTTGATGGGATTGAATAGGCAGATCCAAAGAAGTAACTGAAGTCACCGACGACCAGGTAGGGATGGAATGAGTGTTCCGGGGGAATGACTGTAGACAGAGAGAACGGAGGTAAGTTCAAGGCAAGCAAGACGTACAAAACAACAAAACAAACTCTATCAAAATGGAGGCTGATACGCTGGCACGACATACTGTTCATGGCTAACGATCCCGCAGGGAATGGATGTCAGGTCAGTGCTTATGAAGTGGAGGGGTGATGATCAGGACCAGGTGTGCAGATAGCGGATTGGAAACAGGTGCGGTAAATCAGAGATCTCCCAACCAGCTACGTCGCCCGGCAACCAGACAGGGTGCGTTCCAGGACACCGGAAAAAACACTCCAGGACAGAACACAGGCAAAAACAGACTCAGGAAGCGGGATTCGTGACAGGATTAACAACAAGCTAAGCTGTGTTTTGGTATATTTCACTTGTGATTGCATGATTATAAATATTTTTAGTAATATTTTGCGCCCTGCAATTCAGCGGTTGTTTAGGGAAATGATCCCGTAAAAGGGATCCGTAGCGCAGAGAAGTTAATCAACCTACCAGGGTGTTTACAAACACAACAAGAACAAGATCATCCACATGTATTGATCACATTTTTACTAATACTGTATAACTTTGATCTAAAGCTGTATCCATACCTATTGGATGCAGTGATCACAATATAGTGGCTATATCCAGGAAAGACAAAGTTCCAAAACCTGGGCCTAAAATTGTGTATAAAGCTAAAATAGTGTATAAGAGATCATACAAAAGATTTTGCTGTGACTCTTACGTGGATGATGTCAAAAATGTGATTGATGTGATTAATAATGAGCATCCAGACATTGCACTTGATGAATTTATGAAATTGCTTCTTCCAATTATTTATAAACATGCACCTGTTAAGAAACTGACTGTAAGACCTTCTTAATAACCTGAAACAGATTACAGGCAGTGGTTACAATGAGAAGCTTCCTTTTAAGTGGACAACTTGATGAAAACCAGTCAATATTCAGATCCCCAAGAAAGTAGACCGCTCACATACACTATCTGTTTGTCTGTTGCCAGTTCGTCTTGTTTGTCAAGTCAACCAACGTTTTGTTTCTCAGCTCCTGCTTTTCCACAGTCTCTCTTTTCTCGCCCTCCTAGTTTTGACCATTGCCTGTCCTGTCCTGACTCTGAGCCTGCCTGCCTGACCACTCTGCCTGACCCTGAGCCTGCCTGCCGTCTGGTGCCTTTGCCCCTACTCTGGATTACCGACCCCTTCCTGCCTTGACCTGTCGTTTGCCTGCCCCTGTTTTTGTAATAAACATTGTTACTTCAACACAGTCTGCACTTGGGTCTTACCTGAAACGTGATAGTACGAACTGGCCATGACTGACCCAGCAGTCTTGGACCTGCTCCGCAACGCCATGTCCTCCCAAGGAACCCTCATTGGTAGACACGAGGAGTTGCTTCGTGGTCTGATGGAAGGGTTCCAGGATGTCACCGAACGTCACAAACTAGCATTGGACGCTTTGCGGGAGCAATTCTATGAGTTGCTTACTAGGCAGCCTACCATGACTGTAACCTCCCAGCCCCTTAGTAACCCGGATGGTAGCAGCGCCATCAACCTGGTTTCCCGGGAACCCCGCTTATCTCCCCCGGAGCGCTATGATGGAGATTCCAGAACCTGCCGGGCCTTTCTCTCCCAGTGCTCCCTCGTTTTCGAGCTGCAGCCTTCTTCGTTCCCCTTGGAGATAGCGTACATTCCGCCATCTGCCTCAGTCTGGAGGTATTCGTGACGGAGGTGAGAAAAGTTTTCGAGGCTCCGGTGTCCGGGAGAGAGGCTGCCCAGAAGTTACTCCAGCTTCAGCAGGACTCCATCAGTAGGGCACTATGCGGTGGATTTGCGCACGCTAGCAGCGGAGGGTGCCTGGAACCCGGAAGCGCTGTTCAACCATGTTCCTGCACGGATTATCGGAGGAAGTAAAGGACGAGCTTACAGCCCGGGAACTACCGACGGATCTTGAGTCACTCATCGCTTTAACCATCTGGATCAATGGACGGTTACGGGAACGTAGGAGGGAGAAGAGGTCTGATAGCGGTCCCAATCGCTCACTCAAGAATCCCACCTTGCATCTGATGAACTCCGGAAGTCCCCGCCTTCTTTGTCCCCGAGAGGATCCGAGCTTACCCGAGTTCCTCCAAGAGCATCCGAAGACTGCCAATTTGCCTCTTCCCGAGCTGATGCAGCTCGGCAGGGCTTTCTCCAGCCGAACGCGTACGCTGACTTAACACCCAGAGTTGTCTGTATTGCGGTACTGCCGGTCGTTATGTGTCTTCCTGTCCATTCAAGAGACCTAGCTCATTGGTAGGAATGATTACTCTGGTGGGTCTTAAGGATAATTTTGCTTCTCCCACTACTCGCCACCCTCTCCATGCCACCCTGCTGTGGGGCGACCAGTCCAAGTTTCTCCAGATACTCATCGACTCGGGGGCTGATATGAGTTTTATGGACGTTACCCTGGCGTCCAAGCTGGGCATCCACACTCAGCCCCTCTCCATTCCCATGGATATTAGAGTGCTGGACGGGCGCTCTATAGGCTGGGTCACCCACCATACTACCCCCATTAACCTACGAGTGTCGGGGAACCACAGCGAGACGATCCAAATTCTGCTAATTGAGTCTCCGCAGTTTCCTGTGTAATTGGGATTCTCTTGGGTCCAGCGACACAATCCCTCAATTAGCTGGGCTACTGGTGCCATCGTGGGCTGGAGCCCGTTCTGCCACGCTCATTGCCTGAAATCAGCTCTGCCTGCCCAGGGACATCTTCCTGGGGGCTTGAAATTTGCCCTGAACCTCTCTGCCATTCCTGTGGAGTACCAGGACCTCCGGGAGGGGTTCATTAAGGCCCGGGCTACTTCACTTCCGCAACACCGACCGGTACCCAAGGATGTTAAGCTGAATGCGCTGGCACGCCACTATAGCCCCGCGGCTACACCCCCGGAAGCCGAGACCTTTCCCCCCTGCTCCAAAATCATTAGCCCCTCTGCTGTTTGTCCTGTGTTGCCCCGTACCCTCCGTATACTTCCTACTTTTCATGGGTCTAGATGTAAACCCATGTCTCACAGCGCTTTGTCTCCTGTTTCCAGGCCCACCCCTCTCCCTCGTCTCATCGACGGCCAACCGGCGTACAGGGTGAGACATCTCCTGAAGGTTCGACCTCAAACCTGGTTGACTGGGAGGGTTGCGGCACGGAGGAGAGGTGCTGGGTCTCCGCTAGGGTCGTCCTGGACCCAGGCCTCATCTCTGAATTCCAATACCGGCACCCCTCTCAACCAGGAATGCGTCCAGGCAGGATGCCAGGTGGCGTCACTAGAGGGGTGGTGGGGGTACTGTCACGCCCTGATCTGTTTCACCTGTCCTTGTGATTGTCTCCACCCCCCTCCAGGTGTCACCCATCTTCCCCATTGTCCCCAAGGTACTTATACCTGTGTTGTCTGTTTGTCTGTTGCCAGTTCGTCTTGTTTGTCAAGTCAACCAGCGTTTTGTTTCTCAGCTCCTGCTTTTCCCCAGTCTCTCTTTTCTTGCCCTCCTGGCTTTGACCATTGCCTGTCCTGACTCTGAGCCTGCCTGCCTGACCACTCTGCCTGACCCTGAGCCTGCCTGCCGTCTGGTGCCTTTGCCCCTACTCTGGATTACCGACCCCTGCCTGCCTTGACCTGTCGTTTGTCTGCCCCTGTTGTTGTAATGAACATTGTTACTTCAACACAGTCTGCACTTGGGTCTTACCTGAAACGTGATACTATCAAGCATTTCACACATATTATTTAGATACTGACTGTTAGCACTTTGTGGCCTATACCAACACCCAAAAAGAGAAGGCTTTTGATGTGCCAAGTAAACCTGCAACCACAACACTTCAATAAAACTTGACATAAGATATTTTTTAAGCATTACAGGGATATGGCTCTGAATATATACAGCAACACTTCCCCCATAAGCATTCCTTTTTCTTCTATAGACGTTATATCCTTGTATTGCTACTGCTGTATCATCAAATTAATTATCTAAGTGAGTCTCAGAAATGGCTAATTATGAATGTTATCTGATGTTAGCAAGTTATTGATTTCATTAACCTAATTTCTAAGGCTACATATATTAATATGGGCTATTTTCAGCCCTTTCCTGGGTAGCTTATCATAATATGGAAAAGAGCAAACATAGCAAGAGAAAAAAATATACATTCAGCAGTCCATTAATCCGTTGGTGTGTGTAAGTATGTGTGTGTGCTGCAGGGTTGAAACTACAAACCCATTGGCTTGGCTCTCATATCCCTTCCAGACTTTTGGGAGGGAGGGTAGAAAATGAGCCTGTCATAGCGGATGTAAGCAATGTCCCCACGCGCTCTGGCAGCTTTCATGGCTGGGATAAGTTCTTTCCTCTTCTGGCGCACAGCTTCATGATAGTCCTCATTGAGGAAGATATAACGTGCATTCGGAAAGTATTCAGACCCCTTGTATTTTTCCATTTTTTTCCCAATTACAGCCTTATTCTAAAATCCATTCAATTGTTTTTTCCTCTCATCAATGTACACACAATACCCATTTGTTTTGCTATTTATAAAAAATGTAAAACTGAAATATCACATTTACATAAGTATTCAGACTCTACTCAGTACTTTGTTGAAGCACCTTTGGCAACGATTACAGCCTTGAGTCTTCTTGGGTATGACGCTACAAGCTTTGAACGCCTGTATTTGGAAAGTTTCTCCTATTATTTTCAGCAGATCCTCAAGCTCTGCCAGGTTGGATGGGGAGTGTTGCTGCACAGCTATTTTTAGGTCTCTCCAGAGATGTTCAATCAGGTTCATGTCCGGGATCTGGCTATGCCACTCAAGGACATTCAGAGACTTGTCCTGAAGCCACTCCTGCGTTGTCTTGGCTGTGTGCTTAGGGTCGTTGTCCTATTGGAAGGTGTTCACCTTCGCACCAGTCTGAGGTCCTGAGCACTCTGGAGCAGGTTTTCGTCATGGATCTCTCTGTACTTTGCTCCGTTCATCTTTACCTCGATCCTGTCTCCCAGTCCCTGCCGCTGAAAAACATCCCCACAGCATGATGCTGCCACTACCATGCTTCACCGTAGGGATGGTGCCAAGTTTCCTCCAGACGTGACGCTTGGCATTCAGTCCAAAAAATCTTTTTTCTCATGGTCTGAGAGTCTTTAGGTTCCTTTTGGCAAACTCAAAGCAGGCTGTCATGTACCTTTTACTGAGGAGTGACTTCCCTCTGGCCACTCTACCATAAAGGCCTGATTGGTGGTGTACTGCAGAGATGGTTGTCCTTCTGGAGGGTTCTCCCATCTCCACAGAGGAACTCTAGAGCTCAGTCAGAGTGACCATCAGGTTCTTGGTCATCCCCTTGACCAACGCCCTTCTCCCCCGATGGCTCAGTTTGGCCAGGCGGCCAGCTCTAGGAAGAGTCTTGGTGGCCCACAGTTGACAGTGCATGTCAGAGCAAAAACCAAGCCATGAGGTTGAAGGAATTGTCCATACAGCTCCGAGACAGGATTGTGTCGGGGCACAGATCCCCCGGAAGGGTACCAAAACCTTTGTGCAGCATTGGTCCCCAAAAAACACAGTGGCCTCCATCATTCCTAAATGGAAGAAGTTTGGAACCCTTATATAGACAGGTGTGTGCCTTTCCATCATGTCCAAGCAATTGAATTTACGACAGGTAATTTGTAGAAACATCTCAAGGATGATCAATGGAAACAGGATGCACCTGAGCTCAATTTCGAGTCTCATAGCAAAGGGTCTGTCACGGTTTTCTAACGTAGAACCCATAGGCAGACCAGGACAAGGAGAGTAAGACGAAGGTGAGTATTTATTTACAAGTTTAAATGTAGTGATAGAAAAATCCAAGTGGCGGAGCGGGCAGCGGAGGTGAGTTGATGGGATTGAATAGGCAGATCCAAAGAAGTAACTGAAGTCACCGACGACCAGGTAGGGATGGGATGAGTGTTCCGGGTGAATGACTGTAGACAGAAAAAACAGAGGTGAGTTCAAGGCAAGCAAGACGTACAAAACAACAAAACAAACTCTATCAAACTGGAGGCTGATACGCTGGCACAACATACTGTTCATGGCTAACGATCCGGCAGGGAATGGATGTCAGGTCAGCGCTTATGAAGTGGAGGGGTGATGATCAGGACCAGGTGTGCAGATAGCTGATGGGATACAGGTGCGGGTACTCAGAGATCCTCCAACTAGCTACGTCGCCCGGCAACCAGACAGGGTGCGTTCCAGGACACCGGAAAAAACACTCCAGGACAGAACACAGGCAAAAACAGACTCAGGAAGCGGGATTCGTGACAGTACCCCCCCTCCGACGAACGCCACCGGGCGTACTACCCGGAGCGCCAGGGTGAAGGCGGTAGAAGTCACGAAGCAGGTCAGCATCAAGGATCTGACGCCGAGGAATCCAACTCCTCTCCTCTGGACCATATCCTTCCCAATCCACGAGATACTGGAACCCTCGACCCCGCCGTCTGGAGTCCATGATGCGGCGCACCGTGTAGGCAGGACCACCTCCGATCATCCGAGGGGGAGGAGGACGAGGAGGAGGGGGCAACAGAGGACTGAGGAGAACCGGCTTGAGGCAGGAGACATGAAAGGTGGGGTGTACTCTAAGCGTTGCAGGCAACTTGAGTCGAACCACAACAGGATTAATGATTCTCTCCACCACAAACGGACCAATGAACTTGTTTCTTGACAGTTGACAGTGACAGTTTCTTCGACTCAGTCCGTAAAGGAAGATCCCGTGTAGCCAACCAAACCTTATCTCCGACGGTATAAGCGGGAGCAGGAATACGGCGACGATTCGCCTGGATCTGATACCGGTCCGAAACTCTAAGGAGGGCCTTCCTGGCCCGATGCCAGGTCCGGTGGCAACGACGAATGTGGGCCTGGACAGAGGGAACCGAGAGATCCCTCTCCTGAGAAGGAAACAAGGGAGGTTGGTAACCATACAGGCACTGGAAGGGAGACATCCCAGTTGCAGATGAAGGGAGAGTATTATGGGCATACTCGACCCAGGGTAACTGAGAGGACCAAGAGGTGGGATCAGAGGAGACAAGACAGCGCAGCGTGGACTCCATCTTCTGGTTGGCTCTCTCCGCCTGACCATTAGATTGGGGGTGAAAACCAGATGTGAGACTGACTGTAGCTCCAATGGCCAAACAGAAGGATCTCCAGACAGCAGAGGTAAACTGAGGACCACGGTCAGAAACAATGTCACTGGGCAATCCGTGGACCCTGAAAACCTCCCTAACAAGGATCTCGGACGTCTCAGTGGCAGATGGAAGCTTGGAGATGGGGACAAAGTGAGCGAACTTGCTGAATCTGTCCACAATGGTCAGAATGACCGTGTTCCCAACAGAAGAGGGCAACCCCGTGACAAAGTCCAGGGCCAGATGCGACCAAGGTCGCCGGGGAATAGGAAGGGGGTGAAGAAGCCCAGAGCTGGGCCGATTGGTACTCTTATTCTGCGCACAAACAGGACAAGCGGCAACAAACCTCCGGGTATCTTCTCCCATGGCAGGCCACCAAAATCGTCTGCGCAGTAGCGCCATAGTCCGGGCAACGCCAGGGTGACAAGCTATCTTGCTGGCGTGGGACCACTGAAGGACATCAGAACGAACCGACTCAGGCACGAACAACCGACCGGGTGGACCGTTACCGGGGCCGGGCTGCGTCCGAAGGGCCGCCATCACATCCTCCTCAATCCTCCATGTAACGGCTCCCACGACAAGGTTCTGGGGAATAATCGTCTCAGTCTTGGCCCCACTCTCCTCCGTCTTGGAGAACATCCGGGACAAGGCGTCCGCCTTGCCGTTCTTCGACCCAGGTCGGAACGTCAGGGAAAAATTGAAGCGTCCAAAAAACAAAGCCCACCTGGCCTGACGGGAGTTGAGACGTTTAGCCGATTGCACGTAAGCCAGATTCTTGTGGTCAGTCCAGACCACAAACGGTTGCTCCGCTCCCTCCAACCAGTGACGCCACTCCTCCAAGGCAAGCTTCACAGCGAGAAGCTCCCGGTTACCCACATCGTAGTTTCTCTCAGCTGGTGAAAGACGACAAGAGTAGAAGGCGCAGGGATGGAGTTTACCGTCAGTGGAGCTACGCTGGGACAGGATGGCGCCCACCCCCACATCAGATGCGTCCACCTCAACAACAAACTGACGGGAAGTGTCAGGTTGAGAGAGAATCGGGGCGTTGGTGAATCGGCTCTTCAAGTTCAGAAATGCTCGGTCTGCCTCAGGAGTCCAACAGAAAGTTCTGGTGCAAGACGTCAGAGCAGTTAAAGGGGCGGCCACCCGGCTGTAATCACGGATAAACCTCCGATAGAAGTTCGCAAATCCCAGGAATCTCTGGAGCTGCAATCTCGTACCGGGCCGGGCCCAATCCCGAACCGCCCGAACCTTCTCTTGGTCCATCTTGATCTCACCCCTGGAGATGATGTACCCGAGGAAGGATGTAGTGTGGGCGTGAAAATCACACTTCTCTGCCTTCACAAACAGACGGTTTTCCAATAACCGCTGCAGGACCTGCTTAACATGCTGGATGTGGCTGGAAAGCTCCTTGGAGAAAATAAGGATGTCATCCAGGTAAACGAACACAAACAGACCGATCATATCCCTCAGCACGTCATTCACCAAACTTTGGAACACTGCTGGAGCGTTGGAAAGTCCAAACGGCATCACCTGGTACTCGAAATGTCCCATAGGTGTATTGAACCCAGTCAACCACTCGTCCCCCTCTTTGATCCGAACCAGATGATACGCATTGCGTAGATCAAGCTTCGTAAACACAGTAGCACCCTGTAAAGAGTCGAAAGCGGAGCTCATCAAGGGCAGGGGGTACTTGTTCTTGACCGTAATATCATTCAACCCCCGATAATCAATACATGGTCGAAGAGAGCCATCCTTCTTACTCACAAAAAAAAATCCAGCTCCCAGGGGTGATGACGAGGGACGAATGAGACCTGCAGCAAGAGACTCCTTTATGTAGGTCTCCAGGGCTTCCCGCTCAGGTCGAGAGATACTGTATAACCGTCCCTTGGGAAAGACAGCTCCAGGGAACAGATTAATCGCACAATCATAAGGTCGGTGGGGAGGAAGTGACTGAGCCTTCTGCTTACTGAACACCTCACCCAACTCGTGATATGTTTCAGGAACCAGGGACAAATCAGGAGGAGCAGACTCACTGACCCGACTGGGGACAGCATGAGAACAGGCAGTCCTGAGGCAGTTAGCATGGCACTCAATGCTCCAACTAGTTACCTTTCCAGTCACCCAATCGAACGAGGGATTGTGTTCTCTTAGCCAGGGGTATCCAAGAACCAGAGGAACATGGGGGGGAGGCAAAATGAAAAAAGAAATAACCTCTGAATGATTCCCCGACAACAACATCTTAACCGGTTCAGTCCTCATAGTGATCCGTGCCAGACTACTGCCGTTCAGAGTGGTTGCTTCAATGGCTTCCGGTAATTGCTCCTTGGAAAGCCCCAGCTGTTCCACTAAGTCGGCATCAATGAAGCTGTCATCGGCACCTGAATCGATGAAAGCGTTAATCGCTAAACTCTGATTCTTATTTATGAGGGTAGCAGGAAAACGAGGTCTGACAGGGCTCTTGAGAGGTTGAAACTGGCTCGCTAACAAACCTCCCAAACTTAACGAGCCGAGCAGTTTAACGGGCGCTGAGGACAAACGGAGATGTAATGTCCCGAGCTACCACAGTAGAGGCAGCTGTTGGTCTCACGTCTACGTTGGCGCTCGTCCTTAGTTAACCCGTGCCGCCCCACTTGCATAGGTTCAGGATCTGGCGGCAGGACTCCTCCACTAATCCCGTGTGAGGAAACATGATTAACACCTTCTGGTCCACCTCCTGACCCGAATGGTAACCGAGTAGCTGATTGATTGGACCGGACCCACTGCTTCTCCCTCCTTCTCTCTCGAACTCTGTTATCCACCCTAATAGATAATGCGACCAAACTGTCCAGGTCACAAGGCTCCGGATAGGAGATCAGCTCATCCTTGAGTTGCTCCGACAACCCCTGGTAAAAAGCCGCTTGTAGTGCCTCCTCATTCCACCCACTCTCCACAGCCAATGTCCGGAACTCAATCACAAAGTCTGCCACGTGACGAGCTCCTTGGCGAAGAGAGAACAACCGCTTAGCTGCGTCCTTACCTCGGACTGGATGGTCAAAAAGCTTTCTCATCTCTGCCGTGAACTCCTGGTATGACGCCATGCAGGTGTCCTGTTGTTCCCAAACAGCTGAAGCCCATTCCAAAGCTCTACCACGCAGCAGTTCAATAACAAAAGCTATCCTAGCCTTGTCTGTGGCGTAAGAGTGGGGCTGCAGATCAAACACTAAACCACACTGCATAAGAAATGAACGGCATCTTCCCAAATCCCCTTCGTATTTATCAGGCGTCGGTACCTTGGGCTCACGGAAGGAAACCGCTCCAGAAGCGGCAGGTGAGAGGGGTGAAACAGGTGGTGGAGAATCCGCCGGCAAACTGAGCTGATCCTGGATACTCGTCAAGCTAGCAGAGAAGTTCTGGACCGAAATCGCTATCTCCTGTAGCGCCGTGCTGTGTTGTTCCAATATCTTCCCCTGATGGGTAATGGCATGGCGAACGGAGTCCAGGTCCGCTGGGTTCATTCCTGGCCGGATCGTTCTGTCACGGTTTTCTAACGTAGAACCCAGAAGCAGACCAGGACAAGGAGAGTAAGACGAAGGTGAGTATTTATTTACAAGTTTAAATGTAGTGATAGAAAAATCCAAGTGGCGGAGCGGGCAGCGGAGGTGAGTTGATGGGATTGAATAGGCAGATCCAAAGAAGTAACTGAAGTCACCGACGACCAGGTAGGGATGGGATGAGTGTTCCGGGTGAATGACTGTAGACAGAAAAAACGGAGGTGAGTTCAAGGCAAGCAAGACGTACAAAACAACAAAACAAACTCTATCAAACTGGAGGCTGATACGCTGGCACAACATACTGTTCATGGCTAACGATCCGGCAGGGAATGGATGTCAGGTCAGCGCTTATGAAGTGGAGGGGTGATGATCAGGACCAGGTGTGCAGATAGCTGATGGGATACAGGTGCGGGTACTCAGAGATCCTCCAACTAGCTACGTCGCCCGGCAACCAGACAGGGTGCGTTCCAGGACACCGGAAAAAACACTCCAGGACAGAACACAGGCAAAAACAGACTCAGGAAGCGGGATTCGTGACAGGGTCTGAATACTTATGTAAATAAGGTATTTCTGTTTTTTATTTTTAATATATTTGCATACATTTCAAAAAAATCTGTTTTCGCTTTCTCATTATGGGATGTTGTGTGTAGATTGCAGAGGAAAATGTTTTATTTAATTTATTTAATCAACAAAATGTGGAAAAAGTAAAGTGATCTCACTGTACTCACTGTATGCTCCTCTCAAGTTCTTGGCTCTTTCCAGAACAGCTACCTTGTCCTTGAACCTCAGGAACTTGACCTCTATCGGCCTGGGCTTGTCACCTGGGCCAGTGGTGGGTTTTCCATTTCTGTGGGTGCGCTCCACCTCAATCTGTCCACAACCATGTTGTTCCACCTTGATTATCCCTCGGGATATTCTGATTTCTCTGTCATTGTTATCATGGATTCACATACAGAACTGATGTCCTCTCCCAATGATTTACAGATTGTGTTAATTTTGCTCCTCTCCTGTTTAAACTCATCGAGCTGACCCTGGGAGATCTGCAAACTGTTCTTCAGGTCCTGGACCTCTCTGGTCAGGTTGTCCATTCTTTTATTAGTTGACTCCACCAGTATTTGGACAAAACACTTGAAGCTATATTGTTGTTGTTGTAACAACTGCTTGTATAATTATTTTTGTTCGTTTAAATCATCCTTCACCTGTAAGAGAGAGACACCACTGTCCTCAACGGTGCTCCTGCCGGCTTTGGTCTTTGTCATGGTAGCAACGTAGGTTACGCTGTTACTCCCCGCAGTTCCAGACAGGGCAGGTTGCAGAGAAGATTGAAAACAACAACAAACAGCAGGGATCTAGACAGCCACAAGCCTGGGACAATCCACGGTCCCAGCCACAATGGCTAACCGTGTCACGGGCTGCTTTCAAGCCCTCAAGAAAACCCTGCTAACTTGTTTGTTTTAAACTCTAGTCTGTGCTTTGTTCCTCTGTCTTCAGGGAGATTGTGACATGAATGATTTGGACCTGCTTCACCTCCATCCAGATCTGGCTGTGTGTCAGCGCTGACTTATGACCCGTGCTGCAGACTGAGACATGTATATGGCAGAGCTTTGAAAGGTGGGGGAATTCAATCCCTGACTCTAGGCAGGATTTACAGCTGTGTCTGAGAGTAGAGGAGAGAAGGATGTGACGGAGCGGGGCGGTGCTGGGGCGTACACACAGACAGGACAGACAGACAGGACAGACAGCTACCACAGCTAGCAGGCCCATTGTTCTTCCTGGGCTTTATAGCCCAGCAGCTATTTTTAATAGGCTCCTAATGGGAGAGTTTCTCAGTTTCCGTCCTGTCACAGCATCAGCAGAGAAACTAGCACTGGCAGAGCTGACAGAGCCGTAATGAGGGGAAGAGGAGTAAGTATTGGGAGCCCGTGGTTAGTGTCACATTTAGGAGTGAGCAGGAGGAGTTCACAGATGAGGGCTGACTGTACTTTGAGTGTGCCGTGGGTCTGGTCACAGCTCCATGAAGGAGTGACTGTGTTAATCAGACATTCAGTCTGTTGGTTCTCTTCACCATGTGATTGGGGTGCTGATCTGTTCACACACAATTATTATCTCAGGGCTGACGTAAGAGAGGGTGTTCCGTGACAATGTGGCTCTGGAATGGGCTGGCCAGAGGCAATGCTTTACTGAACCTAAGGGAGGATCCCTGACAGTGTTGGTCTGTGTTTGGGCTGCTATGGTCAATAGGTTGGGTGTTTTACCGGCAATCCCGAGTCACAGTATTTGTCTCAGTGTCGTGTCTTGTCTGTGACATCTTCTGTCCTCCTGTCTGGCTGTCTCCTTTTTAGGGTTGACTGGTGATGATCACAGTGTTGATCCAAGCCAAGAGGCAGGCACAGGCTTCCACCATCCAGCTGTCACGCACACGCCCACATATGCTCCCACACATGCACACACACGCACGCACACACACACATACCTACACACACACGCAAACACACACACACGCAAACACACACACACACAGTCTCAAGAGTCCATCTGCTGTGTGATCCATTGATGAGTATGAACAAGGCGGGGGAGTTTGTGTCTCCTGGAGCAGTGACCATGGTGACCCTCCACTATGTCCCTCTGGTCTGGTCTGACCACCAGGGACAGGATGTCAATAGACTCTGTTTGGAGGTTTCACATAATGCTTTGGGACATCCAACTGGTTCAAGGAGTAAATCATTATTTCTGGACAGAAAGAGTATTATTGACCCCATTATGTTTTTGTGTGGACTGTTTACACTTCATTCAACAACATTATGAATTGTGTTAGAGTAGGCAGTGGAGTGAACGTGTTTTATCTCTTATTTAGGATTCGTCTAGTGAATGATAATCAGATTGGTCAAGTACCCACGGTGAGCACTTGTTGCTGTGCTTCAAAGAGAGGATGAGTGGGAGAGACACAGGGAGAGATTTTAGAGAGCTATCTGCTCCTCTCTACACAAGCGCACTGGAAAGCTTTTGAAATCAGACGAAACAGTTATGATTTTTAGGGTAGTGTACATTATTACTTGTTAAAGGTTTGGTAAATTGCTGTTAAAGTGTCACAGTTTGTTATATTTGTGAGAGAGATAGGCCTCTTCCACAGACTTGAGGCATTATTCAAGTTTTGTAAGATGGAGAGAACATTTACTTCTCTAGGAAGAAAGGGGCTGGTTCTCTGTACTGCTTCTCTATATCACAGCATGATACAAACAAGCCCCCTTACAGATATTTGAAAATGATCTGGATGTTAAAGGTCCCCGTTTCTGTCCTCTGCTCTTTGTCACCGTGCATTGGTAATGACCTAAATCAGTTTATACTGTATCCTCAGAGAGAAAGGTGAAGGCAGATTAACCACATACAGAACTGAATTATCCTCCTCTTGTCTTTGCTCAGTGTTTCTATGGTCCCCTCTAAAGGATGTAGTACCCTGAACTATAATAGAAATGACCAGTATATTGAATTTGATCAACCTTTCTGTTTTCCATCTGGTCTCAGTGGTCAACATATAGTACAAAAAAATATCCAGCCATGTTGTAACTCTCAGAGGACTTATCGGCTATTATAAAACGGGTGGTTCGAGCCCTGAATGCTGATTGGCTGAAAGCCGTGGTATATCAGAACGTATACCACGGGTATGACAAATTTTATATTTTTACTGTTCTAATTATGTTGGTAACCAGTTTGTAGTAGCAATAAGGCACCTCAGGGGTTTGTGGTTTATGGCCAATATACCAGTGTCACGTCTACTCCCGCTCCTCCTCTCTGGCGCCTGTTGTCGCTAGTTTTCTCATCATTACGCACACCTGTCACCATCGTTACGCGCACCTGCGCTTCATGAGACTCACCTGGACTACATCACCTTCCTGATTACCTCCCCTATAACTGTCACTCCCTTTGGTTCCGTCACGAACGTCGTCAGGGTGGAAATGACCGGACCAAGGTGCAGCGTGGGGAGCGTACATTTTCCTTTTTTTAAACGTCGCCAACAAAACAATAAACAAAAAAAAAACGAACGTGAAGCTCCGTAAGGCTATACATACATTAACGAAGACAACTACCCACAACTAAGGTGGCAAAACAGGCTGCCTAAGTATGATTCCCAATCAGAGACAACGATAGACAGCTGTCCCTGATTGAGAACCATACCCGGCCAAAACATAGAAACAGAATACATAGAAATAAAGAAACTAGAATGCCCACCCTAGTCACACTCTGGCCTAACCAAAATAGAGAATAAAAGCCTCTCTATGGCCAGGGCGTGACAGGTTCTTTCCTCAGGTGTTATTGTTTCTGTTTATATGTTTTGTGTCTGTACGCTACTTGTGTTTCTTGTTTTGTTCCATGTTCGTTTATTTATTAAATTCACTCCCTGTACTTGCTTCCTGATTATTAGTGTACACGTTACAACCAGGGCTAAGGGTTGTTCTCAGGCACAACGCAACTTGACCATATATCACAACCCCTTGGGCCGTATTGCTTAAATATAGCCTGTGCTTTCAAGTGGCAATACTGGAATCATGCAGTGTTAACTTCTGCAATGTTAACACCCTTTGGGCTTTGGTTGGTATATGAATTTGAGGATTTAATTTCCAACCAAAGCCTACAAGACATGGAATATATGTTTTCTATGTGGGTTATTACATTTGTATCCTGCTGTAAAGAAGGCAGATGGCTCTACTGTATAGTTCTTCTACTGTTTGTCTTTATATTTACCTCTTGATCAGACAAACAAAGACACCTGGCATCTGCCAAGGAGAATTAACATCTATAGCAGCACAAATTATCAACCTGTGGTTTTATTCCCTGTGGTGTGGGTTTGTGGGGAAAGCAATGTTAAGGTAACTCACCATTCTCCCTTTTCCTGTAGAAATGTGTTTTGTAATTGTTTTGGAGTCACATTGTTTCACTGGGACACAAGGTATTTGCTGAAATTGTCCTCAGGGAGCTTCAAATGGCCCATTTAGGTGAAATTGCTTTTTCACTTCTGTAGGATGCCTTTTCTAACTCCTCTCTACAAAGAGTACATGTTTTCATTATTGGCTGTATTGATATCCATGTTCTACAGGATACCTTAGATATGGTTAGGGTGTTTGACTGTGTTTGACCAAAGTGTTTGGTTTGGGGACACTGAAATCAAATGGGCCTTCCTTAGCACAGGGAGGTACAGGCTTCCTCCTGCTACACACACGGCCTTTGATAGCTGCCCACTCCTGGACTGTCTGAAAGGGCTGGTATCCCTGGGTGTGGATCCAGTTCCCACACACATAAAAAGTGCCCACCGGCTGGGTCATTGCAAAAAAACTACTGAACTTAGCTTCAACTTTTGTTTTTAATGTAGTGGCTTTAGGGGCTGTAGTTGTAGTATACAGTTAGCTCAGGCCCTCTGGTCCAATGGGAGATTCAAGCAAAGGATACAGGGGTGAGGCTGGGCACGGGCATGCCTGGGATTCATGGAGATACAGAGATTATGAATGAAATAAAAGGCTCTTTGAAGCCTGCATGTGGTAGTTATGTAATGGAGGAAGAGACAAGGCATTAACTCACCCTGCTGGGTCAATATGGAGTGTAATATAGTAGAGACTTTCAGTTTAGTATTGTAGGCTACTAGGTGATACAGTAACCATTGATGTCAGATGCCTGAGAGTACAATTTTTGAGAAAACATGATTTCATCCTGGCATCCTGGTGTAACATAAGCTAATTTTCACAGCAGATGGCTGCCAGCGAGAGAATGCTCTTCCAAATACAGTATTTTGCTTAGAAACGGTCATGTGTCAAGGTTCTCTGGTATACTATAAACACATAGAGCAACAGAATGAATTTAGCATATTATGTTTCAGTTTCAATTTTTATTGTCATGTGCACAAGTAGGGTGAAATGCCTTTCTTGCAAGCTCTTTCCCAACAATGCAGTAATAAATACACTATATCTACAAAAGTATGTGCACACCCCTTCAAATTAGTGGATGCGGCTATTTCAGCCACACCCATTTCTGACAGGTGTATACAATCCAGAACACAGCCATGCAATCACCATAGACAAACATTGACAGTTGAATGGCCTTACTGAAGAGCTCAGTGACTTTGAACGTGGCACCGTCATAGGATGCCTCCTTTCCAACAAGTCAGTTCGTCAACTGTCTGCCCTACTAGAGCTGCCCGGTCAAATCGTCTAGGAGCAACAACGGCTCAGCCGTGAAGTGGTAGGCCACACAAGCTCACAGAACGGGACCACCGAGTGCAGAAGTGCTTAGCACTCACTACCGAGTTCCAAACTGCCTCTGGGAGCTACGTCAGCCAAAGATCACCATGCGCAATGGCAAGCGTCCGCTGGTGTAAAGCTCGCCGCCATTGGACTCTAGAGGAGTAGAAACGCGTTCTCTGGAGTGATGAATCACGCCTCACAATCTGGCAGTCCAACAGGACAAATCTTGGTTTGGCGGATGCCAGGAGAATGCTACCTGCCCCAATGCATAGTGCCAACTGTAAAGTTTGGTGGAGTACGAATAATGGTCTGGGGCTGTTTATCATGGTTCGGGCTCAGCCCCTTAGTTCCAGTGAAGGGAAATCTTAACACTACAGCATACAATGAAATTCTAGATGATTTTGTGATTCCAACTTTGTGGCAACAGTTTGGGAAAGGACCTTTTCTGTTTCAGCATGACAATGCCCCTGTGCACAAAGCGTGGTCCATACAGAAGTTTGTCGAGATCGGTGTGGAAGACCTTGACTGCCCTGCACAGAGCCCTGACCTCAACCCCATCGAACACCTTTGGGATGAATTGAAATGCCGCCTGCGAGCCAGGCCTAATCGCCCAACATCAGTGCCCAACCTCACTAATGCTCTTGTGGCTGAATGGTAGCAAGTCCCCGCCGCAATATTCCAACATCTAGTGGAAAGCTTTCCCAGAGGAATGGAGGCTGTTATAACAGCAAAGGGGAGAGTCGGGGGACCAACTTCATATTAATGCACATGATTTTGGAATGAGATGTTTGACGAGCAGGTGTCCACATACTTTTGGTCATGTAGTTTATCAGTTGTTAAAAATATTATACTATCAAATAAAGTAAAGTAGAACAAAATGGCATGTTATTTTGTGTTATAACAGGTAACCTTCAGTCATTAAGTTTGCAGATGACACAACAGTGGTAGGCCTGATCACTGACAACGACGTGACAGCCTATAGGGAGGAGGTCAGAGACCTGGCCGGGTGGTGCCAGAATAACAACCTATCCCTCAATGTAACTAAGACAAAGGAGATGTTTGTGGACTACAGGAAAAGGAGGACCGAGCACGCCCCCATTCTCATCGACGAGGCTGTAGTGGAGCAGGTTGAGAGATTCAAGTTCCTTGGTGTCCACATCACCAACAAACTAGAATGGTCCAAACACACCAAGACAGTCGTGAAGAGGGCACGACAAAGCCTATTCCCCCTCAGGAAACTAAAAAGATTTGGCATGGGTAATCAGATCCTCAAAAGGTTCTACAGCTGCAACATCGAGAGCATCCTGACTGGTTGCATCACTGCCTGGTACGGCAACTGCTCGGCCTCCGACCGCAAGGCACTACATAGGGTAGTACGTAGGGTCGTATACATCACTGAGGCTAAGCTGCCTGCCATGCAACACCTCTACACCAGGCAGTGTCAGAGGAAGGCCCTAAAAATTGTCAAAGACCCCAACTACCCCAGTCATAGACTGTTCTCTCTACTACCGCATGGCAAGCTGTACCGGAGCGCCAAGTCTAGGACCATAAGCCATAAGACTCCTGAACCGGTAATCAAATGGCTACCCAGACTCTTTGCATTGTGTGTCCACCCCAACCCCTCTTTTACACTGCTGCTGCTCTTTGTTTATCATATATGCATAGTCTGTAACGCTCTGGGTGTCGGGGGTGTGAAGTCAGGCACAGGAACAACAGATAGTTCAATATAGTGCTTTTAATGCGCACACGGGAAACAATGTCCCCACGAAAACACTGAGTGTAACAAAACAAATGTCCCATACACGGGGGACAAAAACCCAGTCCAAATATACTCTAATGAACGCAACAAACAAATACGTTCGTCTACTCCCGAATCCCAATGTCAACTGAATCAATCCCGCACAAAGAAACGTACGGGCTGGCTGACTAATAAAGCCCAACTAATGATAATCACCTCCACACAGGTGTAACAAATAAACACATAAGGAGGGGGAGGAAAAAGAGTCAGTGGCAGCTAGTAGGCCGGCGACGACGACCGCCGAGCGCCACCCGAACGGGAAGGGGAGTCACCTTCGGTCGGAGTCGTGACATAGTCACTATACTATACTATACTATACATTCATGTACATACTACATCAATTAGCCCGACTAACCGGTGCCCCCACACATTGGCTACCCAGACAATCTGCATGTGTCCCGCCACCCACCACCCGCCAACACCTCTTTTACGCTACTGCTACTCTCTGTTTATCATATATGCATAGTCACTTTATCCGTTACCTACATGTACATACTACCTCAATTTGCCCAACTAACTGGTGGTGCCTGTATATAGCCTCGCTACTGTTATTTTTCACTGTCTTTTTACTGTAGTTTTTATTTCTTTACTTATCTATTGTTCACCTAATAGCTATTTTTTTACTTACAAATTGCACTGTTGATTAGGGCCTGTAAGTAAGTATTTCACTGTAAGGTCTACACCTGTTGTATTCGGCACATGTGACAAATAAACTTTGATTTGATTTAATAGGGGCCAAATCTTTTCCGCAAAGCTAAGTGATGAACATGTGAACAAGCAGATAACAAGATGTCTAGATGCACTTTGTCTTTATAAAGTACATGGTAATGAGGTCTTATGAAATCCCCAGTGAATCAATGCTCAAGGCTTAGCGCAATGTTTGGAAATAATCTGCAAGCTCCAGTTATTCATATGAAATCGAGGTGTCATCATTGACACTTCTGTGTCTCTCTCTGTTGTCTCTCTATCCTTGGGTGTCTATCACTGGTTCTCTATATTACACCTTGTGACAATTAGCTAAGTGTTTTCTCTTTAGCCAAGTTGAATAATAAATCTGGTGGTGAGTGAATGATTCATAAGACACAGAGCACAGAGGAACAGAGCAGGGTGGGTGTGAGACGAGCCCTCATCAAAACACAATGCTCTCTCTCTGAGTACTGTAGAGTAGACAGGTTATGGAGCGGTTATATATAGGTGCAAATACACAGAGGGCTGGCTAACATTTGGCCATGTGTCTTACTGGTCCATATGTATTACTGGTGATGGCTTATGTCTTTGAAAGTCCCCACCACCTTATTTAATCACCATGGTCACCAAAGTCTTGCCATGTGAGTCAGAAACAGACCATTGTATTTGAATATTGTAATATATACTGAGGAGTGATGCAGGCCTGTTGTGACTGGTGTGGGCAGTGTGTTACCATGACAACAGCCCAGGGTCAGGGTGACTGATTGAGACAGACAGTGTTTGTTGTCTGTCTCTCAGGCTATAAAAGGGCCCCATCAGGCTTAACACAGACACGCCATCATGGGCAAACACATAAAAGGTGTCTTCTAGAAACGGTGAAGGCACAAAGGTAGGCCTTGGTTACAGCAATCTGTCAAAAGCAAAGACTTCAATGACGCAGCTGAACTCTCCATGTCCTCCCTATCAAAGTAGTCAGTTAGATAACTTCCTAACCTAGATTTGCCCTCAAGAAATGACAGCTGTCTGTCATTTCACATAATGTTAATGACAGGTGTCAATCATGTCATGATATTGATAGTATTATGACTTACAGTATGTCACTGTCAAGTGACGTATTATTGTTGTTTCTTGTGTGTGGATTTACAGTTGAAAATGTGTCATGCTGTCGACACCAGCGGATCATTATCAGAAATGGAGATGAATAGGATCAGTAATGAGTGTGAATTCTTTAGCTGAGGGTCCAGGTGGTGTTAAAAGTGAACAGCTTTTGTTTCCTGGCATGATGCAGTAAAATCAGTGACAATACATTGTTCCCTTGCATGCAGTGGTACCAGTGACAGTGGATTGTCCTTACCCAGGCTTTGTGCTGCTGAGGTACTCCCACACTGCTCTGCTTTCTGGCACAAAGAGATAGCATCCATTCCTTCTGAAGCCACCCACAGTGTCTTCACTCCTCACAGGCTTTTAACATGCTGGATTATGCTCCCAGGCTGAAAACTTAAAAAACAAACACTGTTGCCTCTGAATTTTGTTGCGTAAATCGTATTTGCTGAATGAAATATTAACTTGTAGGAATGTGCACCAGCCACATAGATAAGGTTTGTCCGGTATCCAGATTTTCATACTGTCATACCATTTCTGTATCATACCGGGTTATACGGTATAATAATATACATTATTATAGAGCCCCTTGCACACACAATTTTTTTATCAATATTATTTTTGACACACAAAACAATTTAGGCAACAGGGATCTTGATCCAGGAGGGGATTGAATGTCTCTAGTCTGGGTACCAGTCTCTTTAGCTAACATTCCACTCATTGCCACTCCATGTCATTGCCAAAGAGACCTTCGTTTCGCAGTGGTGTAAAATACTTTAGTAAAAACACTTTAAAGTACTACTTAAGTATTTTTTTCTTTTTTAGGTATTTGTACTTTACTTTACTATTTATATTTTTGACTACTTTTACTTTTATTTCACTGCATTCCTAAAGAAAATAATGTACTTATTACTCTATACATTTTCCCTGACACCCAAAAGTACTCGTTACATTTTCAATGCTTAGCAGGACAGGAAAGTAGTCCAATTCACTCACTTATCAAGAGAACATCCCTGGTCATCCCTACTGTCTCTGATCTGGAGGACTCACTAATCACAAATGCTTCATTTGTAAATTATATCTGTGTGTTGTAGTGTGCCCCTAGCTATCCGTAAATTAAAAAACAAGAAAATTGTGCCATTTGGTTTTCTTATTATAAGCAATTTGAAATGATTTATACTTTTACTTTTGATACTTAAGTATATTTTTGTAATTATATTTACTTTTGATACTTAAGTATATTTAAAACCAAATACTTTTACTCCAGTAGTATTTTTCTGGGTGACTTTTACTTTTACTTGAGTCATTTTCTACGAAGGTATCTTTACTTTTACTCAAGTATGACAATTGGGTACTTTTTCCGCCACTGGCATTTCAGCAATCTCCATATGCAGCTGGATTTATGGTGGAGTTGCTCATTGGTTGTTGGAAACATCATTCATATTTTCCATGACAACATGTGTAGCCTCAAAAATAGCATTAGAATTAGAATAAAGTGAAAAACAAACATTTAGCTGCTAGCTAGGCTTAAAATCAAAGCAGAGGTTTTGTGGTTGGAATTGCAGTATGTATTTCGTTTGAGAATTTAGACGTGAGTTAGCAACTTTTGACAGAATGGTTTCGTCTGTTCAAACAAAAAACGGTTGCTTAGCAAACGGTATTGAAAATCATACCGTCAGTTTTTCAAAATACCCTGGTATACGGTGTAAACGGTATATTACCAAAGCCTAATGTAATGTTCTCTTTGTACTTAATTTATGCCTTCTGTTGAATGGGACTTAACGGCTACACATGTACTGTAACTGTCTCATCAAGCTCATGTACCTAGCCTACGTGTGTCTGCCCAGTGGCCACTCTCTCTGTCCACTAATATAGACCAAACCAGAGTACAGCTCACCTGGCTGGCTCCTCACAAATCACAAGGGTGTCTGCCTGAGCAGGAAGTCCATCAGCAGAATAGATGGGGATTACATTTTTAGCTCCTAGATCCCCCAGTCTCCATAACAACTAAAGAGCAGCCCAGACTTGGTAATGATTTGGAGAAGGGGAGGAGGCTCTGTCTGTTCTCAGCTCATCCTAGATGGAATAATATAATTTCTGTCTCTGTATGGACGTGCTATTTTAAGATCTCTCTCCAGTCTTAATTAAAATGGCTGACACCCCAGTGTCCTGACACCCCAGATGTGACTAATCTTCAGGCTATAATTGGATCTATGCCATATTCAATGTACTCTGTATTATTTATGTGTAACACTCTGTTAACAGAAAATGACAAAACAGGGATATAACAATTTGCTAATTTTGAAAAAGTACCCCGTTCTTTGTTGTTTGAAGACATCATCTGCAGCCGCACATCATTTAATCTCTGTATCTCTGAATTCAGACCTCAGGTTGTTACTTTGAAATTTGTTCCTGGAACTAAGCCTTAGCATCTCTCTCCAGTAAGTCCTACTTGCTGTGTTCAGAGAGGTCCCAGACTACACAACACTGACGTCCTGTCGGATCTGGACAGAGAGAGGTGAAAGGCAGAAATGAATGAGGGAGAAAACAGTGAGAGGCGTGACCACGGGTTGTCTATCACTTCCATTATGGTGTAAAGTGAGCCGCGCTGGAAGTGTATTTAGAGAGAGAGGGGTGAGGAGAAAACGGGGGAGGGTGATCTGAATCCCCCCCGAGTGTGCACAGCAGCCTAGTACCACTAACACGTGAAGGAGAGGAGGGAAGGAGTAATGGAGGAGAAAAGGACCAGGGGCCAGGCTTGGGAGTACACAGTAAACACATAGGCCTCCCTTCCATATCTCTCTTCTACCTGCTGTGCTGTATCTCCAATGTGCACCCTCCTATTAAGAGGCACATCAGAGAAAGGACAGCATTTGCATTTTATAATGAGCTGCTTCACATGTGCTCCAGGTACCTGCTGATGATGGGTCCTTACTCAGTCTGTGGACTGCACCATTTTATCCAGGGGGCTGAAACTCTATGCCCACTGCTTAAAGTATTGAAACTCAGTGATCTTGTTTTCATTCAGTGTTTTAGTATGTAAGCCACAGCAAGAATACGATTCAATAATATATGTATCTATTTAACAGTTTACAGCATACTAGCCGGAATGTGCATTGCCTTGATAGAGCTGCAGCCTTCATTTCCTTAATAGAATTTGTCAGTGCCTTCCTCCTACGCAGTGCAGCCAAAAAGAAGACTTGTTTTCAGGCATTCACTGCCTGTTGTAGACCCTCACACTCCCTATTATTTGTGTCTGCGTGCATGCACACGTGTGTGCCTTTCACAAACAAGAACCAGTGAAACCAGATTGCTTGAACAATAGTACCCCCTTCCCCTCCCCGCTCCTCCTGAACCTTCTGAGTGGGACACATCTATAATGGCTGGTCTCATTTTACTCCAGTCTGATGGGAAAACATAACTAATGTGGTTAGCTGCACACATGTGACAGATGACTCAGATGATAAGACCCAGAGATGAAGTGCTAGGATAGCTGCTGAATGTTAGCTAAACAGAGTAGGAGCAGAATTACATTAATGGACCATTTCACTGCAATACTGATCTGTCAATCATGTGTGTTGAGTCTTGACCAATGCTATTTTATTGTTTAAAATCAGGAATTTTCTAAGATTCTAGTATTATCCATGAGTAATAGCCACGAATAGTCTTAAGTGTAGACCAGTTTGAAGCTGTGAAAGATAACAGCCTTGATCGACTGTGTCGTGTTGTTTTGAGACAATTTTGTTCTAATAGCTTGAAGGGGACACACGGTTCTAATTGCGTAGGTACATAGTTTAATTAGAGCTAATCAGACTGTGTAATGAAGAAGTGTCATGTTTTCCTGGGAAGCTGATGTGATGAATACACTGCCAACAAGTACTTTATTTGGGGGCACCAGTGCCAATACATTACCCTCTCCCCCAAGTGTGGTATAGGTTCAGTCAAGACCGGTCCTGGACCTGCACAAAGAAATGTATCACACAATGCCTGATTCAGATCATGTTTGACATTACATTCAGACCCCTCTTTGAAATATTAATGGAATATTAACGGTGTATAAATGATTTAATAATAATCCGTGTGTTGTGTGTGTGTTGTGTGTGTGTTGTGTGGGTGTATGCAGGATTCTGGCCACAGCGGGAGCTCACATGAACATCCCAGTGGACCTGCGGACCCTGCGGGCCGTACGCGTGCTCAGACCCCTCAAACTGGTCTCTGGAATCCCCAGTGAGTAGCTTACACCACCAGATGTACTGGGTGTCCATGGATCTGCTCTGCCTATCTAAATCTATACCAGTGGAGGCTGGTGGAAAGAGCTATAGGAGGACAGGCTCATTATAATGGCTGGAATGAAATAAATGGATTGAGTCAAACATGTGGTTTCCATATTTGTTTGATGTGTTTGATACCGTTCCATATATTCCATTCCAGCCATAGCAATGAGCCCATCCTCCTATAGCTCTCCCCACCAACCTCCACTGACCTATACAGTACACATATAGGTATCTGCACTGGTTCTACTGGTGTTTTCTGGACCCCTGTCTAACCTCAATTTGGAGTCCGTAAAGTTAGTCCTAATGAGTTATTTTGTTGGCAGAACACATATGAGTCAGACTGACAACTAGCAGATGCAGTAGTGTCCCACTCCCAAAAGGCAACAATGTCTTAGGGGGACTGTTGTGTTAGCCAAAGTGAGAGTGCTGACAGTATCTGCTTGAAGTGGTTCCCACACTTACCATTTATAAATGTTTTGTGCTGTTACTCATTGTTGGCACTTATAACACATGACAGTTGTCTCTTTCTCTATCTTTCTGTGTGTGACCAGGCCTGCAGATAGTCCTGAAGTCCATCATGAAAGCCATGGTGCCGCTGCTCCAGATCGGCCTGCTGCTCTTCTTCGCCATTCTCATGTTTGCCATCATCGGCCTGGAGTTCTACAGCGGAAAGCTCCACAACACCTGTCTGCCCATGCCAAATATCCTGGGTAAGACAGAATATGCATCCCAAATAACCACTGTATTCCTTTTGTAGTGCACTACGTTTGACCAGGGAATATATGGGCTATAGAGTACCATTTGGGACTCACCCAGACAGAGAAAGGGCACTTTGAGCTCTAAGCCTTAGAGAGATGCCATCAAGTCTACATTCATCCAGGACGCACACTGCTCTGCATATCAGTTCAGTTTGGTTCTGTAGCAGTTGGTGTCCCTTTATGAGATTGAATCTGTTGTATTCAGGATATTTATACCTGTATTCTGCTTATAGCCTATGCTTGCATTGAACACCTAGCTACATACCATTTTTTTTAACAATGCGTTAGTATCGTGCTGTGATCCTTAGCTCTGTTACATGTAAACATTTAGGGTAAGTTATCGTAAACATCCTTCAAGCCGATCATTTATCAGCAAGGTTATACTGCGCCTACACAGCAAGTGATGATGATGAAATTATCTTTCCTTTTCAAAAAAGTTATCCTTACCTTCAGCTTATCTTTTGTTGAGGGTTCAATATCACTCACAGCTTGACTTGGTTATAAAAAATGTTCCTTGGTCTGCCATTGACAGACTGTAGGGTGTTCACTCACTGCTGTACAATGTGGAAGAAAATGTGGCAATTCAAGAGGGTGCTATGAAATGAATGTCAAAACGTAGTTGTCTTTGCCCTATGTCATTATAAATTACATAGAATACATCATTAGATTGTTTTCTACAATATTAGAACCTTAATAGACTAGTACTTGACAGTGTTGATGAAATAAGAGCGTTCATTTGCTGTGACCATTGCTCGTTTAGACTGCGCCGCTTCCATATTTAATGTTGTGATGTTGTACAATTTGGAGGTGTTTCCGCTGGTTGGACCAATCAAAATCAACTTGATACCTTTGTCATTTTCATCTCCAGATCCTTGACTTTTATTGCCTTTTTTATTGCCTATATTGGCGATATATATATTTAGTCTCTATTTAGTTATATATTGAGCGAATTTAATTTAGAAAAAGCCCATGTTTCACTCACGAAACTGCAGCCACTAGTTAGCTTGTTAGTTGATGTTGGAAGTTAGCGCTGTTCTGCCGCGGAGCAGCACCACAAGGTTTTATTGAACAGTGACGACTTATTTGATCATGTCTGTGATGACCTTCCATTCACATGCTACATAAACATGCTACATATTTGTATAAATATTTGTATAAACCTTGAAGGAATTAATAATTTTATGGGTGAACACCCTACAGGCTGTCTCAGTGGTTTAATACAGTAAAGAGTTATATATCATATATTCTAGCATTCCTTTACTACATTTAAAATATATCAGATTTAATACAGTACCCAATTGTATCAAACAACATACTGTAATTTTTAAGATGATGTCATCATAAAGGTTATGTGGGGACCACACTGTTTGAGTTAACCTTATTTACCCCCTATTGGCTTTAGAGAGATTATTTATTATAATCACACATTGCACAAATCAAATAGCATATTATTAGTGTCATCTTTCACAAGGGTTCAGGAAAGGACTTTCACACAGAGAGCTGCTGCTGCTCACTTCATTGATCGAGTCCTGCATTACATTATAATCATCATATTGTGCTACTTATTCATGTATCTCCAGTAGATGCAAGTCATTTCTCAGAATTGAGACATTTCTCTGAAGTCATCGTATCTCTCATGGGAAAAACATGTTTAGTTAGATTGATTTCAGTATTGCATCGTTTTTTAAATCTTTAGCCTAGCCTACACATCCTTTAGTGGACTCTGACTCTGGATAATAAGAACAAGTTGAAGAACTTTATTCTCTCTTGTCCCTCTGTCAGAGAATGAGACGGTGGACAAGTCTGAGTCAGAGTTCCCGTGTGGGGTGAGGAAGTGCCCTGACAAGTACGCCTGCAGTGAAACCTGGATCGGCCCCAACGATGGCATCACCCAGTTTGATAACATCTTGTTTGCTGTGCTCACCGTCTTCCAGTGCATCACCATGGAGGGCTGGACCACCGTGCTCTACAATGTGAGTCACACCTGCTTCTGCCATAGATGAGGGAAAAATAAGCCTATTATTTGACCTGGTAATATATTTCTTTGATATACCTCTCCGAACCCTAGCTAGCTGTTTTTACCTGTCATTACTAAAGCTATCGGATATTTGTTGCAAGATGCAACAAATAGTAGCTTCCCTGTTCTGTGATTGTGAACACAATTGATTACACACCATACCTGAGAAATGATTGAAGCATTGCACAACGATAAACAAACACACCATTTAGGCTGCGTTTACACAGATAGCCCAATTCTGATCTTTTGCCCAATTATTGGCATAGGAGCTGATCTGATTTGTTTATTGTTTTTGTTTTTTTAGAGGGTAGATCAGCTTTAATATTGAAGATAGATTGTGGTTTCTATCAATGTAATTGTCTGAATCATTTCCAAACACCTGGAGGTGTGTTGGGTCATTGTCCTTTTGAAAAACAAATGATAGTCCCACCAAGCGGAAACCAGATGGGATGGCGTATCACTGCAGAATACTGTGGTAGCCATGCTGGTTAAGTGTGCCTTGAATTCTAAATAAATCACTGACAGTGTTACCAGCAAAGCACCCCCACACCATCACACCTGCTCCTCCATGCCTCACTGTGAGAACCACACATGTTAACCTACTCTCACCTAAACAAAAATCGCAAATTTAGACTCATCAGACCAAAGGACAGATTTACACTGGTCTAATGTCCATTGTTCGTGTTTCTTGGCCCAAGCAAGTCTATTCTTCTTATTGGTGTCCTTTAGTAGTAGTTTCTTTGCAGCAATTCGACCATGAAGGCCTGATTCATGCAGTCTCCTCTGAACAGTTGATGTTGAGATGTGTCTGTTACTTGAACTCTGTGAAGCATTTATTTGGGCTGCAATTTCTGAGGATGGTAACTCTAATGAACATATCCTCTGCAGCAGAGGTAACTCTGGGTCTTCCTTTCCTGTGGTGGTCATCGTGAGAGCCAGTTTCATCATAGCGCTTGATGGTTTTTGCGACAACACTTGAAGAAACTTCCAACGTTTTAGAAAATTTCCAGATTGGCTGACCTTCATGTCTTAAAGTAATGATGGATTGTCGTTTCTCTTTGCTTATTTGAGCTGTTCTTGCCATGATATGGACTTGGTCTTTTAGGGCTATCTTCTGATGATAGTGTATACCACCCCTACCTTGTCACAACACAACTGATTGGCTGAAACGCATTCAGAAGGACTTTTAACCTGTTATTTGAAATGCATTCCTGGTGACTTCCTCATGAAGCTGGTTGAGAGCTGGTGCAGGAATACTGGAGTGATGGAGGTGGATATGTACAGTATAGGGATAAGAGGACTTGGCAACAGGATATAAGATAAACAGAGTAGCAGTTGTATGTGAGTGGGTGTGCGGGTGTGTAGAGTCAGTATAAATGTATCTGCATATTATGTGTGAGTGAGCAAATGATGGAGTGAGTGTTTGTGTGTGTGTTGGAGTGACAGTGTGTGTGTGTGTGTGTGTGTGTGTGTGTGTGTGTGTGTGTGTGTGTGTGTGTGTGTGTGTGTGTGTGTGTGTGTGTGTGTGTGTGTGTGTGTGTGTGTGTGTGTGTGTGTGTGTGTGTGTGTGTGCATAGAGACAGTGCAAATATTGAAATAAAAGGTCAATAAAGATACAAGGTAAACTCAGATAGTCCATGTAGCTATTTTGTTAGCTATTTATCAGTCATATTGCTTGGGGATAGAAGCTGTTGAAGATCCTGTTGGTGTCAGACTTGATGCACCGGTACCTCTTGCCGTGCGGCAGCAGAGAAAATAGTCTATGGCTTGGGTGGTTGGAGTCTGACGATTTTACGGGCCTTTTTTTCACACCGCCTGATATAGAGGTCCTTGATGGCAGGAAGGTTGGTCCCAGTGATGTACTTGGCTGTCCGCACAACCACCTGTAGGTCCATGCGATTGAGGGTGGTGGTATTGCCATACCAAGCAGTGATGCAGCCAGCCACGGGCCCATGCCAAACTTTTTCAACCTCCTGAGGGGGAAGAGGCACTGTCATGCCTTCTTCACAACCGTGTCTGTGTGTTTGGACAATTTGAAGTCTTTAGTGATTTGGACACAGAGAAACTTGAAGCTGTCTACCTGCTCCACTGCCACCCACGTCGATGTGGATGAGCCCCCCCCCACCCCGTTTCCTATAGTCCACGATCAGCTCCTTGGTCTTGTTGACGTTGAGGGAGAGATTGTTGCTCCGTCATCACACTATCAGGTCACTGACCTCCTCCCTGTAGGCTGACTCATCGTCGCCGGTGATCAGGCCTACCATCGTCGTGTCGTCAGCGAAGTTGATAATGATGTTGGAGTCGTGCGTGGCCACACAGTCCTGGGTGAACAGGCAGTACAGGAGGGGACTAGGCACACACCCTTGTAGGCCCTTGTGTTAAGGGTTAGCGTGGCGGAGGTGATGTTGCCTACCCTCACCACCTGGGGTCGCCCCGTCAGGAAGTCCAGGATCCAGCTGCAGAGGGAGATGTTCAGACCCAGAGTCCTAAGCTTGGTGCTGAGCCTGGAGGGGACAATGGTGATGAACGCTGGGCTGTAGTCAATTAACAGCATTCTCACATAGGTATTCCTCTTATCTAGGTGGGAGAGGGCAGTGTTGAGAGCAGTTAAGATTGAATCGTCTATGGATCTGTTGGGGCGGTATGCAAATTGGAGTGGGTCTAGGGTGGCTGGAATGGAGGAGTTAATGTGTGCCATAACTACTGTAGCCTCTCAAAGCACTTTGTGATTATAGAAGTGAGTGCTACAGGGCGGTAGTCATTGTGGCATGAAGCCTTAGAGTTCTTAGGAACAGGAATGATTGTGGTCATCTCAAAACGTGGGGATTACAGAATGGGTAGAGGAGAGGTTGAAAATTACTGTGAATATGCCTGCCAGCTGTTCTGCTCATTCTCTGAATATGTGCCCTGGAATACCGTTGGGGCCCGCGGCCTTGCGGGTGTTGACCTGATTAAAGACCCTTCTCACGTTAACCTCGAAGAGCAAGATCGCCTAATCCTCTGGTTCGGTGACGGCCCTCACACCTGGCTCGATGTTGTTGTTGTCGTCAAAGCATGCATAAAATGCATTGAGTTTGTCTGGTATTTGGTATTTAGTATTTTATTAGGATCCCAATTAGCTGTTGCAAAAGCAGCAACTACTCTTCCTGGGATCCACACAAAACATGAAACATAATACAGAATGACATAATACAGAACATTAATGGACAAGAACAGCTCAAGGACAGAACTACATAAAAAAATTAAAGGCACACGTAGCCTACATATCAAAGCATACACACAGTATCTAGGTCAAATAGAGGAGTGGCGTTGTGCCGTGAGGTGTTGCTTTATCTATTTTTTGAAACCAGGTTTGCTGTTTATTTGAGCAATATGAGATGGAAAGAAGTTCCATGGAATAAGGGTTCTATATAATATTGTACGCTTTCTTGAATTTGTCCTGGATTTGGGGACTGTGAAAAGACCCCTGGTGCCATGTCTGGTGGGATAAGTGTGTGTGTCAGAGGTGTGTGTACGTTGACTTTGCAAATGATTTGGGATTTTCAACACATTAAAGTTTCTTATAAAAATAAGTGATGCAGTCAGTCTCTCCTCAACTCTTAGCCAAGAGAGACTGGCATGCATAGTATTTATATCAGTCCTCTGATTACAATGAAGAGCAAAACGTGCTGCTCTGTTCTGGGCCAGCTGCAACTTAACTAGGTCTTTCCTTGCAGCACTGGACCACACGACTGGACAATAATCAAGATTAGACAAACTAGAGCCTGCAGAACTTCATTTCTGGAGTGTGGTGTCAAAAACGCAGAGCATCTCTTTATTACGGACAGACCTTTCCCCGTCTTTACAACGATTGAATCTATATGTTTTGACCATGACAGTTTACAATCTAAGGTAACGCCAAGTAATTTCTTCTCCTCAACTTGTTCAACAGCCACACCATTCATTACCAGATTCAGCTGAGGTCAAGAACTTAAGGAAGGATTTGTACCAAATATAAAGCTCTTAGTTTTAGAGATGTTCAGGACCAGTTTATTACTGGCTACCCATTCCGAAACAGAATACAACTCTTTGTTAAGGTTTTCAGTGACTTCATTAGCTGTGGTTGCTGATGTGTATATGGTTGAATCATCAGCGTACATGGACACACATGCTTTGTTTAATGCCAGTGGCAGGTCATTGGTAAAAATAGAAAGAGTAGAGGGCCTAGAGAGCTGCCCTGCAGTAAACCACACTTTACATGCCTGACATTAGAGAAGCTTCCATTAAAGAAAAGTTCTATTATATAGATAGCTCTGAATCCATGATATGGCAGAGGTTTAAAAGCCATAACACATGGTCAAACACCATTTTTTTCAACAGTTTGCTAAGAGCTGTCAGCAAGCTGATAGGTCTGCTGTTTGAACCAGTAAAGGCTGCTTTACCACTCTTGGGTAGCGAAATTACTTTGGCTTCACTCCAGGCCTGAGGACAAACACCTTCCTCTAGACTCAGATTAAATATATGACAGATAGGAGTGGCCATAGAGTCAGCTACCATCCTCAGTAGCTTTCCATCTAAGTTGTCAATGCCAAGAGGTTTTTCATTATTGATCGATAACAATAATTTTTCCACCTCTCCCACACTAACTTTACAAAATTCAAGCTTGCAATGCTTTTCTTTCATTATTTGTTTTTTTATGCATGAATACAATTGCTCACATTTTGTTGTTGGAATTTCCTGCCTAAGTTTGCCCACTTTGCCAATTAAATAATCATTTAAGTAATTGGCAACATCAAATGGTTTTGTGATGAATAAGCCATCTGATTTGATGAAAGATGGAGTTGAATTTGTCTTTCTGCCAATAATTTCATTTAAAGTACTCCAAAGTTTTTTTCCATCATTCTTTACATTACTGATCTTGGCTTCATAATACAGTGTTTTCTTCTTTTGTTGAGTTTAGTCACATAATTTCTCAATTTGCAGTAAGTAAGCCAGTCAGATGTGCAGCCAGACTTATTTGCCACACCTTTTGTCCCATCTCTTTCAACCACACTGTTTTTCAGTTCCTCATCAATCCATGGAGCCTTAACAGTTCTAGCAGTCAGTTTCTTAACAGGTGCATGTTTATCAATAATTGGAAGAAGCAATTTCATAAATTCATAAAGTGCAGCGTCTGGATGCTCCGCATTAATCACATCAGATCAACAAAACATCATCCACGTAAGAGTCACAGCAAAATCTTTTGTATGATCTCTTATACATTATTTTAGGCCCAGCTGTTGGAACTTTGGCTTTCCTGGTAACAGCCACTATATTGTGATCACTGCATCCAATGGGTACGGATACAGCTTTAGAACAAAGTTCTACAGCATTAGTAAAAATGTGATCAATACATGTGGATGATCTTGTCCCTGTAGTGTTTGTAAACACCCTGGTAGGTTGATTAATAACCTGAACTAGATTACAGGCACTGGTTACAGTAAGAAGCTTCCTCTTGAGCGGACAGCTTGATGAAAACCAGTCAATATTCAGATCCCCAAGAACGTTGACCTCTGTTTACATCACATACACTATCAAGCATTTCACACATATTATTTAGATACTGACTGTTAGCAGTTGGTGGGCTATAGCTACACCCCAAAAGAAAAGGCTTTAGATGTACCAAGTGAAGCTGCAACCACAACACTTCAATAACAGTTGACATAAGATCTTCTCTAAGCATTACAGGGATTGGCTCTGAATATATACAGCAAATCCTCCCCTATAAGCATTTCTGTCTCTTTAATAGATGTTATATCCTTGTATTGCTACTGATGTATCATCAAATGAATTATCTAAGTGATTCTCAGAAATGGCTAATTATGAATGTTATCTCATGTTAGCAAGTTATTGATTTCATTAACCTTATTTCTAAGGCTACATATATTAATATGGGCTATTTTCAGCCCTTTCCTGGGTAGCTTATCAGAGATAGACACAATATGGAAAATAACAAACAAAGCAAGAGAGAAAAAAAACATTCAGCAGTCCAGAAATCAGTTGGTGTGTGTGTGTGAGTGTGTGCTCTGCGGGGTTGAAGCTACGAACCCATAGGCTTGGCTCTCTCATCCCTTCCAGGCTTTTGGGAGGGAGGGTGGACAATGAGCCTGTCATAGTCCCCACGTGCTCTGGCAGCTTTCATGGCTGGGATCAATTCTTTCCTCTTCTGGCGCACAGCTTCAGGATAGTCCTTGTTGAGGAAGATATACGTTTGTCTCAAGTTCTTGGCTTTCCAGAACAGCTACCTTGTCCTTGAACCTCAGGAACTTGACCACTATCGGCCTGGGCCTGTCACCTGGGCCGGTGGTGGGTTAGAGAGGCATCATTGGGCAGATCATGGTTTGGTCTTATTTTGTAATCCACAATGGACTGCAGCCCCTGCCACGTGGCGGGCGTCGAAGCCTGTGTCATATGATTCCACCTTTTCCTATATTGTCCTTTTGCTCGTTTGATGACTCTGCGGAGGTCATAGCGGGCCTTCTTGTACTTATTCCTGTTCTCGGCCGTAGCCTCAGGGTTGTCTACTACAGCTCTGTGTGCGGTAGCCCTGTTCTTTAGTTTATTGCCAACCTCAGTGTTAATCCAGGGCTTTTGCTTGAGAAAGCAGTGAACCCTCACCCTGGGTACAATGTCCCCAATGCATTTTCTAATGTAGCCGGTGATGGAGGTGGTTAACTTGTCCATGTCTTCGGCGGAGTCTCGAAACATAATCCAATTAGCGCAGTCCTGTAGCATAACCTCTGATTCTGATGACCATTTATAAACAGAGCGAATCGCGGGTTCTTCCTGTTTCTGCTTCTGCTTGTAAACAGGAAGCAAGAGTACGGAGTCATGATCTGATTTGCCGAATGGCAGATGAGAGAGGGCGTTGTATGCTTGCTTGTGGGTAGAATAGCAGTGGTTCAGGACTTTATCGCCCTTAGTGGTGTTGGAGATGTCTCGTAGTGATGCCAAATTAAAATCGCCGACAACCAGAAAGGCAGCCACTTGGTGTAGGTTATCCTGCTTGTTTATAGCCTTGTACAGTTCATTAAGTCCCAGCTTGTTATTTTTATTGTCCTGAGGTGGAATGTATACAGCAGTCACGATAACAGCTGAAAACTCTCTCAGGAGGCAGAAGGGTCGGCATTTGACCATCAGGTATTCCAAGATGGGTAAACAGTGGGTCGACACTTCCACTGCGCTGGAATTAGCACACCAGTTGTTGTTGATGAAGAGGCAAACCCCTCCCCCCGTCGATTTCCCTGGCCACACGGTGAATGAAGAATCCATTGAGTTGGATAGCTGTGGGGGGTATCTTGTCCGAGAGCCATGTTTCTGAAAAGCAAAGAATATTGAAGTTTTAAGAGTCCCGTTTGTAGTAAATCCGCGATCGGAAATCATTCATCTTATTATCAAGTGACTGTACATTACCCAATAGAAGGGAGGGAAGAAGTGGCCGGTTTTCACTTCACCTTAATCCTACAAGGATCCCCCCCCCCTCTCTCTTGCCTCTGTAACGCCGGTGTTCCCTCTTGGGTAGCCCAAAAATTGGATTGGAATTACTTAGAGAACCCAGGGCAGATGAGTTGAAGTAGAAGCCGGAATTGGGGTCAGTAACTGCCAATCTCATGTTCAAGAGTTCTTGTCGGTTGTAAGAAATAACAGCGGAAACATTTCGTGAAAATAGAGTAAAAATAAACAACAAAACAATCACAAAATAGCAAAGTTGGGTTGGAGCTTGCAAAACGGCGGCCATCCAATACGACGCCAACAATACTTAGGTTTCTACTTCCAGCTTATACATACTATATACAGTTGAAGTCGGAAGTTTACATACACTTATGTTGGAGTCATTAAAACTCGTTTTCAACCACTCCACACATTTCTTGTTATGTTTAGTTGCCTGTCTGCACTATCCATATTAGCTTCACGGTTCGTTTTGTTATTTTGTTCGTTTTGTTCAGTGTTCGTTCTTTAAATAAAGAAGAATGTACGCTTACCACACTGCGCCTTGGTCTCCTCCTTTTGACGGCCGTGACATAGGCATTCTATCATCTTTACAGACAAGCAAGATAAGCAGGCTGAGAACACAAATCAGTCGTTCCATATCACATACAGCACTGAACAAAGCCACTGTCAGTTCATAAAACTACAGTTGAAGTCGGAAGTTTACATACACTTAGGTTGGAGTCATTAAAACTAGTTTTTCAACCACTCCACAAATTTCTTGTTAACAAACTATAGTTTTGGCAAGTCGGTTAGGACATCTACCTTGTGCATCATTTTTCCAACAATTGTTTACAGACAGATTAATTCACTTATAATTCACTGTATCACAATTCCAGTGGGTCAAAAGTTTACATACACTAAGTTTACTGTGTCTTTAAATAGCTCGGAAAATTCCAGAAAATGATGTCATGGCTTTAGAAGCTTCTGATAGGCTAATTGACATAATTTGAGTCAATTGGAGGTGTACCTATGGATGAATTTCAAGGCCTACCTTCAAACCCAGTGCTCTTTGCTTGACATCATGGGAAAATCAAAAGAAATCAGCCAAGACCTCAGAAAGAATATTGTAGACCTCCACAATTGTGGTTAATTCTTGGGAGCAATTTCCAAATGCCTGAAGGTACCATGTTCATCTGTAGAAGCAATAGTACACAGGTATAAACACCATGGGACCACGCAGCCGTCACACCGCTCAGGAAGGAGATTCGTTCTGTCTCCTCGAGATGAACGTACTTTGGTGCAAACAAAAGTGCAAAATCAATCCCAGAACAACAGCAAAGGACCTTGTGAAGATGCTGGAGGAAACGGGTACAAAAGTATCTATATCCACAGTAAAACGAGTCCTATATCGACATAACCTGAAAGGCCGCTCAGCAAGGAAGAAGCCACTCGGGGCGAAGATCATACTTTTTGGAGGAATGTCCTCTGGTCTGATGAAACAAAAATAGAACTGTTTGGCCATAATGACCATCGTTATGTTTGGAGGATAAACGGGGATGCTTGCAAGCTGAAGAACACCATCCCAACCGTGAAGCACGGGGGTGGCAGCATCATGGTGTGGGGGTGCTTTGCTGCAGGAGGGACTGGTGCACTTCACAAAATAGATGGCATCATGAGGAAGGAAAATTGTGTGGATATATTGAAGCAACATCTGAAGACATCAGTCAGGAAGTTAAAGCTTGGTCGCAAATGGGTCTTCCAAATGGACAATGACCCCAAGCATATTTCCAAAGTAGTGGCAAAATGGCTTAAGGACAACAAAGTTAAGGTGTTAGAGTGGCCATCACAAAGCCCTGACCTCAATCCTATAGAACATTTGTGGGCAGAAGGGAAAAAGCGAGTGTGAGCAAGGAGGCCTACAAACCGGACTCAGTTACACCAGCTCTGTCAGGAGGAATGGGCCAAAATTCACCCAACTTATTGTGGGAAGCTTGTGGAAGGCTACCCGACACGTTTGACCAAAGTTAAACAATTGAAAGGCAATGCTACCAAATACTAATTGAGTGTATGTAAACTTCTGACCCACTGGGAATGTGATGAAAGAAATAAAAGCTGAAATAAATCATTCTCTCTACTATTATTCTGACATTTCACATTCTTAAAATAAACTGGTGATCCTAACTGACCTAACACAGGGAAAAACTGAGTTTAAATGTATTTGGCTAAGGTGTATGTAAACTTCTGACTTCAACTGTACATTTTATGGACACATATATTTTACATTAGTTATCTTGTTTTTTTGTTATTTCTAGTCCCGTCTTTCAGCTCCCCTCACCCCTCCCATCTATGTCTGAACACCATCCAGTTTACATTTCTATTAGCCATATTTTTTTCAACTGTGCTGTGATGTTTCACCAAAGTCCTGAACCTTTCTATTCTCATAGTTTCTACAGATTGTAAATTAAAGATCAAATGTTTTGCTAAGAGTATAATTATATTATTGATCAATTGACTATAACTTTTCAAATCACCCAGCAGTGCTATTTGCAGAGTTAGCTCCAGATAAATGTTGTAAATCTTTAGCCATTCCTGTACCTGCGACCAAAACAAGCTACATATGGGCAGTACCAAAACAAGTGTTCAAGAGCTGATCTGATTGGTCGAAAGACATACAGTACCAGTCAAAAGTTTGGACACACTCATTTTTATTTTTATTTTTTCACCTTTATTTTACCAGGTAGGCCAGTTGAGAACAAGTTATCATTTACAATTGCGACGTGGCCAAGAAAAGCGAAGCAGTGCGACACAAACAACACAGAGTTACACATGGGATTAACAAACGTACAGTCAATAACACAATATAAAAATCTATATACAGTGTGGGCAAATGTAGTAAGATCAGGGAGGTAAGGCAATAAATAGGCCATAGTGGCGAAATAATTACAATTTAGCAATTAAACACTGGAGTGATAGATGTGCAGAAGATGAATGTGCAAGAAGAGATACTGGGGAGCAAAGGAGCAAAAAAATGAATAACAATATGGGGATGAGGTAGTTGGGTGGGCTGTGTACAGGTGCAATGATCGGTAAGCTGCTCTGACAGCTGATGCTTAAAGTTAGTGAGGGAAATATAAGACTCCAGCTTCAGTGATTTTTGCAATTCGTTCCAGTCATTGGCAGAAGAGAACTGGAAGGAAAGGCGGCCAAAGTAGGAGTTGGCTTTGGGGATGACCACTGAAATATACCTGCTAGAGCGTGTGCTATGCGTGGGTGCTGTTATGGTGACCAGTGAGTTGAGATAAGGCGGAGCTTTACCTAGCAAAGACTTATAGATGACCTGGTGGCAGTGGGTTTGGCGACAAATGTGAAGCGAGGGCCAGCCATCGAGGTCGCAGTGGTGGGTAGTATATGGGGCTTTGGTGACAAAACGGATGGCACTGTGATAGACTGCATCCAATTTGTTGAGTAGAGTGTTGGAGGCTATTTTGTAAATGACATCGCCAAAGTCAAGGATCAGTAGGATAGTCAGTTTTACGAGGGTATGTTTGTTTGGCAGCATGAGTGAAGGATGCTTTGTTGCGAAATAGGAAGCCGATTCTAGATTTAATTTTGGATCGGAGATGCTTAATGTGAGTCTGGAAGGAGGGTTTACAGTCTAACCAGACACCTAGGTATTTGTAGTTGTTCACATATTCTAAGTCAGAACCGTCCAGAGTAGTGATGCTAGACGGGCAGGCGCGAGCGGACAGCGATTGGTTGAAGAGGGCTTTTCTTTATTTTTACTATTTTATACATCAAAACTATGAAATAACACATATGGAATCATATAGTAACCAAAAACGTGTGAAACAAGTCAAAATCGATTTTAGATTTTAGATTCTTTATAGTATCCACCCTTGGCCTTGATGCCAGCTTTGCATAGTTTTGATGTCTTCAATATTATTTTACAATGTAGAAAATAGTAAAATTAAGAAAAACCCTTGAATGAGTAGGTGTGTCCAACCTTTTGACTGGTACTGTATTTGTTTAAAAAATATCATAATTGGTCTGCCTGTCTAAACGCAGCCATAGAGAAGTGTATCTGTGTCAAGTGAGTAGGGGAATTAAGTTAAGTGAATGGGCTAGAGCGTTAGGGTGGTCATTCATTCTCCTAATCTCCCAGCCAACCTCCCTCCACTGACTCACTACTAACATCTGCTTCCCCACTGACCCACTTCATCTAATCCCACTAAATTACATCCTAAGCACATGGGCATGATTGGGCCAGGCTGGAATGTTGCTAGCAGACATTTAATGCTGACACCATTCTTTGAATTATCAGTTACACTCATTATCTGTATGTTAGATCAGTTGCTTACAGATTGACCATTGTGTCATGATAATAATTGTGTTAGGACATTATAAGCATGTTAGGATATTACTGCGTTCAAACTGGTTCTCTTTCAATTATTAATTTCAATATCTCAAATGTGGGATACATCTGAATCTCAGAAGCTTGATGAACCAATTAAACATGTCTGTCGGAGACAGACTGGATGCGTGGCGAATTAGATGATCCACTCCCCTCATGATAAAGAGCCACTCGCCCGCCCTATGGTCATTCTCACCTTTGTTCCTCACAAAGAGTACCTACAGTATATAATCTCTCCTCAGCATGACTTGATCCCTGTTTTCCTGCTTAAAACTTCTTATGGCTGCAATCCCGTTAACGGGATCAATATGACAACAGCCAGTGAAAGTGCAGGGCGCCAAATTCAAACAACAGAAATCTCATAATTAAAATTCCTCAAGCATACAAGTATTTCACACCATTTTAAAGATACACTTCTTGTTAATCCCACCACAGTGTCCGATTTCAAAAAGGCTTTACAGCGAAAGCACCACAAACGATTATGTTAGGTCACCGCAAAATCACAGAAAAACACAGCCATTTTTCCAGCCAAAGACAGGAGTCACAAAAAGCAGAAATAGAGATAAAATGAATCACTAACCTTTGATGATCTTCATCAGATGACACTCATAGGACTTCATGTTACACAATACATATATGTTTTGTTCGATAAAGTTCATATTTATATCCAAAAACCTCAGTTTACATTGGCGCCATGTTCAGAAATGCCTCCAAAATATCCGGAGAAATTGCAGAGAGCCACGTCAAATAACATAAATACTCATCATAAACGTTGATGAAAGATACATGTTTTACATAGAATTAAAGATGCACTTGTTCTTAATGCAACCGCTGTGTCAGATTTCAAAAAGCTTTACGGCAAAAGCACAATATTCAAAAATCTGAGAACAGCGTTCAGCCACAAAAGGAAGCCATACAGTTACCCGCCAAATTGTGCAGTCAACAAAACTCATAAATAGCATTATAAATCTTCACTTACCTTTGCTGATCTTTGTCGGAATGCACTCCCAGGACTCCCACTTCCACAAGAAATGTTCATTTTGTTCGTTAATGTCCATCATTTATGTCCAAATAGCTATTTTTGTTAGCGTGTTTGGTAAACAAATCCAAAGTCAGGAAGCGCGTTCACTAAAAGCAGACAAAATGTCAAAAAGTTCTGTAACAGTCAGTAGAAACATGTCAAATGATTTATTGAACCAATCTTTAGGATGTTTTTAACATAAATCTTCAATAACATTCCAACCGGAGAATTCCATTGCCTTCCCTCTCATGTGAACGCTCATGGTCAGAGCATGGTCAGGCCATGGTAGACCTGACTCATTCCTCTCTCCTTCGGCCCCACTTCACAGTAGCAGCATCAGACAAGGTTCTACAGACTGTTGACATCTAGTGGAAGCCGTAAGAAGTGCAAACTGATCCATATCCCACTGTGTATTCGATAGGCGATGAGTTGAACATCGACCAACCTCAGATTTCCCACTTCCTGTTTGGATTTCTTCTCAGGTTTTTGCCTGCCATATGAGTTCTGTTATACTCACAGACATCATTCAAACAGTTTTAGAAACTTCAGAGTGTTTTCTATCCAATATATAATAATAATATGCATATATTAGCAACTGGGACTGAGGAGCAGGCAGTTTACTCTGGGCACCTCTGGGCACCTTTCATCCAAGCTACTCAATACTGCCTCTGCAGCCATAAGAAGTTAACTGTTCACAGGTGTGCTGCGAGGTTACACTTCCGAGTGCAGATTTTTCATCTCGTCTTTTGTGTTGGGTGACTTTACCAAAAGGAAAGTTTTCACTTCGGATAAGAATTAGCTTTTCAGCTTTTTCTTCCCTTTGTCTCAGTAACATCACACAGAGGCTACTGAGACTTGGCTAGCTTAGATGCAAGGCTTAGTTAACCTGGCTAGCCTGCCGCAAAGCTAGCTACCCTAGCAACTAGCTTTTCTACCTGGAAGGGTTGAATTACAAGCTTGCTCTCTCATTTATCACAAGCCACTACCGTGCCACGTTGACTAGACCGTAGTGCTGAGCAATTAACAAAATGTAGGTTATTTTTCTTTTTTTTTAAGAACTAATTGACCGAAGTCTGTTCAATTATTTGATTTCCATTTATTTGTTTATTTTTTGCTCAATGCGCACATTGCTCAGTTTCTCTAGAGATCAGAATCAGATCAAGCCTGAACTGTGCGATGCAGTAGGAAGTTGTAGTTTTCAACAGGCCAATATTCTGCATAGTTTAGTGCAGACAACATGGTAATTAACCACAATGACCATAATCCATTGCGCACCTACTTGTTCGGTCGGTCTGTGTGTTTCTTTTACACCTGCTACGTTTGGTTACAGTGGAACAGACATGAAGACAGAGAAGAGACAGAAGAATGTGCGATCGAGAGGGATAGAGAGCAGTTGCTTCTACCTGAAAATACATGATCTAAGTGATTGATAGTTGGTATACAGCAGTCATAAAAGTATGCCTTATTTACTTTGAAGAACTACTAAAACAGTGATTTTGTCAGATAGCATAGGCTGCAGCTCTATAGAAATTAGTTGATGACTTGGAATCAAATCAAATTGTATTGGTTAGCAGATGTTAATGTGAGTGTAGCGAAATGCTTGTGCTTCTAGTTCCGACAGTGCAGTAATATCTAACAAGTAATCTAGCAAATCCCCAACAACTACCTAATACACACAAATCTAAAGGTAGGAATAAGAATATGTCCATATAAATATATGGATGAGTGGCATAGATGGTATAAGGTACATATGAGATGAGTAATGTAAGACATGTAAACATTATTAAAGTGGCATTGTTTAAAGTGACTAGTGATTTATTAAAGTGGCCAATGATATGAGTCTCTATGTAGGCAGTAGCCTCTCTGAGTTAGTGATGGCTGTTTAGCAGTCTGATGGCCTTGAGATAGAAGCTGTTTTTCAGTCTCTCAGCCGCAGCTTTGATGCACATGTACTGACCTCGCCTTCTGGATGGTAGCGGGGTGAACAGGCAGTGGCTTGGATGGTAGTTGTCCTTGATGATTTTTTGGGCCTTCCTGTGACATCAGGTGCTGTAGGTGTCTTTGCGGGCAGGTAGATTGCCCCCGGTGATGCATTGGGCAGACTACGCCACCCTCTGGAGAGCCTTGCAGTTGAGTGCGGTGCAGTTGCCATACCAGGTGGTGATACAGCCCAACAGGATGCTCTCGATTGTGCATCTGTAAAAGTTTGTCAGGGTTTTAGGTGACAAGCCAAATTTCTTCAGTCTCCTGTGTGTGTGTGTGGGTGAACCATTTCAGTTAGTCTGTGATGTGTACGCCGAGGAACTTAAAACTTTCCACCTTCTCCACTACTGTCCCTTTGATGTGGATAGGGGGGTGCTCCCTCTGCTGTTTCCTGAAGTCCACAATCATCTCCTTTGTTTTGTTGACGTTGAGTGAGAGGTTGTTTTCCTGATATCACACTCCGAGTGCCCTAGCCTCTTCTCTGTAGGCTCTGTAGGCTCTGTAGGCTCTGTAGTTGTTGGTAATCAAGCCCACTACTGTTGTGTTGTCGCCAAACTTGATGATTGAGTTGGAGGCGTCCATGGCCACGCAGTCATGGGTGAACAGGGAGTACAGGAGGGGGCTGAGCACGCATCCTTGTGGGGCACCAGTGTTGAGGGTCAGCGAAGTGGAGATGTTGTTTCCTACCTTCAACACATGGGGGCGGCCCGTCAGAAAGTCCAGGACCCAATTGCACAGGGCGGGGTTGAGACCCAGGGCCTCCAGCTTAATCATGAGCTTGGAGGGTACTATGGTGTTGAATGCTGAACTGTAGTCAATGAACAGCATTCTTACATATTCCTTATGTCCAGATGGGATAGGGCAGTGTGCAGCCGCGACGGTGGCATTGTATTTTCCTCAAAGAGGGCAAAGAAGGTGATTCATTTGTCTGGAAGCGAGAAGTTGGTGTCCGTAACGTGGCTGGTTTTCTTTTTGTAGTCTGTGATTTCCTGTAGACCCTGCCACATACGTCTCGTGTCTGAGCCGTTGAATTGCGACTCCACTTTGTCCCTATACCAACATTTCGCTAGTTTGATTGTCTTGCGGAGGGAATAACTACACTGTTTATATTCGGCCATGTTCCCAGTCCTCTTTCCATGGTTAAATGAGGTGGTTCGCGCTTTCAGTTTTGTGCGAATGCCACCATCTATCCACGGTTTCTAGTTAGGGTAGGTTTTAATAGTCACAGTGGGTACAACATCTCCAATGCACTTCCTTATAAACTCACTCACCGAGTCAGCGTATAGATCGATGTTATTACCTGAGACTACCCGGAACATTTCCCAGTTCACGTGATCAAAACAATCTTGAAGCATGGATTCCGATTGGTCAGACCAGCGTTGAATGGTTCTAGTCACGGGTACATCCTGTTTGAGTTTCTGCCTATAAGACGGTAGGAGCAAGATGGAGTCGTGGTCGGATTTGGCGAAGGGAGGGCGAGGGAGGGCCGTGTATGCATCGCGGAAGTTAGAGTAACAGCGATTGAGTGTATTGCCCGCGCAAGTGCTGCAATCAATATGGTGATAGAATTTAGGTAGCCTTGTTTTCAAATTGCTTTGTTAAAATCCCCAGCTACAATTAATGCAGCCCCAGGATATATGGTTTCCAGTTTACATAGAGTCCAGTGAAGTTCCTTGAGGGCCGTCGGGGTGTCTGCTTGAGGGGGTATATACACAGCTGTGGCGATAACTGACGAGAGTTCTCTTGGGAGATAATATGGCCGGCATTTGAATGTAAGGAATTCTAGGTCGGGTGAGCAGAAGGACTTCCTGTATGTTGTAATAATAATCAAGTCATCAAAAAAAAAAAATGCAATATACACAACAAATGAAATATCGTATAGTAAGTAAAGTAATGTGAATGAATGATGGTTAATAAGTGATAAGCAGTAATGGGCAGTCTTTCATTCATTGTTTTATTCTGTGTTGTTACAGCATTCAACCCACATAATAAAACATTTATCAAAACCGAAATCGTCATTTTTTATAATTGAACTGAAACCGAACCGACCTCAAAAAGCACAAATTTCTCCCCACTACTAGACTGACCATCCTAGCTTCACTGCTTATCAGTCGAGAGACACGCTTTTGTTCGTTACAAGAATAAGAAAGCACTAGCTACCTTTGGCTTACATTGTGCTAACTAGCTAGGCTACTAGCCCACAAGGTAAACGCAAGCTACGTTCACATTGTTAAAGGATTAGCTTACTCCGACTAGCACTGGGCTAACTAGCTAGGATATAAGCCCACATGGCTAACGCTAGTTACGTTTCACTTTGTTCTTGGATTATCTGTTTTTCGGAGCCATGGAGCCTGCTAGCCTGCTAGCCTGGCTCAAGGGGTACTTGTTAAAGGATTAGCTTTCATCGACGAGGAGAATGGCGAGGGCAGGACTGACCACCTCCAGGCATCGGTGGAAGAAGAGGACGAGGAGGCGCAAGCCTTTACCTCTAGGCCCTCTTCCACCTTTAGCCGGGCATCGATGGTGGAGGACAGATACAGTATTTGCTGATCGATGTCTGCAAACAGGCAGTGGCCAGACTCAGCATTGAGTGGCTCAAACCCGTGGGGGGGTGGCAGTGCAGAGAAGGACTAGTAGGACAGGAGGAAACTCCCCTCGCACCGTCCCAGGCAAGCAACTCCTCCCAGCTTGCGTGGCAGAAGCCAAACGTAACTGGGACAGACTTTTTGCCAACATGAATGTCAAATACATGGAAGAGCTGGGCCTCGGCAAGCCACCAGTGGTAGAGTGGCCAACCAACTCAACCCCAGAGCCTCATCGCTGGCAGGCACTTTCCTCTCTGGTAATGTTATGTTCCTACTGCTGGCCTACCAATCTGCTTTGATGCTACCGGATAAATGTCTCTTCGCATTGTATGAAAACGTGGACTGCCCGCTGTTCTTTGCACTAGCAGAAGACACACCATTGGGTGTGGACGCGCTGGCACACTCTTGGCCGAGGGTGCTGCTTTACGCTTTTCCTCCTCTAACCCTTATACACCCCAATCTACTCAAAGTGAGGGAATGCCTCGATTCCCAGGCAGATCATTCTCTTGCTGTACTACAAGCCCTGGCAACTCCCGTTACGCAGGGATCTTTTGACCCAAGCAAACTGATATTTTCCACCCTCACCTGGACACCATAACCCTCTAGGCCTGGCCCGTGAGAGGTTAAATCTGGATATGACAGGGTTGCCTCTCGGAGTCATTGAGACTATACAGAGTGCCAGCCAATGTTACCTCAAAAAATGTGGGGCACTGAGCAAATTTCAGGTTTGCTGAGCGCAAACTTGAACGTTGTGAAAATTCTATGCAACTTCCTGGGTACGTTTACTGTGAGCACTGAGGCTGTACCCGCTTTAAGTTACAGTTTTAACAGTGGCCAAGTACGCTACTGTGGCTATTTGATCGTAATGTAGGCCTAACATTGTGGCCTACCATCAAAAACAATGGAGAAAATAACATTTTAATATGGAAATAGCTGTTCTGTCATTTAGCCTACAGTAGCAGCCAATGTGTGGTGTTCAAAATAGGCCTACATTCCATGAGACTTTTGGAAAAAAAATACACAGGGCTTGTCTCGGGGCTACTGCATGCCCAAAAACAGATCATTCATTACCAATGCTCTGTATCTGAGGTTTTATGCTTTTTGTAGGACCGCAAAGTGAGTGAGCGAGCTGCATGAACTGTCAGTTCACCATTTGTGCCAAAGGTTTGCCCCAGGTTTTTCCAAGGTTTCCTTGCTGCCCAACCCTGCTTTTATGCCTATGGTCAGCGACTATTACAATTGAGCTTGTGACTTTCCACCCACCGCCCTTCACTTCATAATATTAGAGAACCGGGGTAACGAAAGTAACCTTGAGTTTTACTCAATGATCTGGGCTTTTTGTTCAGTGCAGCTGATTGATTTCTGATTAGAGTCCTGGAAGCTAATATGAAATTCTGATTCCATGATTTTTCTCCTTCAGATTCAACTAGCAATATGAAATGACTGAGATGACGTTGTTGACACTGCAGAGAGTTGTGATGATTCTTACATGTCTGACTGCTGCTTCACAGCTTTTGATTTCCATTTCATTACTTATAATCTTGGGACACTGAGGGATAAGAATACTGTCCTATATATAGCACACTGTTACTCTCCCCATCTGTTGCTGCCAAATGACAGCCAACAGTTATCCATATTACAGTATACGTAACATAGCACTGCCTCGATATTATACTATACCTGGATTCAATATGAAAAGGGTACAGCCGCTGGACTAGGAGGAGCAGTTGTATTAGTGTGTGAAGTTTAATGGTTAACTCTCCCTGTCCTCCATCCATAGATTTGTCAGCAGCATTCCGCCCTGCATCCCACTGTTGGCTTGCTTCTGAAACTAAGCAGGGTTGGTCCTGGTTGGTCCCTGGATGGCACACCAGATGCTGCGGAAAGTGTGGTTGGAGGGCCAATAGGAGGCACTCTTTCCTCTGGTGTATTTTTTGTATATCCCAATACCCCAGGGCAGGGATTGTGGACCCATTTCCCAGTGTAGGGTGCCGTCTTTCGGATCCGACGTTAAGTGTCCTGACTCTCTGTGGTCACTAAAGATTCCTTGACACTTATCGTAAGAGTAGGGGTGTTAACCCTGATGTCTTGGCTAAATTCTCAACCTGGCCCTCATACCATCATGGCAACCTAATCATCACCAGCATCCAATTAGCTCATTCATCCCCCACTCCTCTTCCCTATAACCAATCCACAGGTCGTTGCTGTAAATGAGAATGTGTTCACAGACAATCTTACCAGGTAAAATAAGGGTTAAAAAATTAAAAATAACATTCTGTCTGACGAAGATCATGTCACTGAGCGTTTTCTTAGAACGTCCCCCATGTACAAACCACCTGTGCCTGACTGGCTGGCTGGTGTTATGTTGCGTCAGGCAACGTCTATTTCTGGAGGGGTGCAGAAAGACAGTGTAGGAATTCCCTAATCTGATCATCTGCCTGCCCAGTTCAAGCAAACTCAATCATGTTCGCTCTTCTCCCTCGGCAAGCTGAATCAGTTCTCGTCATTAAAGATGGAATTTGCAGTAGGGGGAAACAGCACCACTGTCAGCCCCACAAGCGTTATTATTGTCTTTGTTGCCGAGCTGAGGAGCGTTGCGCGCAGTGGTGATTTTAGCCTGTAAATCTTTGATGATGTTTGATGCATGCCAGCAAAGCCACTACACTACACAACACAACACTAAACAGTACATGAATTACACTATAATGTTGACAAACGGTGCCCACAAACTGTTAGGGCCTACATAAAGCTGTCCCAACAGCAGAGTCCCAACAGCAGTCCCAACACCTTCCTATTGCTACACCTGGCTATCAGCGGAGCCTTGTCTGGCAGCGAAAAAGTTAATTCAGCCTCATTTACTGCCTTTCAAAAAACATTGCTGATATGGCTGACTTGCTTAAACAAATGTGGTTTATACTGTCAACTGAGATGGACAAACTATGGCATAATGGGATGACGAGTAGATAAGAGGCAATCCGTAATTTCGATTAAGACATTAATGAGCGAACTAGGACGGATGTACAGTTGTCAAATAACTATTTGTTCAGCAGAGCGACAGAATTCAGAACATGGGCCTGTACACCAAGTCAGAACCGTAGGATAAATAAAGGGTGCATATAAGCAGACAACGAAAGCTCTTACAATATTTTAGAATTACATTTCTCTAAAACAGGCAAAAGGCTACATGTGCACCATCAAGTCAGAACAGTAGGCAAAATCACGAGTGGAAAAGGGAACAAATTATTAGGGTGAGGCACATTGGCTCCTAACAGCTTACCACACAACATACACTTAGTATTACTTTCTTAGCTACAGTATACAGTGCCTTCAAAAAGTATTCAGACCCCTTGACTCTTTCCACATTTTGTTACGTTGCAGCCTTATTCTAAAATGGATTTTAATAAAAATATTTTAGCAATTGACACACAATACCCCATAATGACAAAGCAAAAACAGGTCTTCAGAATTTCTTTCAAATGTATTACAAATATAAAACATATCAAATCAAAACCCTTATTTAATTAAGCATTTACTATGAGACTCAAAATTGAGCTCAGGTGCATCCTGTTTCCATTGATCATCCTTGAGATGTTTCTACAACTTGATTGGAGTCCACATGTGGTAAATTCAATTGATTGGACATGATTTGGATCGGCACACACGTCGATTTGGATCAGCACACACCTGACAGAACTTGAGAGGATCTGCAGAGAAGAGTGGGAGAAACTCCCCAAATATAGGTGTGCCAAGCTTGTAGCGTCATACCCAAGAAGACTTGGTGCTGTAATCGCTGCCAAAGGAGCTTCAACAAAGTACTAAGTAAAGGGTCTGAATACTTGTGTAAATGTGATATTTCCGTTTTTTTTTTTATTCGCAACAATTTCTAAAAACCTGTTTTTGCTTTGTCATTATGGGGTATTGTGTGTAGATTGAAGAGGGAAAAAACGATTTAATACATTTTAGAATAAGGCCGTAATGTAACAAAATGTGGAAAAAGTCAAGGGGTCTGAATATTTCCGAAGGCACTGAACATATCTCCCTAGCATATTACATAATTTTTTCAGCAGCATACAATACATTTTTGGATTCAAGGTGGCAGGTAGCCTAGTGGTTGGAGCGTTGGGCCAGTAACCGAAAGGTTGCTGGATTGAATCCCAGAGCTGACAAGGTAAAAATCTGTTGTTCTGCCACTGAGCAAGGCAGGGTGTGCCGAAGAACCCCCTGTTTTCCGGGCGCCGAAGATGTGGATATCGATTAAGGCAGCCCCCCGCACCTCTCTGATTCAGAAGGGTTGGGTTAAATGCAGAGGACACATTTCAGTTGAATACATTCAGTTGGACAACTGACTAGGTTTTCCCCTTTCCCTTGTGCTATGCTCACTTGAACTGGAAGATCATCAAAGTCTGCCATTCTCTATAAACTCTGAAAAAAACACGGTCGAATCATGATGACGTCAGTGATATTCAGGTCGGAGCTCTAGAAAGAGGCCTAAGTTCCCGACTTGCAATTCCGAGTTGGATGACCGTTGGAGCTCTTTTTTTTCGGAGTTCCCAGTTGTCTTTAACTCAGAAGTCAGATTTCGCAGTTCCGAGTTTCCAGTTGTTTTGAGCGCAGCAGAGGTCATGCTGGATTGACAGCATGGCCAATGTTGAATGTTTATCCTTTTAAGCTTGAACCCTTAAACCCAGACTTGGGACCACACACCCACTCCACTGAATAGCAGGCTAGTGATTGCTTTGCAATGCAATCTGATGTCTTCCAAACCATTCATTGTTGAATTTGCGATTTCAAACTTGTTGTGTAATGTTTATGTCCAATGGCCGATGAGCACCGATACGTTTTATCTATAATTTCTCTTCATTATTTCTCTTCATATGACAAGGATTGAAAGGATTTGCCAGTAGATTGTCGACTTGATTCATTATGATGACTGCTAGCTTGATAGCTAAGATTTTGAAAGTCCAATCAAAGATACTGTAGATATAACGTGATTTAACGTAATTTTATTTGTGGCCAATGACCTTGAGCCGCCTTAGATGGGCACTTCTAATGTAACTCTATGGTAGCACACAAGGGGCTTGAATTTCCGAGCACTCCTCGTAGATGTTGTGGTGACGTAGTGTCCCCATGAGCAACAGAACACTGAGCCAATCACGTTGCAACAAGAGAACATCACAAACCTCTACGCTCCGTATTTTCCGCTGGCAGCCCCACCGCCACAGAAAGCACTGAGCTAGGCTGAACCACCTGCATTTTGGAGCTGCCTTATTCGAGAAGGCAAAAAAGAGACCATGTTTGCATGCAGCTTTATTAACTTAATGATTTTTATATTTTTTTCATTGTTTGCAAACTGATATGTGACACATATTGATGCCAAAATAACATTCAAAACAGGCCAAAAAAGGGGGTAAAATTATATATATACATATGTTTTTAGCTAAACACGTGGGGCTCATAACCCCCCTGAATGACTGGTTATCACTGGTGGTGCAACATGGTAAAAAAAATGTTCAGTACATATTATGCTCTTCTATCACACGTGCAGGGTTGTCTCCGAAGGGAAAAAACTGTGTTTGTTGTTTGGAGTAACTTCATTGTTGATATAATATCACAAACGAACGTCGCTGTTTCACCATCAAGGATTACAACTTTAATGCCTCTTTCATTCATTTCACTCTCATGCTAATATCACAGTGGAGTAGCAGCCTATTGAACCCTCTGTTGTTTGTTAATGATGGTGATGTAATACAATGTAATACAACTTCATTCATGGCATGCCTAGGGATATTAGTAACATCAGCATGTGCCAATGTATGCTGATGAATAGCTTTATTTAGAAATTAAAAGTCTTCTACTGTGTTGGATAGCATCAACCACAAGTGTAACATTTTGAACGTGATAGCAAGAGCATTTTGTCAGCTTGTACCTAATTGTTTTATTTTCTAGACATGGTGATGGCACTGGTTTCAGAGCAAGAATCAATGAGTTGCCAATTGAAGACTGTTGAAGCCCTCTTGCCTTTTTGTGTTGACAAAATGAGTCAATATAGTGAAAAGGGCCTGGACACAGGAACATAATCTTTTATCTCCTTTCAGCATTTTATCAAAATGCTCATTTGAAAATGAAAATGCCTGTGGCTTTACTCTGAATAACATGCTTGCCATATGCTACACAACCTCTGAAAACCACTGTCCTCACCAGGGTAATCATACGGTTTAGATCATAGATACCCTGGGATTGAGATTCACGGAAAGATTATCCTAACACATCTTCCGTAAGGTAGTGGAAAATACATTGAATTGATTTTGATTAAAGATGTCATTTTCACTGCTTGACTACCAGTGTAGCACAATGTATGATAGGCCTAACCACAGAGCATAAATGCCAGGCCATACTTTCTGCTCACTGCTTTCACGGCTCTTTATTTAAATTGATGGAAGCAGATGATTTTCTGCCGTGATTATATTATGTTGACTTACATTATGGTGAATGGAATATATTAAGGAATGAAGAGAGACAGTGGAGGGTAGAGAATGAGTCTGCTCTGCTGGTTAAAAGGGCTAGCAGACAAGAGAGTCTCTAATACTGTTTGCTGTTTCATATTCCTTTCTACAGGAATGCAAACACTGCATGAACGTACACACACACACTCAGTCAAACACACATGTGCACATGAAGAATTTCTTTCCAAAATGCTACATCCACCAATTTTTCAGATTTGTTTTTTTTTCAACAGTAATGATTGCTGATGGGTTCCTTCATGTGTGTGTGTAAAATATTACTGTTTTCTTCGATTTGAGATTTGAGTATGAAAATGTGTTTTTCTGCAAAACGCTATATATCCGTTGTTTAACTGGAATGAAATGTTCTTATCCAAAGTATTTGACTCTGATATGTGGTTGTCTCACCTAGCTATCTTAAGATGAATGTACTTACATTAAGTCGCCCTGGATGAGCATCTGCTGAATGACAAAAATGTCAAATGTAAATGTTTTCAAGTACAGTGAAATGCCTTTCTTGCGAACTCAAAACCCAACAATGCAATAATCAATAACAATGTATTACTAGAAAAAACACATGCAAAGTAAGAATAGGAAATATGAAATACACAATAAAGTAATTACGTAAGTAAGCATACTATATACATAAAATATTTACAAAGTCAGTTCCAATACTATATTTACATTGCAGGAATACTGGAGTGATGGAGGTAGATATGTATGGGGGTAAGAGGACTAGGCAACAGGATATAAGATTAACAGAGTAGCAGCAGGTTGTATGTGAGTTGGTGTGCGGGTGTGTAGAGTCAATATAAATGTATCTGCATATTATGTGTAAGTGAGCAAATGATGGAGTGAGTGTTTGTGTGTGTGTTGGAGTGACAGTGTGTGTGTGTGTGTGTGTGTGTGTGTGTGTGTGTGTGTGTGTGTGTGTGTGTGTGTGTGTGTGTGTGTGTGTGTGTGTGTGTGTGTGTGTGTGTGTGTGTGTGTGTGTGTGTGTGTGTGTGTGTGTGTGTGTGTGTGTGTGTGTGTGTGTGTGTGTGTAGGGCCCTGTTAGTGTGCAAAGAGACAGTGCAGATATTGAAATAAAAGGTCAATAAAGATACTAGGTACACTGAGATAGTCCATGTAGCTATAGTGTTAGCTATTTATCAGTCGTATTTCTTGGGGATGAAAGCTGTTCAAGAGCACCGGTACCTCTTGCTGTGCGGCAGCAGAGAAAATAGTCTATGGCTTGGGTGGTTGGGGTCTTTGACAATTTTCCTGGGCCTTCTTTTCATACCGCCTGATATAGAGGTCCTGGATGGCAGGGAGCTCGGCTCCAGTGATGTACTGGGCTGTCCGCACAACCCTCTGCAGCGACATGCAATCGAGGGCGGTGCTATTGTCATACCAAGCAGTGATGCAGCCAGTCAATATGCTCTCAATGGTTCAGCTGTAGAACCTTTTCAGGATTTGAGGGCCATTGCCAAACTTTTTTTTATTTTTTTACTTACGGAGCTCATATTACTGTATTGAATTATTTAAAATAATAATAATAATATTAATGTCACAAATGTATAATTTGTACATTTCTTTATAAAATGTTTAGCTATTTGTTACATTTGACTGTGTAAAACCTACTGTGTAAAACCTAGTAGTACTACTTATTTGTCTAAGAGTGAAGTGCAAAAAAACATGATTATTTGCCTCTCCGAAATGAAACCATCAAGTGATAGATTTTTAACTAATGTGTGTCTGTTATTGAACAACCCCATGCCTTGATAAGATAGTGAAAAAACACACCAATCTCTTTCATAATTTCTTTAAACAATAAAAACTAATTTACCAACATTTCTGAAAGTGGATACAGTATATAGCGTTTTGGAGTGAAACTCTTCATATGTACACTTACACAGACTCTTAGTCAGTCAGTAAGTCACTCACAAACAAACCATTCCATCCACTTCATTGCAGTCTGCTAAAACAAGGTTGAGTACAGATGCTGCTCTTTATTATTTTCATTGCATTCTCTGATACAGAATCCACTTACTGCCATACAGGATCCAACCTCCCCTCTCATGTTGGCCCAGAGCTAATCAATCATTCTGTTCCCTCTAGGTTTGAGACACCAGCAGGCAGTTGCTGCCTCTGCCTCCCTGCTGCACACTATATCCTTCTGTTTTATTTAACGCAGATCAACTTGGTTTTCAGTTTCATATATATCCATTATGTTCCCCAAAGTCCACATTCAAGTTACAGTGAAAACCGTTTATGAATCGTGGACAAAGGGAATTGTCACATGGAGGTAGAGAACAGAATAGGCCCCCTCATTAAGTTATTGAGAGCTCTGTATAACTGTGAAACTGAGGATGTGGGGTACAGCCTAATAGCTTGTTAAAGACTACCACTCTCTGACTCTGAACGCTGCTGTCTGATAAAGCACAGATACCCAAGGTGCAGCAGCATGCAGACAGTGCACAGCAGGTCAAACTACACTGGCTTTAGTCAGGAGTTAGTCATAGCCATGTTTACCTGTTAACAATTGCTTGGGATCGTGGTAACACCACCTTTTAGATAATTAAGGGATAGCTCACCCAAATGACCAAATGACACATTGGTTTCCTTAACCTGTAAGCAGTCTATGGACAAGCTAATCCATGCCATGCTTTGGTCTTATTTCCCTGGGACTGTTTCCAAATGCTAACGTTTAAGCATTTGTGGCACCAATCCCAACCAGGTCCTAGTACCGATATTAGCATTTTTCACGCATCATGTCCAAAACATCCAAAAGTATCTAAACTTAATTGTGAAGATCAACAAAGTCATAGATGATTTGAACATGGTTCACACAAAAATATAATATTGGTACCATGACTTTGTGGTATTTGTGCCGATATTATACATTTTTGTGTGTGTGGAAGGTATCTGGAGCCCAGACTGTTTACGGCTCCGTCTGCAGCTCTGCACTGCTTCAACACTTCAGGAGGAGTCCCACTGGTTCCTCTCTCATGGCGTCCCACTCTCACTAATGGATTAATAAACTCTGACTGTAGGATGGAACAGAGCCAGAGACATGCATGTCCATATTGGGCTCAATCCTGTCTTGAGACAGAACTGTAACTTGCACTTTGCACAAATCATGCATTGATGATGATGTCAAAATATGATTTTTACTCATGGATCTCAGGTGCAGAACAACAATGTGGGGCTCCATTTTTTGTGTTGGTATATAGTATAACAATACAGTGCTGTCTCCTGGATTCAATAGCTCCTGGTTATTGTCTGCTGTTTGTTTTGTATCTCCACAGACCAACGATGCCTTAGGCCCCACGTGGAACTGCATGTACTTCATCCCTCTGATAATCATCGGCTCCTTCTTCGTGCTGAACCTGGTTTTAGGAGTTCTCTCAGGGTGAGTCCACCTTAACATTACAGCAGCACTGTGGCACCGCCACATTGTGCCGGGGTAGCTGACATGTATTTTATACACTCTGTCACCGTCTGTACAAGTTAATGTTTTTTTTTCAAAAGGTGAATGCACAATATGCTCTAATTAACTGCATGGAAAGGAGACAAGGATAGAGTCTCCCCCCTCCACACTACTTCTCTCCCATGGTGTCTGAATGAGAGGGAGGTCAGGTTAGCGCTGAACAGCAGGTCCCAGAACAGTCATTATCTGCTGTTTTGTTTGGCTTGCAGGGAGTTTGCCAAGGAGAGGGAGCGGGTGGAAAACCGCAGGGCGTTCATGAAGCTACGGAGGCAACAGCAAATTGAGCGGGAACTCAATGGCTACCGAGCATGGATCGACAGAGCAGGTACTGAAACCACTGTCTGTACTACACTACAGACCCAATACATGGCATGCTTTTAAAAGGTTACCTCAGAAATGTCCTTGATATTTACTTTCCTACTGTATGAATCAGACTTCATTGTTGGGTCTGCTTTGCAGAAGAGGTGATGCTTGCGGAGGAGAATAAGAATTTAGGACCTTCTGCTCTTGATGGTAAGAATGGAAAGATGGCCCCATTGGTTATATTGTCTTTAGACCCCTGCATTAGTTTACTGTTTATCTGTCTGTACTGGATTTATGGCATTCTGTTTTGTACACATGACTGTCTACCATGAGAATATTTCTCATCTGCCTGTCCTCTAAGACAATCACACACTGTAAGCATAACTAAAACATTGGCCTAGACTGAAACATATCATTTGTAGAAAATCGTAATTGTTATTTGTAATTTAATAATATCATATTACCCTATGCGCTGTGCATGATACATAGATAACCACAAATTATTTTACTTAGGTAAGTGCTAGCGAGGAAAAGTAGGTGTTTTGATTCTCACTGTTAATTTCAGTCTCTCCTGAGGCCTGATATGTATACATTATGTCTCATTGAGTGTTGGAACTTACAGTACAATCAGTTTGGTTGACTCTGTGAAAGTAATTTACTAACACTTTCTCATGACAGTGTAACTACTTTGAGCAGTTTTATCTCGCAATACTCTTAAACGTGTGTGCTATCCTGTTTTGTAATATATCTGGGCTCGTGTGTACTCACGATATACACTACCTGTCAAAAGTTTGGACACACCAACTCATTCAAGGGTTTTTCTTTATTTTTACTATTTTCTACATTGTAGAATAATAGTGAAGACATCAAAATGATGAAATAACACATATGGAATCATGTAGTAACCAAAAAAGTGTTGGTAGCCACCCTTTTCCTTGATGACAGCTTTGCACACTCTTGGCATTCTCTCAACCAGCTTCATGAGGTAGTCACCTGGAATGCATTTCAATTAACAATTAAACGTTTATTTGTGGAATTTCTTTCCTTCTTAATGCGTTTGAGCCAATCAGTTGTGTTGTGACAAGGTAGGGGTGGTATACAGAAGATAGCCCTATTTGGTAAAAGACCAAGTCCATATTATGGCAAGAACAGCTCAAATAAGCAAAGAGAAACAACAGTCCATCATTACTTTAAGACATGAAGGTCAGTCGATCTGGAAAATTTCAAGAATTTTGAAAGTTTCTTCAAGTGCAGTCACAAAAACCATCAAGTGCTATGATGAAACTGGCTCTCGTAAGTACCGCCACAGGAAAGGAAGACCCAGAGTTACATCTGCTGCAGAGGATTCGTTCATTAGAGTTACCAGCCTCAGAAATTGCAGCCCAAATAAATGCTTCACAGAGTTCAAGGAACAGACACATCTCAACATCAACTGTTCAGAGGAGACTGCGTGAATCAGGCGTTCATGGTCAAATTGCTGCAAGGAAACCACTACTAACGGACACCGATAAGAAGAAGATAATTGCTTGGGCCAAGAAACACGAGCAATGGACATTAGACTGTCCTTTGGTCTGATGAGTCAAATTTTGCGATTTTTGGTTCCAACCGCCGTGTCTTTGTGAGAAGCCGAGTAGGTGAACGGATGATCTCCTCTTGTGTGGTTCCCAACGTGAAGCATGTAGGAGGAGGTGTGATGGTGTGGGGGTGATTTGCTGGTGACACTGTCTGTGATTTGTTTAGAATTCAAGGCACACTTAACCAGCATGGCTACTACAGCATTCTTCAGTGATACACCATCCCATCTGGTTTGCACTTAGTGGGACTATCATTTGTTTTTCAACAGGACAATGACCTAACACACCTTCAGGCTGTGTAAGGGCTATTTTACCAAGAAGGAGAGTGATGGAGTGCTGCATCAGATGTCCTGGCCTCCACAATCACCCAACCTCAACTCAGTTGAGATGGTTTGGGATGAGTTGGACCGCAGAGTGAAGGAAAAGCAACCAACAAGTGCTCAGCATATGTGGGAACTCCTTCACGACTGTTGGAAAAGCACGACTGTTGGAAAAGCATTCCAGGTGAAGCCGGTTGAGAGAATGCCAAGAGTTTGCAAAATTCTTGAAGATTATAAATACATTGTATAATAATATTGAAGACATCAAAACTATGCAAAGCTGCATCAAGGCCAAGGGTGGCTACTTTGAAGAATCTCTAATATAAAATATATTTTGATTTGTTTAACACTTTTTGGGTTACTACATGATTCCATATGTGTTATTTCATCGTTTTGATGTCTTCACTATTATTCTACAATGTAGAAAATAGTAAAAATAAATAAAAAACATTGAATGAGTAGGTGTGTCCAAACTTTTGACTGGTACTGTATATCTGTTCCAAAGACATATTTAGAAGCAAATCTTTCCAAGAATAGCTATGCCTAAAATACCATTGTTGTTGCTTCTGGTGTGGTGCACTTCAAAAACAACTTTGGTTAGGATTATTGAGGACCATGCATGCTGTACCCCCAAAATAATCATCTCTGCTACCTCAATATCAATATGGACTTTTAAACCTACAAGACAAACCCTTACACAAAGCTATGACCCTATCAAGTGAAGCATGATTTTTCCCCCCCAACAAACAAACAAACAAATCATTTTTTATTAAATGTTGATTGACAGCTCCCAAGAGGCTGTCTGAATGGAATACAGGCGGTAACCATGGTGAGGAACAACTTCTATTCTACACTTCCTTGCAACCTTTTATTCCTTTTCAACAACTCAGTCTGACATGAACGTTTAAATAAAGCCAGCTATTGTTCCACAAACCACACTTACAAAAAAAAAAAACGAGCCATTCTGAACTTCAAACATTTAATTTGGCACAAGCGAACCAAAAGTAGCCGTAAAAAGTTCCAGCTGTTCCAGTGGAAACAAATTCAGAAGATGTAATAGCTTTGAGAGAGTGCGCCAGTGTTGCCATAGCAACTCAAATTAAATGTCTGGGTGTCAGCCAGTGTGTGCCTCGTGCAAACACTATTGGTTCACTGGCTTATTAAAAGGGGGAAAGTCTAGGTAAATATGAATAAATAAATTAGATTCTAACCAAAAGGTGGTGGGGATGTACAAGGGTTGGCTGGGGGAAGAGCTCAACTCACCCTAATAATTAGTGGTATTTTCCGCATCAGGCACATATAAAAATATATGTGTGCATCAATACAGCTCTTTAGAATGATATGGTATGATATTGTCTCAAACTTACTGTGAGTGTGGGTTATAGCCCAGATAATAGAACCAACAACAACAACAATTAGTTGAAGTTAAGTTGGGTTCATCATACAGTAATAACAATAGATGCATATTTTAATAACACCATTTTTCTGTAATCTGTTACACATGTCTTCTAAATGCATATGTTTGTACTCTTGTTTTACAATACCCAAAGCACCAAACACAGTGGCATGTAAATGCGTTTATTATTTTCACCATTCTCTTCTCGTTAGTAATGCCCTCATGATCTTGTATATCTACTTGTGTGTCTCATGACATATTGTCTGTGTTGGAGTGTCAGACACGTTGTGTTTTGTGTGGGCTTTCTGCGGGGTGACAATGTGAAACCTTTGGCTGCAGTGCTGAAGAGGGCCACCATCAAGAGGAGAGGGGTGGATGCCGTCCATCGGGGCCCAGAGGAGGAGCAGTACGGTGACATCTCTTCTGTGGGTGAGTGTGTGTGTGAAGCCACTGAAAAGAGCAGTATGTTGTAGCTAACATCCCAAATGGTTGAATGATCTGCCATCAGGCAACAGGCACCCCCTCCGTATTAGACTCTGTAATTACAGAGGAGATTGTCATTGTCGTATTGGGAATAAAACTGGAAATGGCAGCTCATCAGTTCCAGCCATCATTACATGTTACAGTCAGTGGCTAAGCTAAATGGATGAGAAGGCCTTTGGCTCTTTGTTTTCCTGTTGGAGAAATTGTATCTATTGTGCAAGTGAAACATTTGACAGAGGAGAGATCTCAAATATACTGTCTATTTGTGATTGCACTACTAGGGGGATTTTAGTAATGATCTTAAATGGGCTGTCCCGTCCAGGCATCCCGATGACCAGAGCCAGCATCAGGAGTGCTAAGAGAGGACCCACAGCTTATTTCAAGCGGAAGGAGCGTCTGCTGCGTATCTCTATACGCCGCATGGTGAAGACACACACCTTCTACTGGACCGTACTGGGCCTTGTGGCCCTCAACACACTCTGTGTGGCCATCGTCCATCACAACCAGCCCCACTGGCTGTCTGTGTTCCTCTGTAAGTCACACTTACACACACACGCACGCACGCACGCACGCACGCACGCACGCACGCACGCACGCACGCACACACACGCACACACAGGTACGTACCATCATCTCCATCCAAAATAAATCAAGCAAGTGACATTAATCTTTGAGATTATTGGTTTCTGCTGTGTTTATGAGTGTTGTTGTTGCTGTTGTTGTCTGCATTTCAGACTATGCAGAGTTTCTCTTCCTGGGTCTGTTTCTCACTGAGATGTGTTTAAAGATGTACAGCCTGGGACCCAGACTCTACTTCCACTCCGCCTTCAACCGCTTCGACTGCGGCGTGAGTTCCTTTATATTTCTGCCTCATCTCTAACCAACATGGAGACACCATGCCAGATGGAAAGACAGGGACATACTATAGATTATAACATTGCCCCCAGTACGAGGGAGTGAGAGGAAATGCTTTACTTAAAACATGGGACAGTGACTTAAAGGGGCAATCCGCAGTTGTTGCTTCCATTTTAAGACTTATAAATTCATTATATATACTCATTGATTCTTGAAGAATATAAATGCAACATGAGCTTAGTTCAACTGTTGTACCCCATCAGAACCTAATATATAAACTTTTTTTTACTCCGTTTGTAAACATTGTACATGTAAACAAACACTGTATATCTTCAAAATGTGCAAAATGTGCTTGGATGGTCAGTCCTTGCATCAGTCGTTCTGTCTTTGAATGAGTGGTTACATTTCTCCAGACCCATAGCTCTGAATTTTTGCCAAAACCGATGTGGGGTGTCTGCTTTGTTAATTTTTCAACAACGAATTGCACCTTTAAACACTTTTTAATGAAAGTGACACTGATGGGTGTAACTTAGTTAATGAAGTGCATTAAATGTCCCTGTTCTGTTTCTGTCACCTCTGCACTCAGCTGTGAACGGACATCCTTCATCTTTGTCTCTCTGTATACTTACTGTATGTTAAAGGCTGCTGTTGGTGTGCTGGTACATCTGGTGACTATGTTGTTTATGGCTCTGTTAACAGGTGATAGTGGGCAGCATCTTTGAGGTGATGTGGGGGTTCTTCAGGCCTGACATGTCCTTTGGCATCAGTGTGCTGCGCGCTCTCCGTCTGCTGAGGATATTCAAGATCACCAAGTTAGTCCAAGGCCTCCTCATTGGTTTATAACATTCTTCCTGCAGTATGCAATGAGGCAATGCACTGGCACCTAGCTATCAATGTCCTAGATTATGAAGATGCTGGGTGTCACGCCAGTGTGATATTTGTAGCCTCCTGCTAGGGATAGGATATGCAGATACGTATGTTAATTTCCAGACTGGCTACAAATAATTGAAAACACTCCCAATAGCAACATTTAGACACGGTTAATTAAGTGATTTGTCTCTTATTTCGACGGATTTCAAATGCACCCAATCCCTCCCCCGGTTGGTTGTGATTGACAGGTACTGGGCGTCGCTGAGGAACCTGGTGGTATCCCTGATGAATTCTATGAAGTCCATCATCAGCCTCATCTTCCTCCTCTTCCTCTTCATCCTGGTCTTTGCTCTGCTGGGCATGCAGCTATTCGGTGGCAGGTACTGTACCATAGACACAAGGACGAACTACTACTGCCCGTCTGTCAGATCTCATCACAAACTATGATGGACACTGGCAGTCAATGTACTCAAAGTGGATGTAGTACAACTGATTGTTTGATTTGTGTCATCATGACCTTCTCCTTGTGACATTTGATATTACAGAGGACATTTTCATCCCCTGTGGCAATGTAAAAACACCCTGACAGGGCTCAGTCTTTCCCAAGAAGATTCTGTCACACATCAGTCTTAGCTGTTGTGCCGCTATGTTCCCACGGATAAAGGAGAATTTCTGGGAAACTGTCACGTCAATGAATGCAGTGCATGCCGGAGACGTATGTTGCCTGGTCACTGGAATACAGAAAAGAAAACAGACTTTGGGAAAAAAGTCCCCCCTCTATTACCGAGAAAAATAAAATGTTTTCTCTCTCTGGGAAAAAAACATTTTAAAATCCTGGCTCAACTCAATGTCCTCTCTGTCCTCATCTTTCTATGCAGGTTCATCTTTGAAGACTACACTCCTACAAACTTTGACACATTTCCTGCTGCCATCATGACTGTCTTTCAGGTCTGGCCCAATTCAATTGTTTTGATTGAGTAAAGTTTTGTGTTTTTGATTCAGGTAACAAAGCTTTGCATGTGGAAATCCTAGAGTCCATATAAATATTTGGATTGTCATGAATTTACAGTTGATCTACTCTGTATCTTGTGAGAGAATCCTGTGATACAGTATGTGGTATTTCCAGTCGCTAGTGAAATTCTACACACCCCTTGCACAATCTTAACATTTTGCTGTCCTAAAATGTAAAAAATTAACATGTATTGATTGTGTGTCTTCACATCCCAGAGTTAAAACTTGGTGGAAGCACCTTTGGCAGCCATTACAGCTGTGAATCATTTTTAATAAGATTCTAACAACCTTGCACAACTCTACCAACCTTGCACAAGATGGCGCCGAAGAACATAGCTGACGTTTTACATTCTCCCAAACAATTCAGAAATGTTGTTATTTTTTTGCATTTTGTGTAACTTCTTTTTTCACTCATTGTGTACATAATGTTGCTGCTACCGTCTCTTATGGCCGAAAATAACTTCTGGACATCAGAAAAGCGATTGCTCACCGGACTGGAAGAAACTTTTTCCTTTAATGAGTCAGTCGAGAAGGATATCCAGCTTTCACTGGAACAGGCCCAGATCTACGCCTTTTGCGTGAAGAAAAGACGCTGGAAAAGGGGGAGCAGATCGGGGATCCTTCTGAGAAGGCAGAGGCGAGCGAGTAAACTCCCACTGCCATCCATTCTCCTTGCTACCATGCAATCGTTAGAAAGTAAAATTGATGACCTACTATTAAGATTATCCTACCAACGGGACATTAAAAACTGTAACATCTTATGTTTCACCGAGACGTAGCTGAAAGAAGAAACGGACAATATAGAGCTGGTGGGATTTTCCATGCACCGGCAGAACAGAGACCCTACCTCTAGGAAGACGAGCGGTGGGGGTGTGTGTCTTTTTGTCAGTAACAGCGGGTGCGTGATGTCTAATATTAAAGAAGTCTTGAGTTATTGCTCGCCTGAGGTAGAGTACCTTATGATAAGCTGTCGACCACACTATCTACCAAGAGAGTTCTCATCTGTATGATTCGTAGCCGTCTATTTACCACCACAAAGCGAAGCTGGCACTAAGACCGCTCTCAACCAACTCTATAAGGCCATAAGCAAAGAAGAAAATGCTCACCCAGAAGCGGCTCTCCTAGTGGCCGGGGACTTTAATGCAGGCAAACTTAAATAAGTTTTACCAACTTTTTTACCAGCATGTCACATGTGCAACCAGGGGGGAAAAAATCCTAGACCACCTTTACTCCACACACAAAGATGCATACAAAGCTCTCCCCCGCCCTCTTTGGCAAATCTGACCACAATTCTATCCTCCTGATTCCAGCTTACAAGCAAAAACTAAAGCAGGATGTACCAGTGACTCGCTCAATACGGAAGTGGTCAGATGACGCGGATGCTACACTACAGGACTGTTTTGCTAGCACAGACTGGAATATGTTCCGGGATTCATCCAATGGCATTGAGGAATACACCACCTCAGTCATCGGCTTCATCAATAAGTGCATCGATGACGTCGTTCCCACAGTGACTGTACGTACATATCCCAACCAGAAGCCATGGACTACAGGCAACATCCGCATCGAGCTAAAGGCTAGAGCTGCCGCTTTCAAGGAGCGGGAGACTAATCTGGACGCTAATAAGAAATCCCGCTATTCCCTCAGACGAACCATCAAACAAGCAAAGCGTCAATACAGGATTAATATTGAATCCTACTACACCGGCTCTGATGCTCGTCGGATGTGGCAGGGCTTGAAAACTATTACGGACTACAAAGGGAAACCCAGACGCAAGCTGCCCAGTAACGCAAGCCTACCAGACGAGCTAAATGCTTTTTATGCTCGCTTTGAGGCAAGCAACACTGAAGCATGCACGAGAGCACCAGCTGTTCTGGATGACTGTGTGATGACGCTCTCGGTAGCCAATAAACAAAACCTCTAAACAGATCAACATTCACAAAGCCGCTGGGCCAGACGGATTACCAGGACTTGTACTCAAAGCATGCGCGGACCAACTGTCAAGTGTCTTCACTGATATTTTCAACATCTCCCTGACCAAGTCTGTAATACCTACATGTTTCAAGCAGACCATAGTCCCTGTGCCCAAGGAAGCGAAGGTAACCTACCTAAATGATTACCGCCCCGTGGCACTCACGTCGGTAACCATGAAGTGCTTTGAAAGGCTGGCTCACATCAACAGCATCCTCCAGGACACCCTAGACCCACTCCAATACGCATACCGCCCCAACAGATCCACAGATGAGTCCCTTTCCCGTATCTGCACCAGATGGTAGGCGCTCCGTAGATCCAGCTTGGAAAACACGGTGGCCCCCTGGAGCGGCTCGAAGGCCAAGGGGATGAGGGGCAGCAGCTATTCACCGTTATGTCGTTGAGACCCTGGTAGTCGATGCACGGGCGCAGGGTCTTGTCCTTCTTCTCCACAAAGAAGACCCTGCACCAGCGGGAGAGGAAGAAGGACGGATTGATCATGCAATGAGGGAGTTCCCAATGTAGGTCTCCATCGCCTTGGTCTCTGGTCCCGACAGAGAGTACAGTCTTCCCCGGGGCAGAGTAGTGCTAGGGAGAAGGTCAATCCCGCAGTCAAATGGTTGGTGCGGCGGAAGCGAAGTGGCCCGGGCCTTGTTGAACACCTCCCGGAGGTCCTGGTACTCCGCGGGAATGGCGGCGAGGTCCGGGGCAACTTCCGAGCCCCCAAGAAGACTTTCCGGGGCAGATTGTGCTGACTTCAGTCAATGGGCGTGGCAGAACAGGCTCCAGCCCATGATGGCATCAGTAGACCAGTTAACCTGTCTAGCCCCGGGGTTCCGCTAGCGGAACTCCTCCCACATTCCACTGAAAAGGCAGAGCGCGAAATTCAAAATATATTTTTTAGAAATATTTAACTTTCACACATTAACAAGTCCAATACAGCAAATGAAAGATAAACATCTTGTGAATCCAGCCAACATGTCCGGTTTTTAAAATGTTTTACAGAGAAAACACCACGTATATTTATGTTAGCTCACCACCAAATACAAAAAAGGACAGACATTTTTCACAGCACAGGTAGCATGCACAAAACCAACCTAACTAACCAAGAACCAACCAAACTAACCAAGAAACAACTTCATCAGATGACAGTCTTATAACATGTTATACAATAAATCTATGTTTTGTTCGAAAAATGTGCATATTTGAGGTATAAATCAGTTTTACATTGCAGCTACCATCACAGCTACCGTCAGAAATAGCACCGAAGCAGCCAGAGTAATTACAGACACCAACGTGAAATACCTAAATACTCATCATAAAACATTTCTGAAAAATACATTATGTACAGCAAATGAAAGACAAGCATCTTGTGAATCCAGCCAATATTTCCGATTTCTTAAGTGTTTTACAGCGAAAACACAATATAGCATTATATTAGCTTACCACAATAGCCAGAAACACAAGCCATTTACCAGCAGCAAAAGTTAGCGATCGTAACAAACCAGCAAAAGATATATAATTTTTGACTAACCTTGATAAGCTTCATCAGATGACAGTCCTATAACATCAGGTTATACATACACTTATGTTTTGTTCGAAAATGTGCATATTTAGAGCTGAAATCAGTGGTTATACATTGTGCTAACGTAGCATCTTTTTCCCACAACGTCCGGATATTTTTCTGACACTCACATATTCTGACCAAATAACTATTCATAAACATTACTAAAAAATACATGTTGTATAGGAAATGATAGATACACTAGTTCTTAATGCAATCACCGTGTTAGAATTCTAAAAATAACTTCATTACGACATGCAGTTTACGTTATGGCGAGAGCGTGCCCAAAATCTGGGCGCAAACTACTAGTTCACATGTTCGACAGATATATGAAATAGCATCATAAAATGGGTCCTACTTTTGATGATCTTCCATCAGAATGTTGTACAAGGGGTCCTTTGTCCAGAACAATCGTTGTTTGGTTTTAGAATGTCCTCTTCTCCAGTCAATTAGCACGGAAAGCTAGCAAAGTGGCGCGAAGCCCTCCTTCGTGAACAAACGCAGACAAAGCAACACGCCTAACGTCCCGAAAAAAATTCAATAATCTAATAAAACTATATTGAAAAAACATACTTTACGATGATATTGTCACATGTATCAAATAAAATCAAAGCCGGAGATATTATTCGTCTATAACGACAGCTTTACAGAAGGCAATACCAGGTCCCTTCTCGCGCGTTCCAGAAAACAGGAAATTGGGGTCACGTCATGCCAAGAGCTGTTATTCGACCTCAGATCATGTTATACACTCCATTTCTTCTCTCACTGCCTGTTGACATCTAGTGGAAGGCGTATGAAGTGCATGTATACTAATAAATATCAAGCACATTTATAGGCAGGCCCTAGAACAGAGCATCGATTTCAGATTTTCCACTTCCTGTCAGGAAGTTTGCTGCAAAATGAGTTCTGTTTTACTCACAGATATAATTCAAACGGTTTTAGAAACTAGAGAGTGTTTTCTATCCAATAGTAATAATAATATGCATATTGTACGAGCAAGAATAGAGTACGAGGCCGTTTAAATTGGGCACGATTTTCCCCCAAAGTGTAAATAGCGCCCTCTATCCTCAACAGGTTAATGAGGGGAATGTGTCGTTGGAGCCAGGAGAATCCCAATACCATGGGAATCTGAGGAGAGTTAAAGAGCAGGAACTGGATAGCCTCGCTGTGGTTCCCAGACACACTTAGGTTGATGGGAGTGGTGTTGTGGGTGACCCAGCCTATAGAGCGCCCATGCAGCGCTCTAACGTCCATGGGAATGGAGAGGGTCTGAGTGGGGATGCCCAGTTTGGAAGCCAGGGAAGAGTCCAAAAAGCTCTCATCGGCCCCAGAGTCGATGAGGACCAGGAGAGATTTCGACTGGTTTGCCCACAGCAGAATGGCATGAAACGGAGTGTGAGTAAGGGAAACAGAAAAGTTCTCCATATGACCCACCAGAGTACTTGTGTGGCTCAGTTGGTAGTGTGGCTCAGTTGGTAGAGCATGGCGCTTGCAACGCCAGGGTTGTGGGTTCGATTCCCACGGGGGGCCAGTACCAAAAAAAGTATGAATGTATGTACTTGTAAGTCGCTCTGGATAAGAGCGTCTGCTAAATGACTTAAATGTAAATGTAAATGTACTTGAGCCTGGTCTTTTAACAGAGAAGAGGACACAAAATGACCACGAGTCCCGCAATACAGGCAACTCTTAGTGTTGAGCATGTATAGCCATTCCGCTGGAGACAACCCAGCTCTGCCTAGTTGCAAAGGCTTGGGAAACGGTGACTTAGCCATCTTTGGCGACTCTTGGGGAACCTCGGGTAGCCTCGGGTTATCTCTGCAACGGGGCCGTCGTGGACTTCCAGGATGCCTCGGAGGCGAGGTGGAATCCTTGGATGGGCGAGCAAAATTGAATCTCCTCTCCCTCCGTCGTTCCCGTAGTCGCCCATCGATCTTGATGGTCAAGGTGATGAGGGAATCGAGATCCATCGGCAATTCCTAGGCTGCAAGCTTGTCCTTGACCTCCTCCGAGGCTCCGTGTAGGAACATGTCGCCCAGCGCTTCCTGGTTCCAGGCACTCTCAGCTGCCAATGTGCGAAGTCCACCGCATAGTCTGCCGCACTGTGGGAGTCCTGCCGAAGATGGAGTAGCTTCTGGGCAGCCTCTCTCCCGGAGAATGGGGCATGAAACACCTTCTTGACCTCTCCCACAAATTCCTCCAGACTGATGCATATGGCCAGCTGTTGCACTATATAGCTCTATCCCAGGTGAGCGCCGTCCCGAACATCAGCATGATAAGGTACGCTATCGTAGAGCAGTTCGAGGGGAAAGAGGACGACTGAAGCTTGAAGATGAGGGCACACTGAGCTAGAAACGCCTGACAGGTGCCCGAATAGGCTCCCAGGAAGGCGGAGTGACCGGTGAGGCGACACTGCTAACAGCTGAGTTACTGAGGGGCTGAGAGGTTACCGTCGTAGTATGCTGCCTCTCAGCCAACCCGCGGAATTGCTCCAGCAAGATGTCCAACGCCCGGTCATGGCGTTCGGCAAAGGTGTGGACCCCCTCCATAAGGCCACGAAGCAATTCCTTGTGCCTATAAATGGTGGCTCCTTGGGAGAAGATGGCATTGCGCAGCTGGTCCGAGTCTGCTGGGTCAGTCATGGCCAGTTCGTACTATCATGTTTCAGGTAAGACCTAGATGCAGACAACGTCAAAATAACAACAGTTTTTTCATCCAACAGGGGCAGGCAAAAGGCAGGGAAAAGGTACAAGATGACAGGCAGGCTCAGGGTCAGGGCCGGCAGAAGGGTCAATAGTGAGAAAACTAGGAAACAGGAACAATCGAGAGACAGGAGCAGAGTGAAAACCGCTGGTAGGCTTGACAAAACAAAACGAACTGGCAACAGACAAACAGAGAACACAGGTATAAATACACAGGGGATAATGGGGAAGATGGGCGACACCTGGAGTGGGGTGGAGACAATCACAAAGACAGGTGAATCAGATCAGGGTGTGACAGTATTGTGTGTAGATTGATGAGGAAAAATATTAATTTAATCCATTTTAGAATAAGGCTGTAACATGACAAAATGTGGAAAAAGTCAAGAGGTCTGACTACTTTCCGAATGCACTGTATGTTCCCCTAAGAGGTTGTTAGAGTCGTATTCAAAATTATTAACAACTGTAATGGCTGCCAAAGGTGCTTCCACCAAGTATTAACTCTGGGGTGCCAAGACATGCGCAATCAAGACATCTTAGCTTTTTTGTTTATTTATTAATTTGGCAAATGTTTTGTAACCTTCTTTCACTTTGAAAATGTGGAGTAGGTTGTGTAGATCTGTATGAAAAACACAAATGTAATCCGTTTTTAAGGCAGAAAACTCTGAAGACTGTGCAAGGGATGTGTAGACTTTCACTAGGCACTGTATATCTAGATCCTGACAGGAGAAGACTGGAATGAGGTGATGTACAATGGGATCCGCTCCCAGGGAGGAGTGAAGTCAGGAATGTGGTCCTCCATATACTTCATTGTGCTCACACTCTTTGGTAACTGTATCCTTTCTCAGCTAGCAAATCACTTTTCACACTGTCAGTATGATTAGATTACATGTATGATGTGTGGATTTTGTAGATCAGACATGTAGGTCCTTGACATGAGTGTGACCAGACACACTGCTGAATGTCTTCTTGGCCATTGCTGTGGACAATCTGGCTAATGCCCAGGAACTAACCAAGGTAAAAATCTCCTTTCAACAATTCACTAGTCTTCCCATAATTGAAGATGATACCCGCTCTCAACAGCATCTGTGATTATTTATTCTGTTCTATGCAATCTTATATCTAGGACGAAGAGGACGAAGAGGCTGCTTTCAATCAGAAACATGCTCTCCAAAAAGCCAAGGAAGTTGGGGCCATGTCTTCCCTGATGTCATCACAGTAAGTGGTGTGTGTACCCCTGCTGCCTGTTCCCCTTCCTCTCTGTCTCCCTCAGGACTCTAATAGACTGCTAACTAACAGTACTAACACTATGTAATCCCACCAGAGCCTGTTGCTGCAGCACAGACAACACTAAAGGAAGGGAGGGGTTGAGGCTGACAAAGCCTTAGGGAATCAGTTTGACTATGGGAAATGTTTGTTATGTCGTGCTATGCCTTGGAATTAAGATTTTGCAAGTTGCCAGGGAAATTTGCCTTGTAATGCATTAGAGCCCTGGGTTTGAACTAGATTAGATTATACACTGAGTGTACAAAACATTAGGAACACCTTCCTAATATAGAGTTGCACCCTCTTACTCCCTCAGAACATCCTCAATTCATCACAAGGTGTCAAAAGCATTCCACAGGGATGCTGGCCCAGTTTGACTCACAGTTGTGTCAAGTTGGCTGGATGTCCTTTGGGTGATGGACCATTCTTGATGCACACGGGAAACTGTTGAGCGTCAAAAACCCAGTAGCGTTGCAGTTCCTGACACACTCTAACCAGTGCGCCTGGCACCTACTACCATACCCTGTTTAAAGGCCCTTAAATATTTAGTCTTGCCCATTCACCCTCTGAATGGCACACATACACAATCCGTCTCAATGGTCTCGAGGCTTAAAAATCCTTCTTTAACCTGTCTCCTCCCCTTCATCTACACTGATAACAGGTGACATCAATAAGGGATCATAGCTTTCACCTGGATTCACTTGGTCAGTCTATGTAATGGATGAGCAGGTGTTCCTAGTGTAGTTTATGTTACTGGTAAATTATATTTGATTTAGTCAGTTTGATCAAGGTACAGGCTACTGTAATTGGAGCCGTATAATGGAGCCCCAGACAGTCGTAGTGCCCTTCATAATGACGTTTATATTGCTGAAAATATGTACTGGAAACAACTGAACTGAACAACTAAAGAGGTATTGATATGCCCATCCTGATAGGTCTATAGGTCTGTTTTAGCTTGTACCTCTATAATTTGCTCTAAATTCAACAGTGTGTCACCATGGCTACCGGCAGGCTTCCCAGGATCTGCAGGGATGAGCCTATACCGTTGTCATAGAGACAGCATTACTGGCATCCAAATTAATATATCATTCCCATTAGAGAAATATACTGCAGTACTTAGTCACCCTTACTTTCACCAGACTGATTTTTTGTAATCATTCTGTTTTTGGAATATCATTCTGTTTTTGGAAGAATTACCAAATGTCAGGAAGTCATTCATCTGGACATGCCATGTTGGGTTATAAGAGACAAGAGTCATAAAGTAATGTTATTTCATCAAAGCCCACAGTATTGATTTCCTATATGAATGGTCTGACACCCAGTCTGTCTGGTGGAAGTGCATGTACTTGGGCATGGTGCAACATAGAGAGATGGTACGCATGTTGAAAATGAACAGCATATTGCATGGTCATTCAAACCACATGCACGGAAAAATCATTTTAAAATGTTTCATAATTAAACATTTTGGTCTCATGCTGTGCAGCATTAGTTCTCCTTGGCAATACGTTAGTACAGCAGGAGTAAAGATTAGCAGAGCTGTGGTGCGTGCTACAAATATAACCAGTTCTATGAATTGCTTATGCGGAAATATCAAACTGCAGGATTTTTGCCTCAGTATCTTGAAGTTGTTGGTTTTTCATCTAGGTTCACCCAGGTTGAGGCATAGATATATGTGCAGGGTTTTGCAGTGTACCTTATGACATATTCAGGGTCAGGCACTTGTCGAATCACATTGATGAGATTTGAATACCATAGGGTTTTCCAGCATCTGTGTTTGGAGAAAACTCTGAACTTTGGTAGCATTGCATCATGTCTGTGATGTTTGGGGTGAAATGCTGTAACTGTCTTCCTTCCGGGGGCTCTTGCACAACTGACCTTCAGAGCATGATGATGATGTTGACTAAGTGAAAAAGGTTGAAGCATGTCTGAGACTCCTGATCATGTAGAGAGCGGTGGGTGCATGTCTGTCTCTGACCAGCATGACCAATGAGAATGTTACCCTGGCACAACTTTGGGGAGGAGAGCTGCACACATCATGCAAACTGATATGGTTGCTTTGCCTAAACGATTTCCGTCTCTGTTCTGTTTGTGCCAATGAAGGCCATTTCTGTGTTTTATTCCTGTGCCATACTGTATCTCTGAATGTCTTAAACATTTCAAACTTCTTGAATATTCTATATGTTGCACCTGTTGATGTTAATGTTGTTCTGATCTAATACTGCTGCCATCCTGTTTGTCATGTGGCGCTTTGCCTGGCTAGAGGCACAATCCAAAACATTTAGGCAATATTCATTTGGTTGAATCATTTAAGAGGGTTTTACTACTTGGTAATACAGAAAATAATGATTTCGGCTATACAGAAATACAATGCAGTAGACTATAGTCTAATAGTGATCCATTGAAATTGGTCATGTGTTTTGAACTGTGTCTCAGAGCCTGTTTTGTCTCTGCTCACAAAAGCACTAATGTCTTGTTTTCAACCAATCGCTTATTGATAACACGGACCACACAAGAGTACAAGTACGAGTAAGTATTAACACTGTCTGTTCATTTCAATTTCAAAACAAACTGCCTGATTTTCTTAACTGGGTAAATCTTCTGTTCTCATTTTATTACATTCCTCGTTTTACTTCCAGAATCTTACAGTATTTGGCTCTGCATTTTATATAAGTTCCACTGGTTTCTACATCTCCCACTTTCATTATAGTTATTACAACTTCCTAGTTACATTTTGTTTAATTTATTACATAACATCTTCATTGATCCAGTGAATTGTTTTTCATCAACGCTTAATTAAAATTCTGGATCTTGTTTACCAAGCTTTGAAAATCAGACTAGATTGCCTTTTCTCGAATGTGTTCCAACTGCTCACTGGTTTTGTACAAATGTTTTATTTATAAATGTATGTTTCACAAACATTTGTACGCAAGCAAGTAAAATACATTTTAAAACAATTCTAACACATTTTGGAATTGGTTTAAAATTAAAAGTAGAGCTTACAACATTCAGTGTATATCACTGTTTTAGACAAGTACTGTGTTGCTCCCTTACTGCTCATCCTGACAGTGTTGTTGTCCTCTCTCCCAGCAGGAGGAGGAGACCCTACCTGTACAGGAAAAGAGCGATACACAGGAGCAGGCCTGCCTACTCTCTGGAGGAGGCTGAGAGCCTCGCCGAGGGGCCCCCCTGCCCGCCATTGAATTCCTCTAACTCTTTCATGTCCAGGGGAGAGAGGAGAAGACGGATGACCATGTCTGTGTGGGAGCAGAGAACCAGCCAACTGCGCAGGCACCGGCAGATGTCCAGCCGAGAGATCCTCTTCAGCAGCCCCAGTGAGGAGCAGGAAGCGCCCCCTGGATGCCCCCACAACCTCAAAGCCACAGGCACACCCACAGGCAGCCTGAAGCTGGCTGAACCTACGGCCTCCACAGCTCAGCCCCCCAAGCCCATGGACCTAACTCTAGAGGAGCCACCCCTGTCCATGGGGGTCCTTGAGCCCCCCTTGTCCGTCCCTTTAGCAGAGCCACCCATACCCATCGACAGTCCCCTGCCTGACCCCCCCATGTCCACAGTTGTGTCCATTCCGGAGCCCACTGAATCTGAGCCGTGCCCAGAGGGCCAGCTTGATGTCACCGACCACTGCCACCCAGGTCTCAATGGCCGCAGAAGCCCCAGGTTAAATGGGGAGAGAAGGCAGAGAGCGGTGCGTAAGTTCCGCCCTCCTGCTGGTGACACCCTGACCTCTGACATGGCAGGGATGAGGCTCAGGAGGCCAAGGGGCACAGGGCACCACGAAGCCGAGGTTGGGGCTAGAGGCCTGGACTCACCCCAGGGGGAGGGGAGCAGTCGCTCTGTCAGCAGGGAGAGGAAGACCCCAGAGGAACGACAGGACAAGGAGAGGAGAGCCTGTAACACGGGAGAGACCAGCCAGCCTTCTGAGACCAGGGAAGCTGAACACAGGTGAGGAGGAACTGACACTGACGTACAGCTAGTTCTGTTAGTTCAATAAATAGTAGACTGTTTGTATTATATTCTGTAGACTCTGTTTGTATAGTAAACTCTCAGTAGTCAGCTTTCTGCTATGTTCAATGTATCAGACTTCAGGGTGCCCAAAATGCAACAAATCCCCAGTGAATCCAGACTCCAAGCCTAGATGTTGTCCCTTGTCCCTCTGCTCCTCCACAGACAGGGTGACCCTAACCAGGCTGGGGGTCCTGAGCTGCCGAACAGGGAGGAGGGTCCACAGTCAGAACGATTTCAGGCTGCAGTACCGGAGCTCCCAGAGGGCCAGACAGGAGACGGTGATACTGGTAACAACGCCACCACTCTGAACCAGGATAAGTCCCCTCTGAGCTCCAGTATCTACATAGAGGTGACCAATGTTCAGTCTTCACTAGAGCTCACCCCCATCACAGGTAACACCTTCAAGTGTGTCCTTATTCTATCACATATGTGCATTCAGTGTGCTCTACTCACATTAAAAATAGTTCAGCTGTGAGGTGTATGAAATGCCTTGGTGTATGAAAGCCTCCATCTCTTGGGGGTTGGAGATATCTCTGATATCACAGCATGGTACCACAATCAGAGCACAGCAGCACACCCACATTCTCCACCTCTTCCAGGTAATAGTAAAGACATGGAGGCGTCCAAGCCTGAGAAGGAAGAGGAGCAGTTGACCAGCCCAGCCAATATTGTCACGCCTGACAGCATGTTCATCTTCAAACCTGGCAACCCGTAAGTCTCCCTCTGCTCCTCTCTGCTACTCCTATTACATCGTCCTAACACCATCAACCTAACACCATCATCCGAGTACCATCATCCTAACACCATCATCCTAGTACCATCATCCTAACACCATCATCCTAACACCATCTACATAACAACATCATCCTAACACCATCATCCTAGTACCATCATCTCAACACCAACAACCTAACACCATCATCCTAGTACCATCAACCTAACACCATCAACCTAACACCATCATCCTAACACCATCAACCTAACCATCAACCTAACACCAAATCAAATTAAATGTATTTACATAGCCCTTCATACATCAGCTGATATCTCAAAGTGCTGTACCACAGGCTTCCAGCGAGGGCAATTTTGGGGCTTCACCATGTTCATTGAAATGTACAACTGTGTGTCATCCGCATAGCAGTGAAAGTTAACATTATGTTTCCGAATGACATCACCAAGAGGTAAAATATATAGTGAAAACAATAGTGGTCCCAAAACGGAACCTTGAGGAACACCAAAATTTACAGTTGATTTGTCAGAGGACAAACCATCCACAGAGACAAACTGATATCTTTCCGACAGATAAGATCTAAACCAGGCCTTGAACTTGTCCGTGTAGAACAATTTGGGTTTCCAATCTCTCCAAAAGAATGTGTTGATCAATGGTATCAAAAGCAGCACTAAGGTCTAGGAGCACGAGGACAGATGCAGAGCCTCGGGCTGACGCCATTAAAAGGTAATTTACCACCTTCACAAGTGCAGTCTCAGTGGGGTCTAAAACCAGACTGAAGTGTTTCGTATACATTGTTTTTCTTCAGGAAGGCAGTGAGTTGCTGCACAACAGCTTTTTCGAAATATTTTGAGAGGAATGGGAGATTTGATATAGGCCGATATTTTTTCATATTTTCTGGGTCAGGGTTTGGCTTTTTCAAGAGAGGCTTTATTACTGCCACTTTTAGTGAGTTTGGTACACATCCGGTGGATAGAGAGCCGTTTATTATGTTCAACATAGGAGGGCCAAGCACAGGAAGCAGCACTTTCAGTAGTGTAGTTGGAATAGGGTCCAGTATGCAGCTTGAAGGTTTAGAGGCAATGATTATTTTCATCATTGTGTCAAGAAATATAGTACTAAAACACTTGAGTGTCTCCCTTGATCCTAGGTCCTGGCAGAGTTGTGCAGACTCAGGACAGCTAAGCTTTGGAGGAATACGGAGATTTAAAGAGGAGTCCGTAATTTGCTTTCTAATGATCATGATCTTTTCATCAAAGAAGTTCATGAATTTATCACTGCTGAAGTGAAAGCCATCCTCTCTTGGGGAATGCTGCTTTTTAGTTAGCTTTGCGACAGTATCAAAAATAAATTTTTGGATTGTTTTTATTTTCCTCAATGAAGTTGGAAAAATAGGATGATCGAGCAGCAGTGAGGGCTCTTCGATACTGCACGGTACTGTCTTTCCAAGCTAGTCGGAAGACTTCCAGTTTGGTGTGGCGCCATTTCCGTTTCAATTTTATGGAAGCTTGCTTCAGAGCTTGGGTATTTTCTGTATACATGGGAGCTAGTTTCTTATGACAAATGTTTTTTGTTTTTAGGGGTGCGACTGCATCTAGGGTATTGCACAAGGTTAAAATGAGTTCCTCAGATAGGTGGTTAACTGATTTTTGTACTCCGACATCCTTGGGTAGGCGGAGGGAGTCTGGAAGGGCATCTAGGAATCTTTGGGTTTCCAAGAATTTATAGCACGACTTTTGATGATTTTTGGTTGGGGTCTGAGCAGATTATTTGTTGCAATTGCAAACGTAATAAAATAGTGGTCCGATAGTCCAGGATTATGAGGAAAAACATTAAGATCCACAACATTTATTCCACGGGACAAAACTAGGTCCAGAGTATGACTGTGGCAGTGAGTAGTTCCGGAGACATGTTGGACAAAACCCACTGAGTCGATAATGGCTCCGAAAGCCTTTTGGAGTTGGTCTGTGGACTTTTCCATGTGAATATTAAAGTCACCAAGAATTAGAATATTATCTGCCATGACTACAAGGTTCGATAGGAATTCAGGGAACTCAGTGAGGAACACTGTATATGGCCCAGGAGGCCTGTAAACAGTAGCTATAAAAAGTGATTGAGTAGGCTGCATAGATTTCATGACTAGAAGCTCAAAAGACAAAGACGTCTGGGGTTTTTTTGTAAATTGAAATTTGCTCTCATAAATGTTAGCAACACCTCCACCTTTGCGGGATGCGCAGGGATATGATCACTAGTGTAACCAGGAGGTGAGGCCTCATTTAACACAGTAAATTCATCAGGCTTAAGCCATGTTTCAGTCAGGCCAATCACATCAAGATTATGATCAGTGATTAGTTCATTGACCATAACTGCCTTGGAAGTGAGGGATCTAAAATTAAGTAGCCCTATTTTGAGATGTGAAGTATCACAATCTCTTTCAATAATGGCAGGAATGGAGGAGGTATTTATTCCAGTGAGATTGCTAAGGCGAACACCGCCGTGTTTGGTTTTGCCCAACCTAGGTCGAGGCACAGCCACAGTCTCAATGGGGATAGCTGAGCTGACTACACTGACTGTGCTAGTGGCAGACTCCACTAAGCCAGCCTGCTGCCTGGCCTGCACCCTATCTCATTGTGGAGCTAGGAGAGTTAGAGCCCTGTCTATGTTCGTAGATAAGATGAGAGCACCCCTCCAGCTAGGATGGAGTTCGTCACTCCTCAACAGGCCAGGCTTGGTCCTGTTTGTAGGTGAGTCCCAGAAAGAGGGCCAATTATCTACAAGTTCTATCTTTTGGGAGGGGCAGAAAACAGTTTTCAACCAGCGATTGAGTTGTGAGACTCTGCTGTAGAGCTCATCACTCCTCGTAACTGGGAGGGGGCCAGAGACAATTACTCGATGCAAACACATCTTGCTAGCTGATTTACACGCTGAAGCTATGTTGCGCTTGGTGACCTCTGACTGTTTCATCCTAACGTCGTTGGTGCCAACGTGGATAACAATATCCCTATACTTTCTACACTCGCCAGTTTTAGCCAGCACCATCTTCAGATTAGCCTTAACGTCGGTAGCCCTGCCCCCTGGTAAACAGTGTATGATCGCTGGATGATTCGTTTTAAGTCTAATACTGCAGGTAATGGAGTCGCCAATGACTAGGGTTTTCAATTTGTCAGAGCTAATGGTGGGAGGCTTCGGCGTCTCAGACCCCGTAACAGGAGGAGTAGAGACCAGAGAAGGCTCGGCCTCTGACTCCGACTCGCTGCTTAATGGGGAGAACTGGTTGAAAGTTTCTGTCGGCTGAATGAGCGACACCGGTTGAGCATTCCTACAGCATTTCCCTCCAGAAGCCATGAGAAAGTTGTCCGGCTGCGGGGACTGTGCGAGGGGATTTATACTACTATCTGTATTTACTGGTGGCACAGACGCTGTTTCATCCTTTCCTACACTGAAATTACCCTTGCCTAACGATTGCGTCTGAAGCTGGGCTTGCAGCACAGCTATCCTCGCTGTAAGGCGATCGTTCTCCTGTATATTATGAGTACAGCGACTGCAATTAGAAGGCATCATGTTAATGTTACTACTTAGCTACGGCTGGTGGAGGTCCTGACGAACCTCGTCCAGATAAAGCGTCCAGAGTGAAAAAGTTTAATGAAAAAAAGTCGAGCGAGGGAAAAACTAAAAATTAAAAAGTAATTAAAAAGTAAAAACCGTAAAGTTGTCAGGTAGCAAAGTAAGGTTAGCAGCAAAACACACCGCAGCACGTAAACAAGTCTGTAAGTTGTGACCGGAAATGACAAATGACAGACAGCCACCATGACAGACAGCCATCATCCTTACACCATCAACCTAAAAACATCATCCTAACACCATCATCATAGTACCATCATCCTAACACCATCATCATAGTACCATCATCTAACACCATCATCATAGTACCATCATCCTAACACCATCATTCTAGTACCATCATCCTGACACCATCATCATAGTACCATCAACCTTACACCATCATCCTAGTACTATCATGTGGGGAAAGGGCACGACATCACCTTTTCCCCCTCAGGAGACTGAAAAGATTTGGCATGGGTCCCCAGATCCTCAAAACGTTCTACAGCTGCACCATCGAGAGCATCCTGACTGGTTGCATCACCGCCTGGTATGGCAACTGCTCGGCATCTGACCGTAAGGCGCGACAGAGGGTAGTGCGTACAGCCCAGTACATCACTGGGGCCAAGCTTCCTGCCATCCAGGACCTATATACTAGGCGGTGTCATAGGAAGGCCCCAAAAATTGTCAGACTCCAGTCACCCAAGTCATTCATAGACTGTTCTCTCTAATAACGCACGGCAAGCGGTACCGGAACACCAAGTCTAGGTCCAAAAGGCTTCTTAACAGCTTCTACCCCCATGCCATAAGACTGCTGAACAACTAATCAAATGGCCACCCGGACTATTTACATTGAACCCCCCCCCCCCCCCCCCCTTTGTTTTTACACTGCTGCTACTTGCTATTTATTATCTATGCATAGTCACTTTACCCCTACCTACATGTACAAATTACCTCGACTAACCTGTACCCCTGCACATTGACCCTGCACATAGCCTCGTTATTGGTATTTAATTTTCTTGTGTAACTCTTTGATAATTTTTTTTTACTTTAGTTTATTTAGTCAATCTTTTCTTAACTATATTTCCTTAACTACTTTGTTGATTAAGGGCTTGTAAGTAAGCATTGTATTCGGCGCATGTGACAAATACAATTTGATTTGATCATCCTTAATACCATCAACCTAACACCATCAACCTAACACCATCAACCTAACACCATCAACCTAACACCATCATCCTAACACCATCCTCCAAACAATCTAACACAGACATGATAGAGATTTAGAAACAACACACTCATATCAGTCTTGCTCTGTCAGATGTTTCTCAGTCAGAGCGGTTGTGTCCTCTGTTCCTTCTCTAGGATCCGCCGGGCCTGTCACTATGTGGTGAACCTGCGTTACTTTGAGACATGCATCCTGCTGGTGATCGCTGCCAGCAGTATCGCCCTGGCTGCAGAGGACCCCGTGTCAGCCACCTCTAACTGGAACAAAGTGAGAGCCAGTCTGGTCACTGGGCTTTACATGGACTCAACAGATGGCTGTTTTCCTCACTGACCTTGAGCCTCACTATTCTAACTGTCCTTCTCCACAATGGTGGCTAGGCTATTGTCTTTGGTGTGTGGTTGCTTTTGTTTTGCTTTGTGTTCCGCTGCTGTATTATCTTTCTCTCAGCATAACGAGGAGTGCAAAAGTGCGCCCCTAACGGGGATTGTGCCTGCGTCTGACACTCTATCTGATCTCACAGGGAGAGCAATATTAGAGTTGTCACTCTCTGCTCACACTGAGGAGCCAGATTGAGGAGAGGAGGTGTTGTGGGGTGTAGAATCATCACATCACACTCCCTACAGCTGCCTCTGCTTTCGCCTCTTCATATGACAACAAACCAAACAGATAGCACATCATTTTTTTGATGCCATTGTTTTGTATGTCGTTACAGATGTTCCTTCAAGTAAAAACTAATCCTTGGGAATGTGTGCCTGGGGTCTCATATCTGGCCCTGTACTAGCTGAAAGACTAAAAGAAAGCATTATTATAATTGCTTTGTGAAGGTCTCCCACGGTGACTTAATGGGGGTGCTTCTCTGGATGTTGGTGATTGAGGCAGATTGAGTTGGAAATGAAATGGGCCTGTGTGATATGCAAGGAAGATAATCAAAGCACATATTCATCAGAAGGGCGCCACTTAAAAGCATCGTCTTAGAAATAAAAGGCCCTCAGGGTAAACGTAATCAATGTGACCATTAAAGAGAGAAGTTGGTTTCCTAAAAGCGAAATGTGTCACCAGTTCAGTGGTGAAGAACAGATGCAACACATTAAACATAGTGTCTCAGAGTCTCTCTCTGGTCCTAAGTGCTTTTTGTTCTCCTGTAATGTATGAGCTAATGGCAAATAATTAAATGTTCTTCATCAACCCCTGGAGTCCAATATTGTGATTCATGTATTAATATATTTGTCTACTTTTTACCCCACAGGTTTTGCGTTACTTTGACTACGTGTTCACAGGTGTCTTTACATTTGAAATGATAATAAAGGTGAGTTATTCAATCAGCAGGAATCCTGTTTTAAAACTGTGTCATATTGACATGACAGTGGACATACCATACTGTAGTGGTGTCAGTTGGATTTGACAGATGGTACATGAACATGTTTGGCATAAGCTGTTACCCATTGGGCACACACTGGTTGAATCTATGTTGTTTCCATGTCATTTCAATGAATGACGTCTGTGCCCAGTGGGTAGTCCCGAGAAAATGTAATGTCAGATAGACAGAATGTACAGTATTTTGCTAATTAACAGTGAGGCCCCCCTATGCCAATATTTAGTGCAGTTTTCAAATGACTTAATAAGATGTGTATTTGACAGATGATAGACCAGGGCTTGATTCTCCATGACGGCTCCTATTTCCGGGACCTGTGGAACATTCTCGACTTTATCGTGGTGGTCGGAGCTCTGGTAGCCTTCGCCCTCACGTGAGTCATGTGACCTTGCATAGGTTATAACTTCCTGTGTAGTGGTTTGTGTAGTGTACAGTGCTAGACTGTAAACTGCCAGTGTAGCTTGACTGGACTGGACATAGCACTGTTTTTCACTCTGTTTTGTGATATACATGTTTTTCCCACCCTGAGATGTACATGTTCAGTATCATGTCTTTCTCTCTGTCGTCCTCTGCTCCTGTGGATTGTGTTGCTGTGGGACTGCCAGGAATGTGTTGGGGTAAAAACACTTTCTTCGCTCCCTTTCTTTCTGCTCATTTCTCAACAGTTCTCAACAGCATCCTGTCTTTCCTCTATAGTTCAGATGTGTACAGTGCTGTGAAAAAGTATTTGCCCCCTTTCTAATTTTCTCTACTTTTAAATATTTTTGATACTCAATGTTATCAGTTCTTCAACTAAAACCTAAAATTAGATAAAAGGAAACTGATTGAACAAATAACACAACAATTACATACTTCTTTAATTTATTTCATAAACAATGTTATGCAACACCCAATGCCCCTGTGTGAAAAAAGAATTGCCCCCTTACACTCAATAACTGGTTGTGCCACCTTTAGCTGCAATGACTCCAACCAAACGTTTCCTGTAGTTGTTGATCAGTCTCTCACTTCGCTGTAGAAACATTTTGAACTGCTCACATGAACTGCTCGTGTCAAGTTCTGCCACAACATCTCAGTTGGGATTAGGTCTGACTAGGCCATTCCAAAACTTCAAATTTGTTGCCTTTTAGCCATTTTCATATAGACTTGATAGTGTGTTTTGGATCATTGTCTTGCTGCATGACACAGCTGCACTTCAGCTTCAGCTCACAGATGGATGGCCTGACATTCACCTGTAGAATTATCTAATACATAGCAGAATTCTACACTACCACCACCATACTTGACCGTTGGTATAAGGTTCTTACTGTGGAATGCAGTGTTTGGTTTTTGCCAGGCATAATGGGACCAATGTCCTCCAATAAGTTATACTTTTGACCCATCTGTCGATAGCACATTCTTCCAAGGGTCTTGCTGATCATCCAGGTGCTTCTAGGTGCTTTTTGGCAAACTTGAGTCAACTTTTTGGACGAGGTGGGTCCCATTATGTATGGCGACGACTTGCCTTAATAGAGGGAATGATGAATTCTGCTCTGTATCAGTGAATTCTACAGGAGAGTGTCAGGCCATCTGCAGCTGGGTCACGCAGCAAGACAACGATCCAAAACACACAATCTAGTGTCTACATTAAAATGGTTCAAATGCAATAAATATTGAGATTTTTTAATGGCCTAGTCAGTCCAGACCTAATCCCAATTGAGATATTGTGGCAGGACTTGAAACTTGCAGTTCCTGATTGAAAACCCACAAATGTCGCTGAGTTAAAGAAGTTCTGCATACAAGAGTGGGCCAAAATTCCTCCACAGCGATGTGAGAGACTGATCAACAACTACAGGAAGCATTTGGTTGCAGTCATTGCAGGTAAAGGTGGCACAACCTGTTATTGAGTGTAAATTACTTTTTCACACAGTGGAATTGGGTGTTGCATAACTTTGTTAATTAAATAAATAAAGTAAGAATACTTTTTTTGTTGTTATTTGTGAACTCAGGTTCCCTTTATCTAATATTAGGTTTTGGTTGAAGATCTGATAACATTCAGTATCAAAAATATGAAAAACTGAGAAAATCAGAAAAGGGGAAAATACTTTGTTATGGCACTGTATCTCTTTCTAATCAGAGACGTAAAGTACAGTAATACATCTCCTGTAATATGGTTAGCTCAATGTTGGAGTGAGTTTATCAGGTCTTCATTCTATGTGTTTTTACTTGTAGAAATAATAAAGGACGGGACATCAAAACCATCAAGTCTCTTCGGGTCCTGCGCGTCCTGAGGCCCCTGAAGACCATCAAGAGACTACCGAAACTTAAGGTAACCTTTTCCATTTGTTTTCTCAGCAATTGCTTCCCATGTGACCGGGCCTGCCCCAGTCAACAGTTGCAGGGATAGACTACATGGCAGTTTTATCAGGCTGTTCAGGGTTTATCAAGGATGCAGTACTGTCTATGTGTGTGGTATAACGGTATCAGGTCAGTAGCCACTGCCACACATCCATTTAGTCACACCATGAGGGTTTCCAGGCAGCAGAGAATCAGCTAGAGAAAAGATTGATAGATGAGGTGATAAACCTGAGCGTTCGAGCATGAAAACATTTTGTCAAGACTGAATTTCCCAAATCTCACACATTCCATTTCTCCTGGGGGAAAGAGTGTATCTGTCAAGGGAAATGAGGAAATGAGTCCGACTGATAACTGTGTGAGTGGACCAGGGAGTCAGTCAGTAAGCTGATACCAGACACACTGCAATCAATAGACCTGATTGTCCTGGGAATGGAAAGTGAAATAAAGATCTACAGAGTAATACAATCCTATTCCAGTCACTCATGTAGCAACAACAGTTTGGGATCATATTGGACAATTGTATGCTATTTATACCACTTGAGTTAGAAGTCAGCGTTAAGGGCCTCCCAAGTGGTGAAAAGGTCTAATCAAATCAAATCACATTTAATTGGTCACATACACATGGTTAGCAGATGTTAATGTGAGTATACTGAAATGCTTGTGCTTCTAGTTCTGACAGTGCAGTAATATTTAACAAGTAATATAACAATTCCACAACAACTACCTAATACACACAAATCTAATGGAATAAATATATGGATGAGCGATGACGAGCGGCATAGGCAAGATGCAATAGATGGTATAAGATACAGTATATACATATGAGATGAGTAATGTAAGATATGTAAACATTATTAAAGTGGCCTTATTTAAAGTGACTAGTGATCCATTTATTAATGTGGCCAGTGATTTCAAGTCTGTATGTAGGCAGCAGCCTCTCTGTGTTAGTGATGGCTGTTTAACAGTCTGATGGCCTTGAGATAGAAGCTGCCTACATTTCAGTCTCTCAGTCCCAGCTTTGATGAACATCTAAGGCACTGCATCGCAGTGCTAGCTGCGCCACTACAGATCCTGGTTCGATCCCAGGGTGTGACGCAGCTGGCCGCGACCGGGAGACCCATGAGGCGGCACACAATTGGCCTAGCATCATCTGGGTTAGGGGAGGGTTTGACCGGCCGGGTCGTCCTTGTCCCATTGCCCTCTAGCGACTCCTGTGGTGGGCTGGGTGCAATGCACGCTGACACGGTCATCAGGTGTACAATGTTTCCTCTGACACATTGGTGCAGCTGGCTTCCGGGTTAAGTGAGTTTTGTGTCAAGAGGCAGTGCGGCTTGGCGCGGTCCTGTTTCGGAGGACACACGGCTCTCGACCTTCGCCTCTCCTGAGTCTGTATGGGAGTTGCAGCGATGGAACAAGAACGTAACTACCAATTGGGGAGAAAAAGGGGTAATAAAATTTAAATTAAATAAAAGTCAGCCTCAACAAATCACTGGCTAACTGGACGAAAGCTGAACCACCGCAGTTTTAGCATATCACTTTCTTTGACTCTCTTTTTCAATTGCCTTCCCTCATGCTTCGTCCTCTGCCTGTGTGTGTAGGCAGTGTTTGACTGTGTGGTGACCTCTCTGAAGAACGTCTTCAACATCCTCATCGTCTACAAGCTCTTCATGTTCATCTTCGCTGTCATCGCTGTGCAGCTGTTCAAAGGGAAGTTCTTCTACTGCACAGACGGATCCAAAGACACAGAGAAGGACTGCCAGTAGGTGTCTGCTGAGCTGCCTGTATACGCTCATACACTGGGCCTTACAGAACACTAACATACTGTAGTTGTGGTGGATGGAGACCTATTGGAGACCTACAGTATGGTCATGTTTTCTACTGCTTCTTTGTCCGCTGAATGTCTATTGTACACTGTGTGTCTGTCTCTTCCTATCAGAGGCTTCTACATTGACTATGAGAAGGATAAGAAGGAAGTGAAGAGGAGGGATTGGAGGAGACATGACTTCCACTATGACAACATAGTCTGGGCCCTACTCACTCTGTTTACTGTCTCCACTGGGGAGGGCTGGCCACAGTAAGTCTCACTCTCTCCATACACACTATTCACTATGTTACAACAGCACCTTGTGGCCTAGTGGTTAGAGTGTCCTCCCTGAGATAGAAAGGTTGGGAGTTCGATCCCTAGCTGAGTCATACATAATGACTGCAATAGACTAGCGTTCTGTCCACGGGGTGTATTTGTGCCTCACGCTACAGAAACAGGAGATAGGCTCCTATGAGCAGTTCCGACTCGCACAAGACTACTTTCTTTTACTATGTCACTACTGTACATAAGTTAGACTGAAATATCTTTCAGAAAGTCCATTGCTGAGTACACTGTGGTCTGTCTGTGTGTCTGTCCAGGGTCCTGCAGCACTCTGTGGACGTGACAGAGGAGGACAGAGGTCCCAGCCGGGGCAACAGGATGGAGATGTCCATATTCTATGTCATCTACTTTGTGGTCTTCCCCTTCTTCTTCGTCAACATCTTTGTGGCTCTCATCATCATCACCTTCCAGGAGCAGGGAGACAAGATGATGGAGGAATGCAGCTTGGAGAAGAACGAGGTGATGGAGTCACACACATACACACACACACACAAACACAGTGAATCATAAAACAAGCCAAATGGAACCTAGACATTCCTTTTTAACTGTAGACTTCCCAGTGATAATCTAGAACACAGCAGCTCAGTGTATGTGTTATTGATATGGTTTGCTGCTGGAATGTAGCACACACATCAAAATGACCCCGTCTGCGCTTTCAGACTTAACTCGTTCAGTCTTGACAGGTTATTACACAGAGGAGCACACTGGCTCATGGAAAATGCCTGGTAAATATACAGGAATAGTGAGATTTCCCCTCCAGACTCACATAGTCTCTCCCACCAGGTATCCCTCAGTCAATATTGACCAGAATGTTCCCAGCAGTCCATACAGCAGTGTGTCAACTTCAAGGAGAAAATATAAGGACTTTCCCAGAGCTAACTGCTTCATGCTTATTCCCAACAAACTGTTCTTCAACTTTCCTTCTTGTGTGTTTTCCCTTACAGAGGGCTTGCATTGACTTTGCCATAAGTGCCAAACCCCTGACCCGCTACATGCCTCAGAACAGACAGACGTTCCAGTACCGTCTCTGGCACTTTGTGGTCTCCCCCTCCTTCGAATATACTGTGCTGGCCATGATTGCACTCAACACCATTGTCCTGATGATGAAGGTGTGGATAATGATCACATTCAAACAATACACTGAACTAATCCCATTTGTAAAGCAGAAGTCTAGTCCCTGTGGTGCAGAAGGTATTATGGAGCCTGTAGCTGTAGCTGATTGGGGTTGTAAGATGCATGTCCCTCTACTCTGTGCTGTTCTCTAGCTAACGGTCTGGGTTTCTTCCATCCCCGTCCTTGTGAGCATTTCATTTATTCCAAGAAAAGGCCTTCAGTCAGACGGAAGGAGAGGATGACTCAGCCTCTATTAAATATTGATCTATATCCACCGGCTAGTATTTCACATGGCCTCGTTAACTCTGTCTGTACAACTCAGAGGAATGACTCCTTTTATAGCCTCAGCTTAATGTCACGCTATTTATGTATCAGAGGAAATCTGCTATGAACCTGTGGCTATAGATCTACAGTTGTATGGTGATTGAGCAAGATGGTTTGTGTTTAGGTTAATTTTGTTATTTTGGGTTGTCTGTGCATCCCAGTAATTTGGGGTCATTCCAATGGTGTCTCTCTTTATCTCCTATATGGTGGTAGTATTACTCTGCCCCACCAGCATACGAGGCTGTGCTGAAACACCTGAACACAGCTTTCACTGTGCTCTTCTCTGTGGAGTGTGTCCTCAAGATCATGGCCTTTGGCTTTCTGGTGAGGAGCAAGTTAATGCCTTACTGTCCATGACATCATGATCTGATCCTGTTTGCAATGCTACTAACATCTACTGACTGAAGAATGGATGTTTTCCCCTCTTCTTCAGAACTACTTTCGAGACACTTGGAATATATTCGACTTCATCACAGTTTTGGGAAGCATCACAGAAATAGTGGTAGACTTGCAGGTAACAAAGCATTACTGAATATCAATCAATGGCTGATTGTGTTACCATTTCAATACAGTCCACTGCTAATGAGCTGTAAACATACTCTCTCATCTCCCTGAAGTCAATTGAGACCTTCAACATGGGCTTCCTGAAGCTGTTCCGTGCAGCCAGACTGATCAAGCTGTTGAGGCAGGGTTACACCATCCGCATCCTGCTCTGGACCTTTGTCCAGTCCTTTAAGGTCAGCTCCACGCATAGTACAGTATAGGGACACTTAACACTGAAGGCAGGGGTGTGTGTGTGTGTGTGTGTGTGTGTGTGTGTGTGTGTGTGTGTGTGTGTGTGTGTGTGTGTGTGTGTGTGTGTGTGTGTGTGTGTGTGTGTGTGTGTGTGTGTGTGTGTGTGTGTGTGTGTGTGTGTGTGTAACGTCTGTTACTGTGTCATGACACAAGGTTTCTCTTTCAGGCTCTCCCCTACGTTTGTCTGCTCATTGCCATGCTCTTTTTCATATATGCAATCATCGGAATGCAGGTAAGGTGTTGCTCACACTCTTTATCTATTCTGCCACTTTCTAAGTTTGTCATTGCATGGTGTGAATCTGTCGCTTCTGTATACAAGACTGAGTCAAGACATATCTCATGATATATGCCTGAATATTCCTCAAGGTTTTTGGAAACATCAGACTGGATGAGGAGACTCACATCAACCAACACAACAACTTCAAGACCTTTTTTGGTGCTCTGATGTTGCTATTCAGGTACAGTAGGATATCCTTCATGTGTCACACAGTGGCAAACCGGGGCTCATTTTCAGTCACTGAACGACACACCGCTGTCTGCCTGCAGGAGTGCCACGGGGGAGTCGTGGCAGGAGATCATGCTGTCATGTTTAGGGGGGCAGAAGTGTGAGCCAGACCCCTTAGCTCTAACGTCAGACCATGAGGAGCGCTGTGGAACTGAGTTTGCCTACTTCTACTTTGTCTCCTTCATCTTCTTCAGCTCATTTCTAGTAAGAGTCCTACTCTGAGTGCTACTCTAAGAGTCCTACTCTAAGAGTCCTGCTGTCTTACTCTAAAAGTCCTACTGTCCCACTCTGACTCCTACTGTCCTGCTCTAAGAGTCCTACTGTCCTACTCTAAGAGTCCTACTGTGCTACTCTAAGATTCCTACTGTCCTACTCTAAGATGTATACTGTCCTACTCTAAAAGTCCTACTATCCTACTCTGACCTCTAATGTCCTGCTCTAAGAGTCCTACTGTCCTACTCTAAGAGTCCTACTGTGCTACTCTAAGATTCCTACTGTCCTACTCTAAGATGTATACTGTCCTACTCTAAAAGTCCTACTATCCTCCTCTGACCCCTACTGTCCTGCTCTAAGAGTCCTACTGTCCTACTCTAAGAGTCCTACTGTGCTACTCTAAGATTCCTACTGTCCTACTCTAAGATGTATACTGTCCTACTCTAAAAGTCCTACTATCCTCCTCTGACCCCTACTGTCCTGCTCTAAGAGTCCTACTGTCCTACTCTAAAAGTCCTACTGTCCTACTCTAAAAGTCCTACTATCCTACTCTAAGAGTCTACTGTCCTACTCTAAGAGACCTACTCTAAGAGTCCTACTGTACTCCTCTAAGAGCCCTACTGTACTACTCTGAGTCCTACTCTAAGATACCTACTGTCCTACTTTAAAAGTCCTATTGTCCTACTCTAAGAGACCTACTCTAAGAGTCCTACTGTCCTACTCTAAGAGGTCTACTGTCCTAGTCGAAGAGTCCTACTGTTCTACTCTAAGAGTTCTACTCTTACCAGAAATGAGCGGAAGAAGTTGAAGGAGACACCTGCATGCATATATATTTCACTTTCATACACACATACTGTAGTTCTTTGTCTATGACCTCCTCTAATCACTGTTCAGATGCTGAATCTGTTTGTGGCTGTAATCATGGACAACTTTGAGTACCTCACCCGGGATTCCTCGATATTGGGGCCTCACCACCTGGATGAATTTGTTCGTATCTGGGGTGAATATGACCGAGCTGCTTGGTAAGTCAGAGGCCCAACAACAACACAACACATACAAAGTAGCAGCACATATGTGAATAATTTACTATTTTACAGTTATTCTGTTACTCCCACCTACTTACAAAGACCACCATATAGCCCTAATCTCCAAAACATCTCATGATATGAAAAGTATTGCATATTTGGCTAATTGCTGTCCATTGTGTCCTGATGCTTTGCTTTCCAGGTTATTTATCTTAGGGCAATGCTGGCACTTTGTCTCTGGTAAACTCCAGCAAAGCTGAATCTCTATGTTCATTGTTAACTACATAAATGTATGTTCTTTCCAGTGGAAGGATTCACTATACGGAGATGTACAAAGTAGTACGTACTATTTCACCTCCCCTGGGCTTTGGAAAGAACTGCCCCTACAGGGTGGCCTGCAAGGTTTGGCTCCCCCACCACTATCCCTCGCTCCCTCTACCCCTTCCTACGTTGGGATCCTTGCTCTGCCCCCCGCCCCCTCCATTCCTCTCTACCAGTTACTACTACTGCTCTATGGCCTGCTTGCACTGCTGGAGGAGGCCAGCTCTGGCTCTGCTCCAGGCCAAAGAATGACTGGGCTATGGCTTCAGGATACAAAGAGATGGGTGTTCCTCTAACATACAGAGCATTATGCACTTCATTCTGTAAATGCAGAGCAATGAGCTATTGGAAAATGTAGTATAAAGTTAACAACTACACAAAATCAGTTTTCTGTGATACCCTAGCGCTCTGTGCCTGGTTGGATCTGGTACCTCTGGGTTAGCTGACTGGTCCTAGAAGGATGAGAAGTGTTATGGTGGTGACTTCATGGCCTACTGTAAGTCCCTCCCTGACAAGTGTCAGCAGTACAGGTTTAGGATGTGATGTAAGTATCTGCCAGATCCACAGAGGACCCTACTGTCATTCCTTTGGTCATGTTAGATTTCTTCCTCTCTCTCTTTTCTATGCCAGGTCTGCATAGAAAGACCACAACCCGATCTGATCATTTTCCTCTTTCTGTGTAATGCCATTGAATAACCCTCTTTCTGATATCTCTTCCCTTTTCCCTTTTACATATTCCTTTCTTCCTCCATTCCTTGGGAATGCCTTCCTTGCCCTTCCTCCTCCTCCTCGTCATCTGCCTTGCTCCCTGCCTCCTCCCCAGCGGGCGTATTCATTACACTGACATGTATGAAATGCTGACCCTCATGTCGCCACCTCTAGGCCTCGGCAAGAAATGTCCATCCAAAGTGGCTTATAAGGTAGACCAAAGACAGACAGGCAAAGTTTCTATGTTAGGTCAACAGAGACGGCAAACTAAAACCTTGCTCTCTGTCATACTGGATCATCCCAATTCCAAATGAAGTGTGGGAAATGGCTGTTGTCTATCGTATCGTAATGTGTCGCTTGTTCAACTGTAAGGGAATCTACAATGGTGTTTTTTGATTGGTGGATGACAATACGTACAGTAAAAAGAAATAAGCATTGTGCCTTGGTGTTTTCTTTTTTTCTATTGGTTTGCATCTTGGCAGAGAACTGACTGAGTAATTAATTTATGTTTTGTGTGTTAAGAGCTGTCTGTGGAGTAAATGGCTTTTACAGTCAGTAAGAATGCAGCTGTTTTGAAACGGGTGCATAAACCTGACATGTATTTCATAGAGCCACACTGTACAGTGTCAGAATGTCATACAATCTTCCTCAATCAGTGTTTCTTGATTACTTCCTTTAAGTATATGCATGTGCCTTCTGCCCTTGCACTCTGTTGCTTTTTTTCACATATAATTTCCCTGTCAATTATTTTGTGATATGTGTGCATGTACAATGGCAGAGATGCACCTCCCCTCTTTGTGCATGCTTTGTGAGAGTCTCTTGGCTGTTCTTACTATGTCATTCTTATTAGAGTATTGTCTTATCACATGTGTTTTTATCCTTATATTGTAAGTTTAGCTTAAACAGTGAAAACATATTATCAAGTAGAGACTTGAGTACTACATTAAGACTGCAAATGGCTAGCTCCTCCCATTTGCATCATGTTGTCTCCTGTTTGATGAGATATATTTCCTGCTTCCCCCTCTGTCCCTTCCATGGACACCCTCAGAGGCTGGTGCTGATGAACATGCCTGTGGATGAAGAGATGTCGGTTCACTTCACCTCCACCCTCATGGCCCTGATCCGAACCGCCCTCGAGGTGAAAATAGCCAGAGGTCAGGCGCTAGCTAACATGCTATATACTTAGTATAACCTTGTTGTTTTTCTCTACTTTCTCCACACACTGTTGATCAATTTCCTCCACAAGTTGCATGCTTGATCTGCTGTTGTTGTGGTGGTTCCAGGAGGGGAGGACCGAGGTCAGATGGATTCAGATCTACAGAAGGAGATAAGTGTCATTTGGTCACACCTTTCACAGAAGACCCTGGACCTGCTCGTCCCCATCCACAAAGGTGACAGTCAGAATGTATGGTACCACTGGCATTAGTCAATGTAATTGAACTATTTACTCTAGGAGTTATGATTTTCAAAGAATTCCAAATTAGTGACATTATGCCATTGGTCTTCCAGCCAGTCATATGACCATTGGGAAGATCTATGCAGCCATGATGATCATGGACTACTACAAGCAGAGCAAAGCCAAGAAGCTCAGGCAACAGCTGGAGGAGCAGGTATATACCTCTATGTACAGTATAGTTAGGAAATCATATCCTCTTAACAGTAGTTTGCATACTCTCATACTGTACCTGTTTCATCCTCACCCTCTATAGAAACACGCTCCCATGTTCCAGCGTATGGACGCTTCCTCTCTGCCTCAAGAGATCCTCTGCAGTGCCAAAGCCCTCCCTTTCCTGCCCCACAGCCCTGGATCTGCCCTGTAAATATGTTATTTTACTCATGAATAGGGCTGTTGCGGTTACCATATTACCCCCACACCGGCAGTCATGAGTCATGACCGCAGTAAAATTCCACGTGACTGTTAAATTACGGTAATCTCCTCTTATGCACTCTGGACATGCTTTGATAGTACCCAACTTGTTAACGACCATCAGGTCCTACTGGTCTGGTACTCGGGGCTCTATTGTCCCTTTAACCACTCTGACATCATCGCAAATGCAGTTGAAAATCACAACAAACACTTATCATCAAAACAGTATAGTGCTTTTAAAACTGACTTCACTGTGATGATCAGTTTGAAGACTGAAGTTCAACAGCAGGTTGCATTAAGTATAAAACATGGTAGTTGTGGATGTTATTTCAAAGTCTAATACAATGAAATGAACAGCGCTTTCTAAGGTGATGATTCATTCAAAACACCTATACACATATTAGAGCATATACATGTGCATAGACTTATGAGCTCAAGCCTGGGGGAAAAAACGGAATAAAATTATGATTGTGCGGTTATACAATACATAGCCTACCGCATATTACCCATGGCAGAAAAATATAAAACAAAACTGATTTAAAATGTCTGTGTCACGCCCTGGCCTTAGTTATCTTTGTTTTCTGTAATATTTTGGTTAGGTCAGGGTGGGACAGGGGGGATGTTTGTGTATAGTTGTCTCGTCTGGGGTGGTTGTATGGTATAGGGGGTTTTGGTAGAGTGTATGGGTTTGTGTTGAGTGTAGGTGTCTAGGTAAGTCTATGGTTGCCTGAATGGTTCTCAATCAGAGACAGCTGTCATTCATTGTCTCTGATTGGGAGCCATATTTAAGGCAGCCATAGGCAGTAGGCTTTTGTGGGTAATTGTCTATGTCTAACGTTAGTAGCTGTGTGTGCACTTTCGTTTGTAGCTTCACGTTCGTGGTTTATTGTTTTTGTATAGTGTTCGTTTCATCTTCGTCTCTAATAAAAGAAGATGTATTCATATCACTCTGCGTTTTGGTCCGATCCATGCAACTCCTCAGACGAGGAGAACGAACGTGACAGTCTGGTGCATAATTGGTCTGGCCTATACTTTAAAATTAAACAAATTAAAGTAATTGCCTTTGAGAGTGGTGGACTGTATTATTATGCATACTGGATGGACTGGTTACCTTATGCTCTGCTCCAAAATGTCTATCCATGATTCTGGTAGAGGCGATGCTGTTGGTTCATTGTGCAGGGCAGGGCAGCTTACAGGTAGCCTACAATTATAGTGAATTTGTATTTGATTTTGAATAGCCTAGTAATAGGGATTTTTAAAATATTTGTATAATGAATTGGGTGGCACATTACCTTTAGCTACAGAATCTCTCACCACCGTGCATTTCCATCTCCTCCTCTTTATTCTTTTCTCAAGCATGCAGAGGGGCTGTCAACAGTTGAGTGAAATATGTTTTGTTTGAGAAAACATGTTACTATTGATGTTCCCGAACAGATTTAATTCACTTGGTATCCCAAATCAAGCACTGGGTAGCTGCGGGAACAGGGTTGGAGAGCCCATTGCATACAGAGTTTGGGCGGAATATCACCTGTCACACAGCAAGCGCATGCTCCTCAAACAGTGATGCATGGAGTGAAATAAGTGTACTTATATGTATTTCTCAGCTGCTCATATTAAGCATAGCTCCGCTATAAAACCAAAGTAGCGTACCAGACCAGCGGGAAAGCACAAGGCCTCCATTCACTATTCGAGTGCATACAGATGACATGAATTTTTATCCTGTCCTTGTTCCTGCCCATTTGATAATGGGCCATTCTAAATCCAAACTCATTTTACATATTAGTAAAGACAAGATTATATTGCTTATAGCCGCATCATGCAGCCTATATATGTTTTCATTTCTAAGACATTCTAAGGTTTGTATCATTCACAACTAAAGTTGCCAAATAACTCTAAATCTAGTGTATAGGAGGACCTGTTTCAAATTATTTTTATGCTCCGGAATGGTAAAAATATCCTTTCTATTTTATTCAGCTAGTTCAATTATATCTTCTTACTATAAAATAATGGCACAGGACTTATAAGCATATCTTGTCAGCTAAATGAACAAGCCTACAGCTTATGGCGCACAGACAGATAACATACAGTCTACTCCTATTCTGTTTTCTGAAATACATTTTCTTCGTATCATGTTTATTTAGACCTGACTAAAATAAATCATGGATTTCTTGTGATGGTGTATATTAAATTGATTTATTATACTTTTAAAATGTAGATGTTCCAAAGGTGTTCATCAGCGGCTTGTATGCCACTCATGTTTACGTTAATTAACGGTCAATTACAGTGAGACCTACAGTCTTTTTACATTGACATTTTAGTCATTTATCAGACTTACAGTAGTGAGTGCATACATTTTCATAATTTGTTTGTCCTTTTTTTTCTTACTGTTCCCCCATGGGAATTGAACCCACAACCTTGGCGTTTCAAGTGCCACGCTTTACCAACTGAGCCACAATAACCAGCTGCATGATAATAAACGTCTGACAAAATGTCATGACCGTCACAGCCCTACTCCTGAAGTCCCTGATTCTGTGTGTGCGTGCCTGTAGATGGAGTTAATAGATGTGTGTTCATCCTAGATAGGCATGCCTCTCTGAGCGTCTGTCTGTCTTCCTATCTGTTCCATCAGGACCAGAGGAGGATTTGTGGCCTTGAGTCCCATATCCCCTCAGGAGATGTTCATGCAGCCCATGTCCCAGGACCTAGAGGACAAAGAGGAGGACTACCACAACTATCACCACCACCACCTGCTCCACCACCAGCTCCACACACTGGTAAGGACTGGGTCTCAAGTACTGTAACACCCCCATGAACACACTCACTCAACGCACTATAATCAAATCTAAATCAAATCAAAGTTTATTCATCATGTGCACAGTTTACTGCAGGTATAAACGGTGCAGTGAAATGCTTACTTACAAGTTCCCTCAACTAAGCAGTACAATACATTATGTCACATTGTATGTTATATGTATGTATTACTGTGTTACACACTTCATGGGGAAATAATTGTGTTATTATTACAAACATAATGCATTAGTAGACTTTTTATGGGTAAACCTCCAGTGAGATATGATGGAGTGAGAAGGGTTGCGTTATGGTCTGGTAGGCTGTGGTTGTGATCCAGAGAGATGGGGAGGAGAGGGGTGGGGGTTGAGGCTGTCTCTCCCAGGAGAGGCAGCGTCTGACTGGACTCACTCTGACTCATCCACTCCCCCATCCATCTCTCTGTCACTTTCCAGCCAATTAGCTGTCTCTCCACAAATTAACAAGTTATCCAAGAGGCCCGGCCCAATCAATATTCTGTATTTTGACGCTAGTTGATTAGTGGGGTGGAGTTGGGTGGGGGGTGGTTGTGGGAGGGTGTTGATTTGTGATTTGTGTTGAAATATTTGATGTATGGTGCCAGGATATTCTGCTTCATCATCAAACTCTTGTCTGAAACAACATTGTAAAAAGCATTGCTGTTGATCAGACTGTCATCATAGCTATTAGACCCATAACAGATTGGTCACTCATTTGTGAGTCATGCACACTCTTACCTTACACTCTAAGCCATTCAAACACACACCTACTTTAGTTAACTCTACACAGTCCAAGCCAGTTCTATCTGGCAGAGCTGGATTGCAGTCGATGATACGGCTGTCTGGCCCCTTCTGTGTCATTCTCAACTTCACCATGGCAATGTCTCACCATGCTGTTCACTCCACACAGTGTCCCTTGTTTAAGGCATTTATCACTACTCACCCATTTCTTTGAATGGTATCATAATTTCTCTGCCATAGGCTTTGATGAACCATGCGTATTATGCTTATTTTGCAAGATTGTTGTGATTCTGCTGAGTTTTGGCACTGTGGGGCGTGTGACTTTCTGTAAGTGTGTGAATGGAACAGGGACGGAGACGGCGGCTTGTCTCTGGTGGTTTGGTCAGCACTCTTCTCATGGTTTTGTGGTTTAACTGTGCTGTGTTGGTATTTGGCACCTTTGTCATCAACAGAGCTATATGCCATATGGCACTCCCATCCATCTCTCTGTCCTTTGAACAGCTGTACAGAGTTCTGTTGGAGGATACTGCTCATATTTCGTGGTTATGGTTTCTCAGCTCTTCTCAGCTCTTTAGTGAAGAGTGGGGCATTTTGGTTTCCTATGCCTGCATGCCTGTGACTGGTTCTTGCCTCCGCTTCATGGTTTTTAGTTATTCAAGCTCCATCTTAAGCTTTAAGCCCTTGTTGCGCATGTAGACACCGCCCCCTTCCTCCCTTCAGCCCCTCCTATCTGCCCTGCCCCGCCTGGTTGTCAGCCCCTCGTTGACAGTGGTACTCCAACCCACAGTACTTCTGAGCACTCCAGACAGTCACCACTCACACAGATTCACAATGAATAATGAAAAATGAATACATTACACTGCCAACACACAGTGCTTTGGCTGCCTTTGTGCTCAGCCAGTGCTTTTAATCTGAGTCAAGAGGGTGTACGGCTATTCGATAGCGATACTGTACAAAATCTCAGACAGCATACTACATCTGCTTGTGACGTGTTGGTACAGTAGCCCTCTGCTGTTCCTCTGACGTCATTGCTGCCAACTCTGTTTTCACACATTAGAACTCTGCTGTGTTTCTCTCTCCTCCTTTTTTCTCTGACTATATAGGTTCCGGAGCGCAAAGAGTTTAACCGCAACCTTTGCCCCACTAACAGGCAGGATGCCCCACTCAGGGTGCCCGGGCGGGCAGTCTCTATCCGAGCCTCCTCTATGCCTCGGCTGGCTGTAGACACACAGGTACCTGTTACTGTACAGCCCCTCACCTCCCCTCCTCTACCCATTGGGCCTCAGAGAGAACAGGACCCAGGCAGACAGCCTCTGTGGGGGCTTCAGAGGGACTGAACACTGGAGCAGTGCAGCCACATACATACGGCAATCAGCCATGAAATGGAGGGGATTGGGTGTTAACTAGGTTGCTACAGTATATACATCTGATTTCAGCTGCTACCTTCAATGGTTGTTGACAGTGTGGATGGCGTACTTTGATGGTTTCTAGTTAATCCTTGCGTGGCAAACATGTCAGTGTGCCAGGTTTCCTAAAGCGTTGTATTTTTAGTCCATGGTAATATGGATAGGAAGTGGCTTTGGGTCCTCGAAAAGCACAATATAAATACCATGTGTTAAACATGGAATGTGTGTTGTGGATGAGAGAAAGTCTTCTGCTCAGAACTCAGATTAGAACTCCACACACTTTCTACCCTCTCACATTCTCTCAACCAAATGTATATGTGTGTATATGTCTGTATATCTATATGTGTGTGTGTCTACTGTATGTGTGTATGTGTTTATCTGTTTGTCTGTAGGTGGGGACAGACAGCAGCAAATCGATGAAGCGCTCCTTCTCCACTATTGGGGATCAATGTGTGAATGGCCTGTGGCAGGAGGAGTACTCTCTGAAGAGGGTCAGTCCTGACCGTCTGAACAGACCACGACAGAGGAGCATCAGAGGTATACTACACACAGTAACAGTCAGCCACTGAGTTTACATGGCTCCTTTTCCTTCACTCTGGTTAAAGCTGGAATGTTTTCAATATGCCTCTGCTTGGGGTCCATTCACTGATCCTGACCCCTTTCATACTTTAGAACCATTGAAGAACAGTGGAAGTTATCAGTTTCAGATGCCCCCTGATGGCTGTGTATTTACTATACTGTATTCATCTTCATAGCTCCCCTCTCTCCCCCTGCCTCTCAGGAATCAGGTGCAACCTCATGGAACCAGTGGATCATGAGCGGGGGCGCTCCAAAGAGAGGCGCCACCTGCTGTCTCCCGACGTGTCCCGCTGCAACTCTGAGGAGCGGAGCCAGGACCCGTCACAGGAACGCAAGCAGTCCCGTTCCCCCAGTGAGGGACGCACACATGCCCTCCACAGACAGGTGAGTGTTCTCTCAACGGCCCTGAGCCTATTATTATTCAATTCCTGGCTTTATCTATCAAACACTGTTCCTACTACCATTGAAGCTTGGTTTATGTGTGAGGTCTCTTCTCTCTGCAGGGCAACACTTCAGGCACCCCAGACCTGTCCAGCACACCCCGCGGCCGGCGCCAGCTCCCCCAGACGCCCTTGCGGCCACGCCCTCACATCTCCTACTCCCCCCTGGTGTGCCGAGCCCACCTCTCCCCCCCTGCTGCCAGTGAGGGCAGAGCCCGGACCCAGGAGGCCCCCGGAGAGATGGAGGATCCCTCGTTGAGAGAGGAGGGGGAGAGGCTAGCCCCAGAGTCAGGAGCGGGGGTGGGGGTGGTAATAGGGGTGGGTGGCCCAGGGTTAGGGGTCAGTCACCCGCACCCCTCACCTCACCGGTACATCTCGGAGCCGTACCTGACCCTGCACGAGGAGTTACACAGCCCAGACTCCTCAGGCCTGGATGAGACTCTGACCTTCGAGGCGGCCATTGCAACCAGTCTGGGCAGGGCCAACACCATCAGCTCTGCCCCCCAGCTCAGACACAACTGGCAGGTCCCCAACGGACACTTCCATAAACGCCTGGGTCAGGCCAGCTCTGTGGTTGCCTGCGAGCTCTTGAGTGACACCGACGAGGATGACCGCTGTTAGGGCCGGGACTTGGAGAAGAAGAGGAGGAAGATGGACAGCAAAACTGGGTATCAGAAAGACAGGGGTCCTCAGTTTGAAGCACGTGTACTGAGTGTGCATCTGTACGTGTGTGTATCTGCACTCTTAGAAAAAAGGGTTCCAAAAGAGTTCTTCAGCTGGCTCCCGAGTGGCGCAGCAGCCTAAGGCATTGCATCTCAGTGCTAGAGGCGTCACTACAGACCCTTGTTTGATCCTGGTTTGATCCCGGGCTGTATCACAACCGGCTGTAATCGGGAGTCCCATAGGACGGCGCACAATTGGCCCAGCGCCGTCCCGGAGGATTTGGCCGGGGTACGCTGTCATTGTAAATAAGAATTTGTTCTTTAACTGACCTGCCTAGTTAAATAAAGGTTCAATAGGAGAACCCTTTTTAGTTCCCGGGGGAACCCTTTTGGGTTCCAGGTAGAATCCTTTTGGGTTCCATGTAAAACTCTCTGTGGAAAGGGTTCTACATGGAACCCAAAAGCATTCTACCTGGAACCAAAAAGGGTTCCTTAAAGGTTCTAGATAGCACCTTCTTTTCTAAGAGTGTGTGTTTCTAGGAGTGCAATATGTTTGTCAAATCAACAAGACAAGGAAGATATGGGGACTGCTGGCGTACAGTGCAAACGTTCACCAGTTGCATTTTGATTAATAACAAAGTTGAATAACTCAAGATGTAAAGAATGTTTCCTCACTTCTTAGACCTATGAAACAGAGTAAGTATGTGTTAAGTACAGTGTGTAGCAGAAAAATAGTATGTGGCACTGAAGTATCAGGAATGTATTGAAATTGTACTCTTTTCCTCCTGTAAGATAAGAAGGAAGTTCTCAGTTATTAGATCTTTATGGATCATGACACAGTGGTAGGTGTGTAGGGATCTGAAGCAGACATTGGTTGTCACAGACACTGCTTTAAAACAACTCTCCTCTCTCATCTCACACTACATCAATGGGGTATTTCTCAGGCAGTGACGTCTACTAAATGGTTCTGTGTCAGTCAGCCAATGGGGAAGAAGGTGTCACAACAGAAATGACCGTATGCACCAGTTAACTCACCGATCATGAGCTCTCACCTGAGAACAAAAAAGGTTGTTGAACAAAGAGAGGAAAGGCCTTTCCATTTGTTGTAATGTTCTCTCCAGTAGATATGACAATCTACTTCAAGACGAGACAAGGACCTGACCTTTCCCTGATAGATGCTGTACATTTCCAGAGCTCTGGTGCTTTGATCCCTCTAAAGTCAGGTGTTCCAGCGTCATTCCATGTCAATGACGCTGGAATGTCATGGAATGTCATTGTCAGCCTAAATATGTTGGGTTCTTGTGTGCCCTTCAGTGTGTCTCTGGACAGAGGACCCTCTTCCCTGCTTTTGTTTGTTTGTCACTGTCACCTCACTGGATTACGCATGATGTCCATTGTGAGGCCCTGGATGAGGTCCAGCCCTGAACTATAGACCCTCACTGGACAGCAGCAAAACTGGCCTCTTGTACAGAACAATATGGAAACAACAGACATAGCATGTCCATGTGCTGGATACTACTGACAAATATAGTCTACAAAGCCATTTTTCCTGTAAATAGAATCAAGTGTCTTGAGGATGTGTTGCCTTTTATGTCATAATGAATACTATCTGTCCTTTGATGCAAATTATTTCAATATGGATGTGTTTATGGATGATTCCTAACTATGATTTATTTGTAAGTTCACTCCCATGTTACTCTGAACACTGACTGAGTCAGTTTTTGCCAACAGGTTTTACAGTGCTGTATAAAAAGAGAGTTTACCCTGATACAGCTCTTTGGTGTAGCAACGTGATGGTGATGGTGATAGTGATGATGATGGTTATGGCGATGATGATGGTTATGGTGATAGTGATTCTGATGGTGATGATGATGGTTATGGTGATAGTGATGATGATAGTGATGATGATGGTGATGGTGATAGTGATAAAATGTGCCTGCCTGTGAGTAGGGCGACTCAGAGCAGTTGACGGATCCATGTGCACTCAGTGGCGTTCTCTCTCATCAGACCCCAACAGAATGATGTTTACATGTTTACATTTTGAACAGTGATTGTTGCCAAAAAGAGAGCTTATATTATATCATGTGCCGTGTTGTAATTTGTTTTGTTGACATGTTTCTGAAATTTGGTCCAATGTTCTGCTGGCCTATATGGGCCCACTGCCCTGTGAAGTTTTATGTTGCTTCTGAATTTCTGGTATAGAAAAGCATTCTGGTATATATGTAGTATATATAAATAAATACATGTCTAATTTAATGGACTTTTTATACTATATTTCAATCTAGATGCCTGTCTATGACTTTGACAAAAACAATTTGCAAATCCGTGTTGTGGCAGAATAGGGGGTTTGGTCAAGACGTTTACACAGATCAGACACGGACAAAGTAGGATTAGCTCTGGACCCGTAGAAACTCTGGACCCGTAGAAACAGGTTGGTCAACCGTTTGCTTCCGGGCTGCACAGGCAATGGGTCATCCTCGCTCTCGTCTTCGGCCGGCTCGTACCTTCTTCCTCAGCTCGTGCCCCCACAGGGCCGCAAACAGCGGACAATCTCGTCCCACTAGGAGAGGTACAGGCAACTCTGGTACTGCACCCACCATCATCTGGCAGCTCCCTTTCGGCGTCACAATGTTGGCCCATACGGTTGGATACCGCGTTGTGTCCCCGTAAACACAGAAAATGGACATCTCCCTACCACGATCAGTCTCCTGGTTCAGTAGGCTCGTGGTTAACCATACTTCCGGAGTCCAATAGAGCTTCCGTGTTGTGTCTGTCAACCTTCACTGGGACCATGGGTGCAGTTGATTTGTGGTGTGCCCAACAGGATGTGACGTATTTCACTGCATGACCCACCTCGCCTCCGGGGCTTGCTGATGGCATCGACTCCTCTCGAGCCGGGCAATTCCAGGCAATGTGCCCCGGGTGTCACGATCGTCGTAACGTGGAAGAGAGGAGGACCAAGGCGCAGCGTGATAACAATACATCTTCTCTTTTATTTAAGACGAAGACGAAACGAAACGAAGAACACTTTACAAACTAAACAAAAACAACAAACCGACGACCGTGAAGCTATATAAACAATAAGTGCAGACACAGGCAACTTACACATAGACAATCACCCACGAACTACCTAATGAATATGGCTGCCTAAATATGGTTCCCAATCAGAGACAACGATAGACAGCTGTCTCTAATTGAGAACCAATCTAGGCAACCATAGACATACATACTGTCACGTCCTGACCATAGTTCTTATGTGTTTTGCTTGTTTTAGTGTTGGTCAGGACGTGAGCTGGGTGGGCATTCTATGTTGTGTGTCTAGTTTGTCTGTTTCTGTGTTCGGCCTAATATGGTTCTCAATCAGAGGCAGCTGTCAATCGTTGTCCCTGATTGAGAATCATATATAGGTGGCTTGTTTTGTGTTGGGGATTTGTGGGTGGTTGTTTCCTGTCTCTGTGTTTTGTCTGCACCAGAAAGGACTGTATCGGTTTTGCCACATTTGTAGTTTTGTAAGTGTTCACCTTTCGTCTGGTATTAAACATGTTGAGCACTGGCTACGCTGCGTGTTGGTCCGATCCCTGTTACACCCTCTCTTCTCGTGAAGAGAGGGAAGGCTGCCGTTACACATACACCTAGACTGAACACTGCCCCATAAACATACAAAACCCCTAGACAATACAAAACACGTACATCCCCCATGTCACACCCTGACCTAACTAAAATAATAAAGAAAACTTCCGACTCCTCGCACGGGTCGCCGACTCGGCCCGGCTCCCACTCAGCCGGGCCTGAGTGTTCTGATGCATCTCCACTGCTTTCAGGAGGCCCTCCAAGGTCTGGGGCGAGCATAGACTCGCTGCCCTTTTCATGTCGTGGGGTAGTGCCCGTAGGAAGCGATCCAGGACCACTTTGTCTAGGATGGAGAGGGTGGATACGTCGATTAGGAGCCACGCCCTGGTGACGCGCCGTAGGTCGCTCATCTGAGCTTGGGGGGGTGCGTCGGGTACGAACCTCCAGTCGTGGAAGCGTTGAGCACGATGGGCCAGGCTGTACACGTTGCGGCTGAGTATCTCCCGTTTAAGTCCATCGTAGTTAGCCGCCTGTTCGTCGTTCAGGTCCCAATAAGCCTTTTGGGCATTCCCAGATAGGAACGGGGCCAGCAGACTTGCCCACTTCGGCCTTGGCCATCCTTCCCGTAGCGCTGTTCGTTCAAATGTACAGAGGTATGTTTCAATGCCATCGTCTTCCTTTTGCTTGATTAAAAACTGGTTGGGATGTGATTCAGGAGACGCTCCTCCTTGCAGCTTCCTAAATTCCTCAACGAGGCGGACCGCCTGTTTTGCTTGTCGGGCCCGGACGAATTGAGCTATCAACTCGTCCATGCTGATGCTGTGTAAACTTCAACCCTGATCTGACCACGTTATCAGACTGCGAGCATTCTAACACCACTTGTGGCAGACCAGGGGGTTTGGTCAAGACGTTTACACTGATCAGACAGAGTAGGATTAGCTCGGTTTCAAGGGTGTTTATTTAAATAATAAATCAAAAAGAAAAGGATAGGTCTCCCCCATGAGACCCTCTCTGGGATACCGTCTTCTGGGCTCCGGGTCTTGCTGTATCCTGTCGGGATCAAAACTGCACTCACTCCTGTTACCTCTGTAACCGGCCCCAACTATACGGGAGTCCTTTCTTCCCCCACTCTCCCTGTGTGCTGCCCTTCTGGCAGCTTTATGGGCCTTGCACAGCTGGTGAGCAATCAGCCCATGAGATTACTCCCCAATTCCCAATCAGCCCCAATTAGTCCTGGCCGGAGAACCCGTCGAGACCTGGCACGTCCAGCAGATGGAGCCATCACCTCGTGATGTATACACCGTCTGTCACTAGGCCTCAACGATTCTCCCCCTGGTGGCTGACCTGCTGTACGCCACACACACACACACACCCTTAGCTCTGTCGGGGAGGGGACTGTCATCAGTGCGACATATGTCTCCCTTCTCGATAGGGCATTCGCGTTTCCATGCTTCGCCACTGACCTGTGCACAACAGAAAAAGAGAAGCGTTGAAGGGACAAGAACCACCTGGTGACCCAACCGTTTTTGTCCTTTCCCCTGGCCATCCAAACCAGGGGAGCATGGTCCGTGACCAGGTTGAAGTGGGTACATAACAGGTAATACTTGAGAGTGTCTAGCGGCCACTTCACCGCTAGACACTCTTTCTCAACAATAGAGTACTTTTTTTCTCTAGGTTTCAGCTTTCGGCTGATGTACATGATGGGGTGTTCCTCCCCATCATGTATCTGGGACAGAACAGCGCCTAGGCCCGAATCACATGCATCCGTCTGGACCACCATCTGCACCTGGAAATCGGGCGTTACGAGAATCGGATGGGAGCACAGCGCTTCCTTCAGACGGCTGACCGCCTCTTCTGTCTCGTCCGCCCATCTCACTGTTTTCGGGAGGCGGGCCCTGGTTAGATCGGTGAGGGGGGAAGCTATAGCTGCAAAGTTGGGGATAAACCGGCTATAGTATCCGGCCAGTCCCAGGAAGGACTTGACCTGTGTCTTGGTGCATGGAACGGGCCAGTCACGTACCGCGTGAACCTTCCTCTCCTGGGGCTTGACATTCCCCTGTCCGATCAAATACCCCAGGTACTTCACCTCCTCGAAACCTAGTTTGCACTTCTTGGGGTTCGCGGTCAACCTGGCTTGTCTGAGCGCGTCCAGCACCGCCTGGAGGCGCGTCAGCTGCTCTTCCCAACCTTGGCTGTGGATGATGATATCATCCAGATATGCCACTGCGTACTGCTGGTGGGGTCGAAGCACTCTGTTCATCAGTTGCTGGAAGGTAAGCGGGGCCCCATGGAGACCAAACGGGAGGACCCGGTACTGATACAAACCGTCAGGTGTCGAGTACGCCGTCTTCTCCCGGGAGGAGGCTGCCAACGGTACCTGCCAATATCGTTTTGGTCAGGTTGAGGGTGCTGATGTACCGGGCCTTTCCCAATCGGTATATGAGCTCGTCCACCCTCGGTATGGGATAGGTGTCGAATAAGCTTATGTCGTTCACACCCCGGAAATCATTACAGAAGTGGAGGCTACCGTCCGGTTTGGGCACCAACATGATGGGGCTGCACCATGCACTGTGAGACTCTTCAATGACCCCCATCCTCAGCATAGCCTCCACTTCTTGTTTCACGGCCTTCCTTCGGGCCTCCGGAATCCGATATGTCCTCTTTCGTACCATTTCCCCACGCCGGGCACGGATGTGGTGTTCAATGAGGGTCGTGCGGCCCGGCTACTCTGAGAATACCACCGTGTTCCGATCGACAAGCTCCCTGAGCTCTTGCTTCTGGGCTGGGTCGAGGTCCTTGTTGCTCGGGACCACCACTGGTACCGTTGGTGTCCTGGGTCCCAACCATAACACGGCCAAGGCTGTCCTCTCGTGCCACTTCTTCAACAGGTTCACGTGGTAAATCTGTTGAGGTTTCCGTCTTCCTGGTTGCCGTACGCAGTAATTGACAGGTTCCAGCTTCTCAATCACCTCGTATGGCCCGTGCCATGTTGCCAGGAACTTACTTTCGGTCGTGGGGATTAAGACCAACACCCTGTCTCCCACCTGGAATTCTCGGGGCTGGGCTCCCCGCGCCCAAGTCCAGGTTGGGCCTTCTCCATATGTTCCCTCACGACTGGCCATATGGCTGTCATCCGCTCCCTCATCGTCTCCATGTGCTCTACCACGCTGCGTAATGGGGTCGGTTGGGCTTCCCACACCTCCTTGGTGAGGTCCAATAGGCCACGTGGCCTCCTCCCGTAGAGGAGTTCGAAAGGGGAAAACTCCGCGGAGGACTGGGGTACTTCTCAGATTGAGAACATTAGGTGGGGTAGTAGCTGGTCCCAGTTCTTCCCGTCCTGCTCGATGACCTTCCGCTGCATTTGCTTGAGCGTTTTATTGAAGCACTCGACGAGCCCATCCGTCTGCGGGTGAAAAACAGAGGTCCGGATCTGCTTGATCTGCAGGAGGGCACACAACTCTTTCATGAGGCGGGACATAAACTCTGTACCTTGGTCTGTCAAGATCTTGTTTGGGATGCCCACCCGGCCGCAAAAGGTGGAACAGCTCCCGGGCGATTCCCTTGGATACCGCCGCCCATAGGGGAATGGCCTTGGGATACTGGGTGGCATAGTCTACTATTACCAGGATGTACCTGTGTCCTCGTGCTGTTTTTACCAGGGGTCCCACTATGTCCATGGCGATGCGTTCAAAGGGCACCCCGATGATCGGTAGGGGGACCAGTGGGTTTCGGAAGTGGGCTTTTGGGGCAGTCATTTAACACTCCGGGCAGCCGCGACAGTAGTCTTCCATGGCCCTCCTCATCCCGGGGCAGTGGAACCGTGCGGCGATCCGTTCCCGGTTCTTCTCCATTCCCAGGTGCGCCCCCAACAGGTGGGTGTGGGCCAGCTGAAGAACGGTTCCCACGTACCGTCGGGGCAGCAACCATACCTCTCGAAGTTCCCCCTGTTGGCGCGACACCTGATATAAAAGGTTATTCTTGATCTGGAAATGGGGGTATCGCCAGTCACTCACCCCCAGAAGTAGCTGTCCATCCACCGCTATCACTTGGGTTGCGGCGGCTTTCGAGTTAGGATCCTCCCACTGGGCCGTCCCGAATTGTCCCCTCAGTTGGCCCCCCGCGGGTGTCTTGACTGGCCCCTCGAAATCGAGGAGAGATTACTGAGCTCGTGAGATTACTCACCAACTCCCAATCAGCCCCAATTAGTACTGGCCGGAGAACCAGGCCTCGACCAGTCTCCCCCTGGTGGCTGACCTGCTGTACGCCACAGTGTGTACAGTAGAACCATTAAAAATATGAATCCTCTTAAATTAAATGTCAACTAAGCTGTGGTAATAAATCGTCTTTTGAAAATTGATTTATGGCTTACTTTTTATGCACAGCGAAAACGCTGAAGGATTACCACAGAATTTTGACTCCAGCGAAATAAGGAGAAGAGAGATTTATTTTGGAGCAGGTGTTTTGGTCTCATCTTTGATGATTAAATGTTTTATTAAACCTACATAATGTATAAATCACACAGCTCACTGCTTAAGATGTAGCAGATATATTTATGATGATGTGGAGAGCTGTGTCTCTTCTCGCTTGGCTGCTTGGCTTTGTCTCGGTATGCTAAAGATAAACCACATGTGGTTTGATGTGTGGTTTGATATGGGCATGTGTGTACCCACAGAGCTCAGGTGAGAGTGGTTCAGTGGTGCGGTAGACAGGCAGTGGCGGAGATCTCTACAGTGTTTGTGAGGAGAAGACAGTCATGACAACGCTGATACAGTGAGTCATCGTGATCGTGTCCTCAGATCCTCCTGACTAGTCCCCCTGGGATATGATGGGCACTGGAAGGGAACCTGGAGGGGTTGGCATGGCTGAGACCTTGCTGCTTCTCTGGGCAGGACTAGGTCTGTTTGGGGCTCTGGGAGAGGGAGCTTCTCAGGATGGTTCCTCACACGGGCTGTGCCCTGTTCAGCCAGGACCAGAGGAGTATGGGAGATGCAGGGGAGACCAAACACCAGCCCTGGCTAAAGGTGAGTAAGGCATCCCAGGATAAAAGGGATCTGGTCATGGCAGCAATATATTGTATATTTGTTTGCATGTTTTGTGTATTTACTGTAATTGATACTGAAGGTACTGAGATTATTTGTGATACTGTGGTAATCCCAGAATTGTGATAATTAATTACAAAAGAACTGTAACAAACATACATGTGTTTAGCAGGAAGGTGTTGTTTTGTGTGATGTGTTCCTTCTTCGTTACTATAACCATGCCAACTTCACCAGAGCCATATATCTATATATCTTTATGGTTCTGGCTTTCGCCACACTGTGCTGTCATAGAGCCCCTTAAACTAGGCAGAGAGTTGGTCCATATCAAACATGGGGTTTGCTCTCATGCTTGGGGAGATTCCACCCAGACATTCCATACTGGCAGCAGGTGAGGCTCCAGGCTTTGATCTCACAGAGGGCAGCCAAGTTCTCTCTTCTCTAGGTATACACAGCAACCTGTTCCAATTATCAGCGGCTAGTATCTCACCTTGCCCTCACAGTGGCTGGCCAAACAGATGTGGGAGAACATGATCACATCCAGCTTATTTTAAACTTAACTCATGAACTCTTATTTACATCAAAGTCCTGCCCTGATCAGTTTGTTTTAATTCCATTGATTGAGGTGATGATGAATACAGTACTGGCTGATGAATTCCTAACGTTCATTTCAATCAAAATTTGGTATTGCCACGGCTATCAATTCATACCCTGTCTCTGAGATGCATGTTTTGTTCCCGTTTCTAGAAGTGGATCTGTTGGACCTCTTGGACATGCTTTCCCCAGACCACTACAATGTCTCTACAGCAGAGGATGACAGGGGCTGCTTGGCCTACAAAATCGGACAATACGCCACCTTGTTCCTCCCTACACACACAGCGTTTGGCTCTCAGTAAGTCATATAGATAAACAGCTTGTGGAAATGATAACCAGCAAGCTGATGTAATGAGAAAAGAGAAAATAAAATGATGTTGAGTTTGAAAGCATTGATGAAATGCCTTAATTTATTGGGTAGATGAGGAAGTTACCTTTCGATGAAGTGTCTTGCTCTCAAGGTTGAGATTATGCTTTGGTGCTGAACCTGAAGTTGAATGTTGACATGTCAGGCACTAAAGCTGAATTAATTTGCCAGCGTTGTGGTAAACTTTGCATTGGCTTGTGAAACTGGTCTGGCTGGACCCACTCGTCACATTGCTTCTATGTGTTTAAAGGAACAGTATACCCCTTACCCTGTCTAAAACATAACCTAAATTCAACTTCACTCCACTTGGAATGCAAAATAGCCTTATTTGGCTTGCTAATTTGCGTCAGTCACAATTGCATAGACAAGACTGTCAAGCGTGTTTTTGCTTGATGATGCAGTGAGCCTGATGTGTGAGATGTGTGTATGTGTCAGGTTTTCAGATGAGTTGAGCATTGTGATGAGGCTGAGGCTAGGGGAGCTGTGGGTGGAGGAGAGGAGCCTGCTAGCGGTACTGTCAGAGGAAGGGGAGGAGTTGCTACAGCTGAGATTGGGACCTGGACTACTTACCTTCATCAGTACCTGGAGCCGCCACTACGAGTGAGACAGCACCAACATATACAGTACATGTGCCATGCTCATGGACACACACAGTCACCAAGTTATCGTTACGCATTGTGTATTTATTCCTCGTGTTATTATTTTCAATTTTTCTCTCTGCATTGTTGGGAATGGCCCGTAAGTAAGCGTTTCACTGTTAGTCTACACCTGTTGTTTATGAAACTTGTGACAAATAAAATGTTATTTGATTTCAAATTTGATTGGATTAGATGTTATCCTCACGCCACGGGCTTTGGCTGATGATGTTGTAATACATGGCATTAGAATGGTTGATGTACCATATACTGTGTGTCCTATTACAATGTTATGAAAGTCCGTTGCAGGTATCATTTATTTTGCCCTTAAGATAAAGCTCAATGACTAATTCTACCTGACATAGACACTGTAGCTCAGGGGTCGGCAATAGGCACCCAAGTAATTTTTTGGGGCCCCCAAAGTTTTTAGTAAAATTGCAGTGTACAAATTATTTTAATTATTTTCCGGAACCCCAACCATTCGCTCCGACAAAAATCAGCCCGCGGTGAATTCTAGTTGCTTAATCCTGCTGTAGCTCATAGGCACAACGTCCTCTACAGTGGAGTGGCTCTATACCAATTGTCTATACTGATCCACCACACCTCTCTCTCTGTGTCCCCCTCCTCTGGGCAGGTTCCCAGCAGGCCTCCTGTGGGATGGCGAGTGGCACTTGCTTGCCCTGTCTGTCTCTCTGTCCAGACTGGAGGTGTATGCTGACTGCAGCCTGCTGGAGAGTATACCCTGGAGGAACTACCCCGGCCTGGAGGTCTCCACCCAGGGTCTCATTCTGCTGGGAGGGGCCACCCAGCCCTACCACACACCCTTTACCGTAAGCCCACTGCTTTTCTGACCCCCGTGCTACATTCCTCACATTGGCCCCAGTCCTCCTCCCACCCCAGGGGAAAAGAGGGGGATGCACCAGGGAGGAAGGTTGGCTCAATATGAAGTTCAATGGCACAAAAAAAAGGTTTGGCTTGATTGGACTAATCAGTACCCACTGAGCACACACTGGTTTGTGTCATTGAATCAATGTTGTTTCCACATTATTTCAATGAAATGAGTTGAACCAACATGGAATAGATGTTGAATTGACCCAGTGATTTATGCTGATTAATCATATCTTCGGGTGGAGTTAGTAATATTGTTATTTTACTAATTAACTTGGCTTATTTGAACTGATATTGCTCTTGATGATGAAACTGTTTTACAAAGCATTTAATGCATAATTAGAAATTTGTCAATTTGAATCAAATTAATATAATTAACATTTGAAGATGTTCAGAGCTTAGTTTTTGAATTTCATATTGGCCCTTTGGGTAGTTCTACACAGTTAGAGCTCTGCCTGATAACATATTAAAATCAATGGAAAACCATCATCATATTATATTTGATGGTCCTGTATGGCTTGTCTAAGCCAGCCAAGGTGTGTGGACACAGGCAGGTGTGTGGTGTGGGTGGTCTCTGAGTCCAGCCATCTCAGGAGACATCCGTCATCCTGGCCCACGTCAGTGACAAGGCCTCTATGGATGACGCCGCTGCTGTCTCACTGATGCCCTGCCTGTATAAAACCTCACGTCTCCCCTCACTCTGTCCTTCCCTGCACATGAACAAAGCAGGACTAACACATAACACACACACCAACAACTAGCACTCCCATCTGAAAATAATTGACCAATGCATATGGATTATACTGATGTTTACGCGTAAGAAGTTCCCTGGTGGATACTGACCTGACTGTCTGGAGCTACACACTGTACATAGGAAGTGGACCTGTCACCTTGTGAATTTGTTGTGTGGCGATTGTCTGCTGTGGTTGAGGGCTATTTTCCTGGTCATTCCATCACTGCTATGGTCTGTGTCTGTGGGAGCCAGCCTAGACCTGGCCCTTGTCCAGGGAGGGGTCTGTTCTAGCACTGCACTGGGTGCTGAGTTAAGTGTGTGTGTGAGTGAGAGGGGGAGACCTGTTCTTACTGCAGTCAGAGGGATCAACCGTCTGTCAGCTCTGCAGCGATGCAGGGCCCTGCCGTGATTCTGCTGCTACTCAGCTATGTAAGTCCACATATACTATTAGCTCTATGGGGTACATTCTGGGGTAAGGGAAGAGCAGGGGATTCTGTTGATTTGAAATGTAGTTGTTATGGATTCTGCTTGAATTCTGGTTCTTCTGTGCTCGATTTTTCATTGACAGTAGTACCTCATGTAAAGTAAGCGACAAGTGCTGTAAGAATTATAATGCAAGACTTTAGAAGGATGATTGGACAAGATTGTTGTGTTTTGCTTTCTTTTGTTGTGTTAGGATTGTTCCTGGTCACATGCAACATAGGATGAAGGCCCAATACTAACAACTTACTAAACCCTTTGGATTTAATTTTTATCAGCCTTCTCCCAGTACAGCATTGCTTGGTTCTTTTATGGTTTTCTGTAAATGCAACTGTTAGTAACTACTTGCCCCTGAATCGTCATGTGGTGCGTACACAGTGTACAGCCTGTGGCTGGAATATGCCTTGGATCTGTGGATCAAGCCTGAGGCCTTTTTACATGTGCATGCGAGCAGATGAGGGACAGAGAAGATTTTCACATTTGCAAGACAACTCTCATAAATCGTTGGGTAAAAACTGGCCTCTTTGCAGTGGCAAACCCAAGACCACAGTCATATCTCGGTACTTTATGTAATAGTTGCCTATGCAACAAGTAATATTATACAGAATGAGTGTAATATTATGATGTAATACAGTCTTATTCTGTCTTTGGCCTTGGCCTTGACATTCAAGTGGAAACAGGGATAAACTGAGAGGCCTGAATATGATTGAGTTCTTTGTTCAGTGAAAAGTGACATCTCAAAGGCAACCTAATGCATTCGAGAGTAGATACTTCAGTTGTTTTGGAGGTTTTTTGCATGTATTTCCACACTACTTATCTCTATGATTTGAAGTTCCAATCACTGCTATAGCTGTTTGACATGTGAAGACTCAGATAGTGGTGTCCTTGACAAGGCCTCTCCTCCACATCAATGGGACTTGTTTTGTTTTCAGCCGCTCCCATTGGAGACTCAGTTTACCTAAATCACTGCACTGGTCTATTTATAAACCGTTTATGGTTTGGGGGGGATGATATCATTCCGTTAACTCACCTTTTTAAAAATGTTTTCCCCTAGTTTGACTGTATTTAATCAGAGACTGACATATATGAGAACGGCCTGCACTCTCAGAAAAAAACAGTACGATTAGGCTACAGTATTGATCCCTGGGGTACAAAAATATCAATATATGGGTGTGCCTTCAGAGGTACAAGATCATATGTGTATCTTCAGAGGTATGCATATGATCTCACATGGTACTGTTGTGTACCTTTTAGGGTACATGTGCGGATAGTCTAGTATAATGTTAGATTTTTTGACTATATTTTGAATATAAAAGCTACAACCATCACACACTCTGCTTCCCAGGGTGGAGGCGTGGTTAATGGGGGCGTGGCTTTCAGGTAGTTATTGTTGGCCACCCGTGAATGGACGTATTGTAGCAGTTAAAGTGGTCTATGGTTATGTTAATTAAAGTTTGAGCATGTCTGCTGCCAGTTCTGAAGTCTTTCTGAAAGCTTACTTAAGAGCATGTGACAATAAAGGGCTGTAATTCATATTGTAGTGACATTAACACAACACTGAAAGGCCTTGTCTAGAGGTACAGACCTCTTTGTGTAATCGTTAAGGTGTTGAAAATCGCTGGACCCAGGTTTGAGTCCCGTTTGTGGCTACCCCCCAATTCGCTCCATTGGTGTCAGAAGAGGGATGGCAGAGAGGTGTGTATACGTGAGGGACTTGATATAGAGAAGTGGAAATGTTTTGCCACTTAAAGGAACAAATAGCTTTGTTACTGTGGTGGTGCCCTAAAAAGGCACATTCTTACCTTTTCTGAAGATACGGTTTTGTACCTGTGGACTATATGGTATACTATTGGCTTATTTAAGGTACAATCTGCAAGGGTACAACTATGTACCTATAAGTAATGGTACAATGGACGTACCTGACAGGGTACCACTACAGTGACAAGCATTTGTACCCATTTTAAGTACAATAAGTGTGGGATGGGATGGAGCTTGTCTGAGCCTTGTCAAGACAAACATGTGACTAGTGAAAGCTGCCACAGTTTCATGGCGAGGCTCTACTTCCCAGCTGCATGGCAGTCGGCCTCTTACACAGGGTCACAGGGCCCAGGCATCAGGATCAATGCTACTTGACCCTAAGTGGACCCATGGAATAACACTGTCATTGTATGACATCATCAAACAAAGGCCGCCAGTCTGACCGCAGTGTCAACACTGTCTGAGACCTGTCCTGTCCTCCCTGGCTAGGTCATTGACCCAAAAGTTCTCACTCAACTTTGTTTGAATACATGCCACATTGCAGAGTACAACGTGATTGATGAGGTTGTCTGGTATCTGCTCAGATAAAAAAGATAGGACAGCTAACAACAATTATTTTTCCAAAGAACACATCATTTAATGAAGTAGACTTAATTTATTGATCATATCAAATGTTTTAGGCTGTCATTAGTTATGTTTAATGAGCCAAATATTATCTTTCCCAAGATGTCTTGGTTCAGGAATTGAGCTGCTGGGATTGCTGTTTTTGCCTGTTATTTTAGTATTTCAGGTAATATTACTCATACCAATTGATTTCCCCTATTGAGAAGATGACATTTTTAAATTGACTTTTTATTGAGTAGCGATTGCCTCATGGGCCATAGATTTTGCCCAAAGCTCTCATGCACTCCGTCTGTTGTATATATGATTTTCCATCTGATTTGTTTTATAGCTAAGCATTTCCCATCCTCATCATTGTTTGTGTCACAAGGAAACCAATAGATCTCTACACTGGGATCAATAGCCAATGTGAATACATACCTTATGAAAAATGGGCATTCAATTAGAATTTTGCAAAGACATGAATGACAGCTTTCAAATTATATGAAAAAAATTACACAGACAAATCTGAGATACAAGGTATTGCTCCAATGTTGATGATTTGCAAAAGGCATTGATAGCATGTTTTATTGTTTGGTTGGTCCATGTCCAGGGCACCATACAACAGATGACCTTCATAATGGGTGATCCTACAGCAGCCAGACAGCACTGTCAAGACTACAACTCCAACTGCACCCCTCACACAGACAAACAGGTATGGTCCACAGGTCTATAGCAGGTGTAGGGCTTAAACTGACCATCAATAATGCTATATGTAACTGGTAAGAATAATGTTTTCTTTGTGTGACACTAACGCTTGGAATTTTAACTTCGCCACAATTCCATGTCTGTCTGTTCGGTGGCTCCATAGGGTCATGAAAACAGTCTGCATGAGAGTGCAAGGTTTATGACAGAATAATAACCTGTATTTGAGGGCGGTCTTCTTTTAAGTCCCCTTCAAATTGAAGTGTACTCCAAGCACACTCTTTTCTTTACAGGCATATAACAATCCTGCTTAGATTCTTATTTTTAAAATGGATATGAGAATTAACATCTTACATTAGTTTTTATTTCAACTTATTTTCCAGGAGAAAGTGATTTTAGCTGCTGAGAAGGTGCTTGGTCGAGTTGCGACCAGGGCAACATTCAGAGAAGAGTCTCATGGACCCAGGCTGAGAGATCAGACTGCAGAGCAGGACACAGCCAAGAACACTAACCTATCAGCACAGTCATTGCCATCAGTAAGAGCTCAGTCAGAGCCAGAGACACAGAGGAAGACAAGGATAACACCTGAAACAGAGAAGTTAAAGCTCACTCAGAAGATAGGATGGCTGAATGAAACTTCCACACTGCAGGATGATAAAGCAGCAAAGATCACTAGAAATAGTACTATAGTAAAATATGTAGGGCTTGATACTGGCACAGTAGCAGAGTCCCCCCTTTCTGCTCCTGGCTGGCCATCTGACAGTGACAGATCCAGTGAACCCATTTCATCTAGCAAAATAAAGGAGCCACACGGTCCAGGAGGCGTCACAAACATAACAGTATATTCACAAACCTCTGGATCTCTTCATCAGCCAAACCAAACCAATACAGCCAGAGATGTCTCTGGGATGAAAGGTGTAGTAGTACCATCTCAGACAGTGGAGACAGCCATTCTCAGTCCCACTGCATGGTCAGAAAACCCCACTGAACCAGCCCTGCTGATCCAGGAGTCAGACAGTGATGGAGAATCAATAGGCTCAGGGAGAAATACATCAGTGAGGTTAGATGATTTACAGATCCCACCTGAACCCAAACAGGGCTTTGGGCCTACAAGACAAACATGGTCCTTAGAACCCACCATAAAACCCAACCTTTTGGAATTCAAGAAAATAGATGCGGAGGAGCTACTGAAGCAGGCTGTGATTCCTCTGCCTCCAGTGCTACCTCCAAATAATAGCACTGTCACAGGGAGAAAGACTGTCCCAGAGGCTCCTCTGCCTCCAGTGCTATCTCCAACACCTCAAAATACCACTGATATCACTTCCACATCAACAGGTGACAAAGCTTCAAAGAGACAAAGGGGCCGAAAGACTGTGACAAAGACTTTGACAGATTCTGGACTAGTCATGGAGAAGGGGGATAAAGTTTTATCCCAGGAAGAAGTTGATGAGGACAATGATAAGGAATCAGAGACAGAGGAAACAGATGTAGGCGACAGCAAGTTGGCACACGACATCACTCAAGTCAACACAAGGCAGTTTAAAAATAATGGGGGAGCCGTCAAAACTGATGTTCTAACTGAGCTCATGTCCCCGGAGCCGCGAGGATCAGAGCGGGAACTGCCGCCTACCCCTCTACCTCCTGCCAGTGTGCCAGGTAAAGTACACAGCATGTGCCCTTTGACACAGTACCCTCACAGCATGCACCCCTCAGACTCTCTGTGGCCCGAGTTTTACTTCTGTTTCCTCAGAGACACTGAGCAGAGAGGTCAAAGGGTCGTGGCCATGACAGCAGGGGCAAGGCCTCAACCTCTGACACAGGGTCCGTCTCTGAAAGCTCAGAGGATGCTGTACGAGTCCAGGATGAACACTCTGTCCGTTCCTGTCGTTTCAGCCAATCACCAACCAAAACACGCACTCAAAGAGCGAGGGACAGCCTATAGACCGGGTCTTCAAGTGCAACAGGTAAAAAGTTCCACTCATACTCACCGAGATGCACATCACACTAAAGCAGAGGCATGAACACTTTAGCTGGCTAAAGAAAATATTTGTGATGGTTTTTATAGCATGTTTTGGGGAGTATCGGCACACATTTGAGGATTACTTTGGAGCACGTTTGAGCATATTTTCCTGTATTTCTCTTCTAATTTTGTTTGAATGAGCAGAGAAACATTTAACATGCACACATGTATCCTTGAATGTACAAACACCATTATTTGCATATTGTTCAAGAACATCCTTCAAGCAATGAAACTATGGCGTTATGAAGGGGCATCTCAGTGCTCTGGTCTACAGTCAGGCTGCATAGCTGTCTGAAGACCTTAATATGAAATTGAGTTTGCATTGAGCTTATTGAATTAAGCCTAGGGTGGTGGAGGAATGGGGTCATTTAAGTGTACTAGCAAAGCCCTACAGATAGGATTTGGTCCATTATGCTGCATATATATAGAAATTACCCATATTGAAAGAGGGTGGGGATGCTGTTGATCAATCAGTGTGGCCGGTGGGAGTCTTTTGCCCAAAAATGTAAGCTAGACACATGCCTCCTCCAGTGGTAGGTTTTGGAATTGCAGCATCTAAGCACTCATCAATACTAGTACATTAGCAGTGGGTATGCAGTCATTGCAAACAACTTTAATGGTAATGGAATTAAATGATAATTCATCGTAATTGATTTACAAAAGCAGATTAAACCCAAATAGTATTTTTGTACGCAAACCCAAATAAAAGTTTTACTTCATGTATCAAGACATCATGCATGAAAACAGACACTAATGGAAATGGACTGTTTTATCTGTTTTCCCAGGGACTTCAGGGCCCACCTGGTTTGACAGGGCCACCTGGACCAAAAGGGGATAAAGTATGTGTTAACTTTGTCACACAATATCTACTGAATCTAAACTACTCATAGTGACACATATGATAATTCTGTTGCCCAGTATTATTGGGTGCTCAGTATTATTTCTAGAATGTGCTGTGTGGATTCCTATTGACATACAGGTCTGCATGCAGATGTTTCCATATTGTGGAATTTCTTAAAACACTTAAGTGTGTATTGTCTCCTGACAGGGCTACGCTGGCGGGATGGGCCGGACTGGACGCACAGGTTACCGAGGCCCCATTGGTCCACCAGGGATGCCCGCCATCGTAGTGTTCAAGAGCTCTGAGGAAGAGTGGGAGACCTTCAAGGTGTTGTTATACTGTGTTTCATAGTACACGACAAAGGCTATGTCAATGCATTCTTGTTTGGTTGAGTGATTATAAAATGTGATTATATTTCAGCATAAAACCATTGATTATTGAACCATTGCCCAGACCTTTGATTTCTTATTACTTCTTTAAAAGTTGTGTGTACTGTTCTCTTGCAGAAAAAGACATTCTACAAAAAGCTTGTTGCAACTTGGCCGGTAGGTGATCTCAGCTCTATATCAGTAGTTTCTAGGCAGAAACAACTAGAAGGATATGCCCTTTAGGTGGCAGTATAGTAGCCAAATCTTGTGTATACCATAGGAGTTTAAATCACAGCTTATTGTCAATGCAGAATATCAAGTAATTTATTGCATCATATCAGAAGGAATATAATTTAGTATTTTGAAATGATTACACAGTCTATGTACTGTATATATGGTTGTTTATCCTCAGAGATTGAAGGGCCCTCCAGGGCCTCTTGGCCCCCCTGGGGATGCTGGACCTCCTGTGAGTAACTGTATAACCGTATACTGTATGTCAGTATCCCAACATTGCTCATTATTAGACTACTGATTGACACATCACACTCATAATGCTTGTTCACTGACAGCAGAGATTGTTTGTATTCCAGGGACACCCAGGAATTACTGGAAAACAAGGACGAAAAGGAGATGGAGGGAAAATCGTAGGTATCTCCATTTTATCTGAATTTGATCAGAGTCTACACCGAGGCATAACTTGTTTTGCCTGTGAGTTGAAACTCAGTCAATGATATGTGGACACGAGTGGAAATTGAATTATATGCATATGTGATCACCCAAATAAATTACAGATTCATTCCAATTGGCAGTTCCAACCGCGAGAACACAGGATAAGTATCTGTTAAGCGTGTCTATACGGTATGCTGAATGTAGCTGTTAACTACAATTACTTCAACTCTGAGATCTTAAAACAGAGCAGTGAGGTGAAGCTAACCCATCTGCTGTTTCTATTCTCCCTCCTCTGCTATCACAGAATGTTAACAACACTGAAATAGGATCACAGGATGCTGTTAGATGAGTCAGATGACTGCTTCCACACTCCACAGTATCATAGCAACACCCACTTCAGGCAACAGGTCAACGCAGTGCTCTCATTAGCATTCATTGGAGATCTGAGCCCAAAAACCACATACTGCTTTTGCTTTCAGCACTTCTGTTTGTGAAGCAGCAGCACTTTCATGGATATGAGCATTTCCAGTGAGTGCCCAGAGCATCATTAATATAAGTGTTAACAGCACCTCAGCGCTTGAGCTCTTTTTCAATGATCCTGCGTCCGAAATGCATCACTGCTAAGTGTTGCTCTTTTTGCCCTGGCACACTGCTACTGCTGTGAAGCCCAGTAATGCAAAGCTGTCCCAGACAGACGGTGTCAATAGTGGCGCTACACAATGGCAGCAGACTGGGCAAGCTGTCCACATCTGATTGCCAGTGAACCCAGCTGACACACTGAAGGAACCACTTTCACCACAGTGTTACCTCAGCTATGACACAAAGTGCAGAAAGCTGTTGTTCTGATTGTACACAACACCACTATCGGGGTTTTGATCATTATCTGCTAGTCTTGTGTAGCCAGACGAGACGCTGTACCCTCGCATTTGTTCTGCATCCTGGCTAGAAGAACTTGGAAGCCTGTCACGCGAGGCTACTTGTCTGCTAACCAATGAGGGGAAGCTTTACATTTCCAAGGGCCAGCATTGTGGTCAATTGCCACCCACTGAAATCTATACTGGCCATTGACGGAATTAACTACTATACAATTTAATAAAAACATTGTGAGGGTCGCTTTCAGTCTTGAATTGGACTTCTCATGGCCCTTGGGCTGCATGTTGTCTGCCATTATCATTGGCTATAGGTTTGAGCACACTGAGTCTGAGACTGAATTCCTCATCTTATGCCGTCCGTGTCTGTATTCCAGGGTGGTCCTGGACCACCAGGGATGCCTGGGCCTCCAGGAAGAACTGGGAGTGATGGGATTGATGGTATAAATTCTGATGATGGCCCTGCAGGACCACCTGGGGAACAGGTAGGACACATTGTACAAAGACTGAAGAGTTTATGTGCTATACATCAATAGAGACTGTTCCAGTGTCAGTGTTGTTGACAGAGCTCTCTACTTGTACTAATAGGGTCTCCAGGGTTACAGAGGAGAGAAGGGCAGCAAAGGGGAGCTGGGTGAGTGGGTAAGAATGGCTAGGACTTCTAACGTTATGTAGATTATATCTTAGTTTGACCAATATAAACACATTAGATATCAGTGGACAGATGAGACACTCAAAGTAAATGTTTTAAGCAGGGCAAAATTATTACTGTACTCTGACCATGAAAGTTTCAACATGACTGGAAATTTCAGCACTGCCAGCTGCAGTATATGCCGTCAAGCTTTCCATCGATTGGTTGTGCAATAAATCCCCTCAAGGCCCAATTAAGAAATGTTTTGTAGGCTAGACATTCATACCAGTATGTCTTGCCACCAATTCTTTGTAACAGTAATTCTGTGTATTGTTAAGGGTTATGAAGGGGAACCAGGACCCCAGGGAAACAGAGGCCGGAAAGGAGACAAGGTCAGACTGAGTGTCTTGTTTTCATGGAACTAAATGTTCTCACACTTGAGTCTTTTTCGTCACTGGTTCCGGAGCTCTGCTGTGAATGCTAATTTTCATTCCAACTAATCCCAGATTGATATCGGTTCAGTTCAGTGAGCAACCCAATCACACATTGAGGGATTCATTTGAAGTTCATAATGGGTTTCAACATTAATTCTAACTTGTGTCTTTGTTGTTGTCAGGGGAATAAAGGAAACCGAGGGCTCATAGGGATCACTGGATACATAGTGAGTAATACCTACCTTTGAATATTGCTATTTCATCAGATACGGTACATCAGCTGTTTGATACTGAACCCTCATGTTAAGTATGAACATGTTGAATTATGTTGAGGGTTTAAGTAGTTCCTTTAATGCTGTGTAGGGAATACCTGGAGCCAGAGGACAACTGGGCTACCCGGGAACATCTGGACCTCCTGTGAGTCTCATGGCTCTCTGTATATTAAAACAGTTACAACACAGTTATTTACCTGTCTTCTGAAAAATGTCTGTACTGTCTTGAGAGAGTATTTTCTGTTATCAAGGGAGACATCGGTGGCATTGGTTTTGTTGGATCGCCAGGCCCTCCTGTAAGTTATTCTGCTTCACTCTCAATTGGATCATGCTCTGAAATTAATATCAACCAAGTCACCCAAGCTGCTTATATGAACCTATACATCTCCTTTTCAGGGCAAAATGGGGCCAAGAGGGCCAAAGGGGGTACCAGGAGTCAATGGACCACCAGTAAGGACACATTTGAGCATGATATTGTAGGTTTTGAGCCACATGTGTCAACAGCCCTGTCTAATCTCGCTGTCTGTCATTAGGGCCAACCAGGTGAGCGAGGCCTAAGAGGACCACTCAGGCCTCAGGTGAGAATTAATCTTCCTGAATTGAAAGCTGAATTGACATCCAGGTAAATGTACTTGTCCACAATTCATATTATTGTGTCTCATTCCAGGGAGAGCCAGGTCCTGATGGGATTGTTGGATTCCCTGGCGTTCCTGGACCTCAGGTAGAATCACATGTTTTTTTCTCACTCTCATTGCTTTGATCATGCTACATTTACTCACAATAGAATATGCACAATACATACATCTGTGCCAGTGATCATAGACCATCTGAAAATCATTGTAGATTATCAATTCACATTTATTATCTGGATTTACAATGAATGTAGAGAATCAATAGGTTTTGAATGTGTCCACAGGGAAAAACAGGTGCAGATGGGCCTACAGGTCCGAAAGGGGATCCCGTGAGTATCAATCAAGGCTGAATAATTAATTTTTAAAGCATTTATGATGAATATTTCCATAAATTTAACTTGTAATCTACAATCTTACGCAATCCTTCATGTTTTTAAACAGGGGGACGCAGGTGATGAGGGGAATATAGGAGAATCAGGACTCTCTGGGCTTCACGTAAGCACACATTAATGTACACGTAAGAATTGAAAACTCAAAGCAATGTATTTTATTAAACCAATTATACTGAAAAAGTAATTCACAAACTTGGCCTCTGTTTTTTCCTTCTTATCAGGGAGCCAATGGCAAACCAGGAAAAACTGGACCCTCAGGTGACCCAGTAAGATTACTTAAAGCAATTTCTTTATTTTGTATTGAGTTGATATCTAAGTCTTAAGTATTTAACAGTAATCATGTTAACACTATAAGGACATGTAGTTTTGTCCCACAAAGTAAAAATTCCATGATACAGTAGTCGTTTCTTCCTGTCCCTGAAACTTTACTTTCTCTGAAAATGTTCTGTGTGAGTTTTCTTACTAATTCATATTCCCCTTCATATCCAACCGCCTAGTACTAACCGTGTAGCTGTCTTTGTTTGTCTGTCTGTCCATGTTCACCTTCCTCCTGTAGGGGATCAAAGCATCTAAGAGAAGTGACAAGGGTGACCCAGGATTTAAAGGGGACCAGGTGAGTGGACATTATGCACATGGCTAACATTACTACATACAGTATACAAATTGCTTCATTTTATGTGACCCTACTCTTCTGTCAGACATGACAGTTCTGTGTATTTGCTTGCATTTGTTAGCAATTGACCTCCTTCCATCCCTTCACTGTGAATTAATTTACTTGTCCTCCCTGATGGGCAGGGTCGACCTGGGCCTCCAGGTAAAAGAGGCTTTAAAGGCAGAGGAGGAGCATCAGGGCTGCTAGGTAATGTTGGACCAGTGGGGCCCCCTGGATTTCTTGGAACCACAGTAAGTAGAACCTCTTTAATCTGGTCACTGCACAGTACTGTAATGGGATGAATATCATTACACCTGTTCAGATCACCATATCCTGATGTAATGGTACTTTACCTATCTGTTTCTTCAGGGTTATGATGGAATCATTGGGGAGAATGGTAAGCAGGGAAAAGATGGGCCAAAGGTAAGAGCAGTCTGGAGGTGGAGCTAACATACCTTGTACAGTACTTATCCAGATTGACTATTGTATTTTAAACATTAAGCCTTCTGTCTTTGCAGGGTGACAGAGGTCCTAGCGGTGGGCCAGGCGTTGTTGGACCTAGAGGTGATAAGGTACTAGAAGAGCTTGCAATTTCTGTTGCTATCTGCCACTTATCATTCTTGTAACATTGTTTTGATCTCAGTGGTGCGTACCAATCCAGTAGGAGATGTACTGATGCTGTTGTTTGTTGGTTTCTCAGGGGCGAGAAGGTCGAGTAGGATTTGCCGGTTTGCCAGGGCCTTTTGTAAGTGGAAATAGCATGTCTTCATTTACGAGACAATTCAGAATGGTCAAGAAATTATTGACTTTCATCCATCATACAGTGGTGAAATACTATTTTTACCTTGTTTCAAGTAAACATGATCACAGATTTCTGATTTTAGATGTGACTACCAGTTTTACTGTGGCTTGATGTGTCTGTCCTGTCCACAGGGAGAGATGGGGAAGTCAGGAGAGAGAGGAGCTGAAGGAGAACCCGGTATTAAGGTTCCTAAGTACCTACACTTCTTATTCTGTCTATACAGTTTCCTGCCATCATCAGTAGAGAAAAATGCCCTCACACCATAGATCTATACACCAGACCATTGCAGAACAGATCTGATGCTATAACATGGTATATATTGAGACCGGTCAGTATGTTTGAAGTCTTGTTTTCATCTAACATTTGGATTTGAATCACACAGGGGAGGACTGGAATTCCAGGAGTCACTGGACTGAAAGGGCTGAAGGTAAAACTACTATTTTATTTAAGGTTGCAGTTATTTTCACTCCTTGCCACACCTGCACATGCACATATTACTAAAGAGGGCCAGAGTTCAGAAAAGTGCAATGGAAGAGAACATGAAAACAGAACAATTGTCTTTCTCCACTCAGGGACTTCAAGGCTATCTAGGAGGTAGGGGACTGGATGGAACACATGGACCCCCGGTAAGATCCCATCGTACTGTATGTGTCCTGTGCCAGAGATGGTCCTGTGTTTAATTCACTCACAGGTGTGGTTTGACCATGATCCCTGTCCTCTAGGGACCCATCGGAGGAACTGCATCTGACGGGGATACTGGATCTACTGGACTAAGGGTAAGTATTCTACAACTTCAATTATTATTTTCTATTGTTGGCTTTTTGGTCATTTTTTGGGACTACTAGACCTTGCAGTTGTGATACACTATATATACAAAAGTATGCGGACACCCCTTCAAATTTGTGGATTCGACTATTTCAGCCCCACCCGTTCGACTATTTCAGCCCCAGGTGTATACAATCGAACACACAGCCATGCAATCTCCATAGACAAACATTGTCAGTAGAATGGCCTTACTGAAGAGTTCAGTCCCAACAAGTCAGTTTGTCAAATTTCTGCCCTACTAGAGCTGCCCCGGTCAACTCTAAGGGCTGTTATTATGAAGTGGAAACGTCTAAGAGCAACAACAGCTCAGCCGCGAAGTGGTAAGCCACACAAGCTCACAGAACTGGACCACTGAGTGCTGAAGTTTGTAGCGTGTAAAAATTGTCTGTCCTCGGTTGCAACACTCACTACCGAGTTCCAAACTGCCTCTGAAAGCAACGTCAGCACAAGAACTGTTCGCTGGAGCTTCATGAAATGGGTTTCCATGGCCGAGTAGCCGCACACAAGCCTACGATCACCATGCGCAATGCCAAGCATCGGCTGGATTGGTGTAAAGCTCGCCACCATTGAACTCTGGAGCTGTAGAAACGCGTTCTCTGGAGTGACGCCACCTGCCCAAATCCATAGTACCAACTATAAAGGTTTGGTGGAGGAGGAATAATGGTCTGGGGCTGTTTTTCATGGTTCAGGCTAGGCCCCTTAGTTCCAGTGAAGGGAAATCTTAATGCTACAGCATACAATGATATTCTAGACGATTCTGTGCTTTCAACCTTCTTTTTTTTTCCAACTTTTTCTGTTAAAGCATGACAATGCCCCCGTGCACAAAGCGAGGTCCATACAGAAATGTTCTGTTGAGATCGGTGGGGAAGAACTTGGCTGGCCTGTACAGAGCCCTGACCTCAACCCCATCGAACACCTTTGGGATGAATTGGCACGCCGACTGCGAGCCAGGCCTATTCGCCCATAATCAGTGTCCAACCTCACTAATGCGCTTGTGGCTGAATGGAAGCAAGTCCCCACAGCAATGTTCCAACATCTAGTGGAAAGCCTTCACAGAAGAGTGGAGGCTGATATAGCAGCAAAGGGGGAACCAACTCTATAATAATGACCATGATTTTGGAATGAGATATTCGACGAGCAGGGGCCACATACTTTTGGTCATGTAGTGTATATTTATATATGATTTCATAGGGAATAGTGGGGAAGACTGGGGCACCAGGGATTCAAGGTCCAGTTGGGAAAAGTGTGAGTATTGTACTGTTCTTGGCTATACACACTAATTTACAACAGGCGATGATAAAATGATCATACTAACCAAGCATGGTGATATTATTTGTCAACAGGGGGATTCTGGTGGTAGAGGGATCACTGGTAAGCCAGGAAAGCCAGGAGTCAGGGTAAGCCCACGTTACCCCATAAACATTCTCTAACTCTTTTACTTAGCTATGTCTGACAAAGCAGTTGTGTTTGTCAGTGTATCAGCACAATTTCTTTTGTCAGTTTGTTTTACCATCCTTTACATAGGGTGCCAAAGGTAAAGAGGGTCCGAACGGCCTTCTGGGAAATCCTGGCCTGAAGGTACTGAAATGGACCTCCTAAAATACAAAACATTGAAAATTGTTTCCCATGAAGCAATAAAGGAGTTATAAACTGTTTAGTAATACTATAGTGTGGACATAGCTTACTGATATGTTGATTTATGAAGGGAAACAGAGGTCAAGAAGGTTCGAAGGGGAAACGCGGAAGTCCAGTAAGTGTCAAATTAGTTCTATTCTCAGAGCTTTGTAAAGTGTGTCTGACTGAATCTACATGGAGACTCATGACATCTTCTCACATTGTGTTTCAGGGCGTGCAGGGATTGACAGGGATACAGGGATACAGAGGAGCTCCTGTAAGACTAAGCCACATTTTAGTCATTGTAACAGGGGCAATTTTTTTATATACACGACAATTCAAAAGTTTTGGTCACTGAGAAATGTCCTTGTTTTAGAAAGTAAAGCACATTTTTTGTCCATTAAAATAACATCAAATTCATCAGAAGTACAGTGTCGACATTGTTAATGTTGTAAATGACTATTGTAGCTGGAAACAACAGATTTTTTTATGGAAATAGGCGTATAGAGGCCCATTATCAGCAACCATCACTCATGTGTTCCAATGGCACATTGTGTTAGCTAATCCAAGTTTATCATTTAAAAGGCTAATTGATCATTAGAAAACCGTTTTGCAATTATGTTAGCACAGCTGAAAACTGTTGTTCGGATTAAAGAAGAAATGGAACTGGACTTCTTTAGACTAGTTGAGTATCTGGCACATCAGCATTTGTGGGTTCAATTACAGTTTCAAAATGGCCAGAAACAAATAACTTTCTTCTGAAACTTGTCAGTCTATTCTTGTTCTGAGAAATGAAGGCTATTCCATGCGAGAAATTGCCAAGAAACTGAAGATCTTGTACAACGCTGTGTACAACTCAATTCACAGAACAGCACAAACTGGCTCTAACCAGAATAGAAAGAGTACATTAGAGTGTCTAGTTTGAGAAACAGACGGCTCACAAGTTCTCAACTGGCAGCTTCATTAAATATGTTGACCAGTCTCAACGTCAACAGTGAAGAGGCGACTTCGGGATGCTGGCCTTCTAGGCAGAGTTGCAAAGAAAAAGCCATATCTCAGACTGGCCAATAAAAAGAAAAGATTAAGATGGCAAAATAACACAGACCCTGGACAGAGGAAGATTGGAAAAAAGTGTTAAGGACAGACGAATCTAAGTTTGAGGTGCTTCGATCACAAAGAAGAACATTCGTAAGACGCAGAAAAAATTTAAAGATGCTGGATGAGTGCTTGATGCCATCTGTCAAGCATGGTGGAGGCAATGTGATGGTCTGGGGGTGCTTTTGTGGTGGTAAAGTGGGAGATTTGTACAGGGTAAAAGGAATCTTGAAGATGGAAGGCTATCACTGCATTTTGCAAAGCCATGCCATACCCTGTGGACGGCGCTTAATTGGAGCCAATTTCCTCCAACAACAGGACAATGACCCAAAACACAGCTCCAAACAATGCAAGAACTATTTAGGGAAGAAGCAGTCAGCTGGTGTTCTGTCTATAATGGAGTGGCCAGCACAGTCACCGGATCTCAACCCTATTGAGCTGTTGTGGGAGCAGCTTGACCATACGGTACGTAAGACGTGTCCATCAAGCCAATCCAACTGGTGGGAGGTGCTTCAGGAAGCATGGGGTGAAATCTGTTCAGATTACCTCAAAAAATTGACAACTAGAATGCCAAAGGTCTGCAAGGCTGTAATTGCTGCAAATTGAGGATTCCTTGACGAAAGCGAAGTTTGAAGGACACAATTATTATTTCAATTAAAAATCATTATTTATAACCTTGTCAACATCTTGACTATATTTCCTATTCATTTTGGAACTAATTTCATGTATGTTTTTATGAAAAACAAGGACATTTCAAAGTGACCCCAAACTTTTGAAGGGTAGTGTATATACAGTTGAAGTCAGAAGTTTACATACACTTATGTTGGAGTCATTAAAACTCATTTTTTGTTAACAAACTATAGTTTTGGCAAGTCGGTTAGGACATCTACTTTGTGCATGACACAAGTAATTTTTACAACAATTGTTTACCTACCTTCAAACTCAGTTCCTCTTTGCTTGACATCATGGGAAAATCAAAAGAAATCAGCCAAGACCTCAGAAAAAACTGAAGACCTCCACAAGTCTGGTTCATCCTTGCAAGCAATTTCTAAACAGCAAAGGACCTTGTGAAGATGCTGGAGGAAACAGGTACAAAAGAAGCCACTGCTCCAAAACCGCCATAAAAAAGCCAGACTACGGTTTGCAACTGCACATGGGGACAAAGATCGTACTTTTTGGATTAATGTCCTCTGGTCTGATGAAACAAAAATATAACTGTTTGGCCATAATGACCAGTGTTATGTTTGGAGGAAAAATCGGGAGGCCTGCAAGCCGAAGAACACCATCCCAATCGTGAAGCACGGGGGTGGCAGCATCATGTTGTGGGGGTGCTTTGTTGCAGGAAGGACTGGTGCACTTCACAAAATAGATGGCATCATGAGGTAGGAAAATCATGTGGATATGTTGAAGCAACATCTCAAGACATCAGTCAGGAAGTTAAAGCTTGGTCACAAATGGGTCTTCCAAATGGACAATGACCCCAAGCATACTTCCAAAGTTGTGGCAAAATGGCTTAAGGAAAACAAGGTCAAGGTATTTGAGTGGCGATCACAAAGCCCTGACCTCAATCCCATAGAAAATTTGTGGGCAGAACTGAAAAAGCGTGTGCGAGCAAAATGGCCTACCAACCTGACTCAGTTACACCAGCTCTGTCAGGGGGAATGGACCAAAATTCACCCAACTTATGGTGGGAAGCTCGTGGAAGGCTACCCGAAACATTTGACCCAAGTTAAACAATTTAAAGGCAATGCTACCAAATACTAATTGAGTGTATGTAAACTTCTGACCCACTGGGAATGTGATGAAAGAAATAAAAGCTGAAATAAATCATTTTCTCTACTTTTATTCTGACATTTCACATTCTTAAAATAAAGTGGTGATCCTAACTGACCTAAGACAGGGAATTTTTACTAGGATTAAATGTCAGGAATTGTGAAAAACTGAGTTTAAATGTATTTGGCTTAGGTGTATGTAAACTTACGACTTCAACTGTACCAGTAATCCTGAATATTTACACTTCCGGTCAAAAGTTTTAGAACACCTACTCATTCAAGGGTTTTTCTTTATTTTTTAAATTTTCTACATTGTATAATAATAGTGAAGACCTCAAAACTATGAAATAACACATATAGAATCATGTAGTAACCAAAAAAGTGTTAAACAAATCAAAATATGTTATAGTTGATATTCTTCAAATAGCCACCCTTTGCCTTAATGACAGCTTTGCACATTCTTGGCATTCTCTCAACCAGCTTCATGAGGTAGTCACCTGGAATGAATTTCAATGAACATGTGTGCCTTCATAAAAGTGTATTTGTGGAATTTCTTTCCTCCATCATTGAGCCAATCAGTTGTGTTGTGACAAGGTAGGGGGGGTATATAGAAGATAGCCCTATTTGGTAAAAGACCAAGTACATATATAGCAAGAACACCTCAAATAAGCAAAGAGAAACGACAGTCCATCATTACTTTAAGACATGAAGGTCAATCAATCCGGAGCATTTCAAGAACTTTGAATATTTCTATGCATAGTCGCAAAAACCATCAAGTGCTATGATGAAACTGGCTCTCATGAGGACCGCCACAGGAATGGAAGACCCAGAGTTGTCTCTGCTGCAGAGGATACATTCATTAGAGTTACCAGCCTCAGAAATTGCAGCCCAAATAAATTCTTCACAGAGTTCAAGTAACAGACACATCTTGACATCAACTGTTCAGAGACTGTGTGAATCAGGCCTTCATGGTCGAATTGCTGCAAAGAAACCACTACTTAAGGACACCAATAAGAAGAAGAGACTTTATTGGGCCAAGAAACACGAGCAATCGAAATTAGGCCAGTGGAAATTTGTCCTCAGCTTTGCTGAATACACTGTCTGTGATTTATTTAGAATTCAAGGCACACTTAACCAGCATGGCTATCACAGCATTGTACAGCGATTCGCCATCCCATCTGTTTTAGGTTTAGTGGGACTATAATTTGTTTTTCAACAGGATAATGACCCAACACACCTCCAGGCTGTGTAGGGGCTATTTTACCAAGAAGGAGAGTAATGGAGTGCCGCATCAGATTACCTGGCCTCCACAATCCCCTGACCTCAACCAAATTGAGATGGCATATGTGGGAACTCCTTCAAGACTGTTGGAAAAGCATTCCAGGTGATGCTGGTTGAGAGAATGCCAAGAGTGTGCAAAGCTGTCATCAAGGCAAAGGGTGGCTATTTGAAGAATCTCAAATATAAAATATATTTTGATTTGTTTAACCCTTTTTTGCTTACTACATGATTCCATGTGTTATTTCATAGTTTTGATGTCTTCACTATTATTTTACAATGTAGAAAATAGTAAAAAATTAAGAAAAACCCTTGAATTACTAGGTGTTCTAAACTTTTGACCGGTAGTGTACTACACCGTCTAAAGTCCCCAAACACCCTGATTTTAGCACTAGACTAGAGCATGTCGTGTTAAGTACTTGATTTCGGATTTGATGTTCTTAATGGTGTGTATTGATCTTATTTATACAGGGCATAGCAGGCAATATAGGACCATGGGGTGAGGTGGGCCTCCAAGGGCCACCAGGGAACAAGGGGCCCCCAGGATTAGTTGGGCCCCGTGGAGTTGTAGGTTACCCAGTAAGTTACCTTGACGATTTTATTGATTGCTGTATTCTCAACGATTGTGGGGCGATTTACATTTTCTTTCATTTTGATGTCTTCACATTGTGAATGTCCTTAAATTCTAGGGTAAAGATGGACCACAAGGAGGTATTGGGCCAGTGGCAGACAAAGGGGATAAGGTACAACTATACTACTGTATATTCTGTCATTATCCATGTCATTGGGGCATCAGCTGTATCCAGTGTCTTTTTATAATCCTCTGAAATATCCTGTGTTTGTGCAGGGGTCCAGAGGAGCTATCGGACAGAAGGGAGTTGCTGGTGTCGATGGTGAGGAGGTAGATTGATTATACTGTATTGATTATTTAGTAATTCTATTTATTCTAAATCTAGATTTGGTAATCCAAAATACAGGCAAAACATTTTTGACTAAAGAGTCTGATGTAAATCCATTGATCCTCAATGGGTAAAGACAATGATTGCATAAGAAGGGACAAGTGTTGCTGTGCTTTAGGGCCCAACTGGATTGTGGGGGCCAATGGGGCCACCAGGACTTAAGGGGCTACCGGTGAGTATCACAGGATTTATTAATCATGGTTGACAATAACTGTGATATTCAACCGACAAAAGGATCAATATGAAATTTGAATATCTTAGGGTGAAAAGGGGAAGATGGGCGCTCAGGGGGAAAGAGGTGGAAAAGGGATCCAGGGAGACAGGGGCAACCAAGGTCAACAAGGACCAAAGGGCCCACTGGGGAAAGAAGTAGGTGTTGTGTTTTTTCTAAAAATGTGATTGTGATGGCTCACAATCAGTCTTCCTGTGAGTTTACAGTATATCTTTAAAAAGGAGCTAATGCTGGTGTCCTCTGATTCACAGGGATACTTAGGGCCATCAGGGGACAGAGGGAAAGAAGGAGCTTCAGGACTCAAGGTGAGTCACAAACCATCAAACAAGGAAATTTTCTTCAACCCCACATAAATCCATAAATTTGATTGAAATGAGATGAGATTCCTGCCTGATTTCTGTGTCTCCTGATGATGTGGATGTGTCTTGGCAGGGCCAGCCGGGCATCAGAGGCCCTTCAGGTCTCGCTGGGCGTTACGGACCAGGGGGCAACACCGGAAGAGGCCGGGCCAAGGGAGAGAAGGGGCTCCCCGGAACCACAGTAAGTGTTATGGTACCACTATTTGTAAATATACAGTACAGTATGAAGCTGAAATGTTGCTGAGAAAGATGTTCTGGGTTGGGAATGAGTGTCTGACTGGTGTGTTCTCTCTGATGTTATAGGGGCCTCCTGGAAGGTTTGGGCCTACAGGCTTAGTTGGACCAAAAGGACCAACAGTAAGGATGTATTTCAAGGCACACTATTTAGAGTTCATTTAACCTGAGAATACATAATAGGACACTTAATGTCCTGTCATTGCAGGGTTTACCAGGAAAAAGAGGAGTCGATGGAAAAAGTGGACTTGGTGGACTTAAGGTGTAATGCACCATTCAATCTGTTACATTTACATGACCATGTTAGTCATTTAGCATATGCTCTTATCCAGATACCTTAAGGATGTTGAGTAATTCATATTGTTTAACCAGTTTATATGGATTTGAGTTACCATGATGCAATTTTAATACAATTTGTGTTTGATCCCAGGGAGATTATGGGGAGAGGGGAAAGACTGGGACTGGTGGTGTCAAAGGAGACGTGGTATGTTTTGCTCTGCAACTTTTAAATAAATAACAATTCAACTTTTTTCTCATTGTTTTAGCCTCCACATCTACTCTCCTTCTCCTTCCTATATGTTTTTCTCAGGGATTGCAAGGTCCAAGCGGGAAGAAAGGAGAGTCTGGAACAGGAGGCAAAATGGTGGGATATTTAATTTTGATTTAATACAGAGTTTACTAGCTGTTGTTTGATTAAAGTTTTAATATGTTTTGTGGATGTTTGTACACAGGGGACATTGGGAAAGAGGGGGTTCACCGGGTCTCCAGGAGGTAAAGGCAGACCTGGGCCTGCTGGTGCCCCTGGAGAGAAAGGTGGTAAAGGAATAGAAGGGCCAAAGGTGAGAGGTTGTGTCATGCAGTACACAATCCCTCTTGAAATATCACACTCTTCATATAAAGTGGTTTTGTCTGACCTGATTTTCTCATTTATCTTTGATGAAGGGATTGCATGGCAGCCCAGGAAAGAGGGGAGGCAGGGGAGTTAGAGGCAAACCAGTGAGTTTAATCAGTTCTTTCTTTCAATGCTTGCTCTACACTCTACCAAACCCTTTCGCCACAATCAGGGTTGGGTAGGTTACTTTCTAAATGTAATCCATTAAAGTTACTAGAACCTGTCAAATTGTAATCAGTAAGGAGTTTGGATGACCCAAACTCAGTAATGCAGTCTGATTACTTTCAGTTACTTTTGGATTACTTTTCCCTTTAAGGAATTAGAAGAAGACAAAAGGGATCCATCAAATGCATTTGGTGTGTCATCATAACAGTCTCTGACTTATTTTCAGACTTGCTCAGGTGGAACAAACTTAAACTTGCCCCTTTTTCAATGCTGAATTGAATGTCCTTGAGAAAACAGAAAGGTGTCGTAATGTTGTTGTTTTTTTACAAACATCCTTTGTGAATTTAACATGTAATCCAAGAAGTTATCATCTAGTTTTTAAAAAGTATCTTTAATCTGATTACATTATTTTAGCTGGTAACGTAAATGATTACAGGTACAGTTTTTTGCAATCAGATTACATGTAACTGATTACATGTAATCTGTTACTCCCCAACCCTGCCCACAATGATTTCCCCCACAATGTACTGAAGCGAAGAGTCAATAGTACAATTTGAACTTTTCTTCTGTGCCAAATGTTCCTCCTCTTGCTTATAGGGAGAGGAAGGCCCATTGGGACCAGATGGACCAGTTGGAAGATCTGGAAAGCCAGCAAGTATCCCTATAGGGCATGATCCTATCACAGAAAATACAATATAATGTGTTATGATGATGTTGATCCTATTGATGTGTTTGTTACATGGTCTTTTCTATCTCTTGTTTTGGTTGTTATCTCAGGGACTTGCTGGTTTGGATGGATTGCTGGGGGTTGAAGGAAATGAAGGAGATAATGTAAGCATTGTCTGGTTCCCAAGCATAACCTTAATGTATATAGTTGTCAATCAGTAACCCCAGGACATATTGTCTAATAGATCTTCCTTTGATTCTATTTGTCTCCAGGGTGATATTGGTTACAGAGGAACCCCTGGGAGACCTGGTCTACCAGGGAAGATGGTGAGTGAAATACAGACTTAAGCATAGTAGTGTTTTTAAGGCTGTATACGTACACAGTATGTTGGAACTTGATGCATCCCTACTCTAATGATTAATGTTACAGGGTCAAAGTGGACAACCTGGATTGAGTGGTGGTCACGGAGCACCAGGGTCAAAGGTAAGACCTGTGTTCGACTAATTGAGATCGCCAACAGTGCATGTACATAGAAATACAACAAGAGCTATTTGGCCAAACATCTTTATTTTGCCATGGTTTACATTCAGAACCTTCCACCAATGTTTTGTCAAGGGTAATCTTGGATCAAAAGGAAAACGAGGACCTGCAGGGCCAATGGGGCCACGGGTAAACCAATACATGTGAAACCTTTACGTTCATGGTTATAAATCCCTGTCTATATTCTCAAACGTTTTTTCTTATGCTTGATAACTAAGCACTCTGATATTGCTATTTTGCATAGGGTATTCCAGGGTTTGGAGGAGCAAAGGGGAAGTTTGGCCAGCATGGATCAAAGGTGCTGTATATGTCTCAACATTCAATAACACCTACAGTATGTTATAGAGTAAAACAACAGTATTAGTTTTCTATGTGGTCACATCATCGCTCCTTTATATCTGTTATCTCTCAGGGTCAGGCTGGCAGCAGAGGCCTGCAGGGACATATTGGACCGCGAGGAATCAAAGTAGGTCATTTGGAATGTATTTGGAAATCAATGAACCACACCTCATATTTAGAGAGCAGATGACTCTTCAGTCTGTTTTCTTTTAGGGGAATCCAGGACTGCCGGGGAATAAAGGGCGGCTAGGTCCAAAAGGCATACAGGTTAGCTGGTGGTATCTCTTTTCCATATTAATTGTTTTAAAGGAATCATATCCTGATAAATGTTGCACAACAGTATCAGCACAAATGTATTATCAGTTTATGTCAATGTATTGGTAATTTATAGGGAGACATTGGTCCTCGTGGTCCACCTGGGAAAAAGGGCTTCCCTGGTCTACCGGTATGTATTTTGTCCATATTTCACAAACCTTCTTAGAGTCTCTTCCAGTATAAGTTTGCTAAAATTAGGACATTTTGAAGTCTTGTTTGGTAAATTGTGTTTGTTTTATTTTACAGGGTCTCTTTGGAAATAGGGTAAGTAACCATTTAGCATTCTAATGTCTATTGTTGGGTATATTTCCATGGTTTCCATCTAAATCCACCATGCTCTTTGCAGGGAATGAAGGGGATACAAGGAATGCCTGGAGTTAAGGGACTGAAAGGTGCGCGTGGACAACCAGTACGTAGAATTATATTATTAATTATTGTCTTATGATCCAAATTAGTAACAGTAACTTAATCCTCCAGAATGCAGAGTACAGTACATAATGGATCCCATGTAAATGCAAGCCCCCATTTATGTCACAGGGAAAACCAGGTCCTCCTGGGGGTCCAAGAAACAGGCGACCTGGAGCCCTTGGTAAAAGAAGAGGATCCAAAAAAGTTGGTACCCGATTTATTGTAATCTATACCTCTTTATTATACCGTAAAATGGAGGAATCATACGCCACAGTCCACACTAAATGTTTCCTCAAAACAATTGCATAACCTGCACATAACTTGTTCTGGGATTCATCTGATGGCATTGAGGAGTTTATCACATCAGTCACCGTCTTCATTAATAAGTGCATCGACGACGTCCTCCCCACAGTGACCGTATGTACATATCCCAACCATGGGATTACGGGCAACATCCGTTCTGAGCTAAAGGCTAGAACTGCCGCTTTCAAGGAGCAAGACACTAATCTGGACGCTTATAAAAAATCCTGCTACGCCCTCCGACGAACCATCAAACAGGCAAAGCGTCAATACAGGACTAAGATCGACTGTGTGATCACACTCTCCATAGCCAATGTGAGTAGAAACTTTAAACAGGTTAATATTCACAAGGCCGCAGGGCCAGACAGATTACCAGTACACGTACTCAGAGCATGCACTGACCAGCTGGTACGTGTCTTCACTGACATTTTCAACCTCTCCCTGACCCAGTTTGTAATACTTACATGTTTCAAGCAGACCACCATTATCCCTGTGCCAAAGAACACCAAGGTAACCTGCCTAAATGACTATCGCCCCGTAGCACTCACATCTGTAGCCATGAAATACTTTGAAAGGCTGGTCATGGCTCACATCAACACCATCATCCCTGACACCCTGGACCCACTCCAATTTGCATATCGCCCAACAGATCCACAAATGACACAATCTCTATTGCACTCCACACTGCCCTTTCCCACCTGGACTAAAGGAACACCTTTATGAAAATGCTATTAATTGACTACAGCTCGGAGTTCACCACCATAGTGCCCTCCAAGCTCATCACTAAGCTAAGGACCGTGGGACTGAACATCTCGCTCTGCAACTGGATCCTGGACTTCCTGACGGGCCGGTAGGCAACAACACATCCACCATGCTGACCCTCAACACGTGTGCGTGCTTGCTTAGTCCCCTCCTGTACTCCCTGTTCACCCACGATTGCGTGGCCGCGCACAACTCCAACAACATCATTAAGTTTGCCGACGACACGACGGTGGTAGGCATGATCACCGACGAACATCAACATTTCCCTCAACGTCAGCAAGACAAAAGGAGCTGATCGTGGACTACAGGAAAGGGAGGGCAGAGCATGTCCCCATTCACATCAATGGGGCTTTAGTGGTGCAGGTCGAGAGCTTCAAGTTCCTCGGTGTCCACATCACTAAGGAGCTATCATGGTCGACACACACCAACACAAAGGCTTAAAAGATTTGGCATTGGCCCTCAGATCCTGAAAAAGTTCAACAGCTGCACCACTGAGAGCATCTTGTCTGGCTGCATCACCACTTGGTTAGGCAACTGCTTGGCATCCGACCACAAGGCGCTACAGAGGGTAGTGCGTACAGCCCATGACATCACTGGGGCTGACCTCCCGGCCTCCAGGACCTCTATACCAGGCGGTGCCAGAGGAAGGCGCAAACAATTGTCCAAGACTCCAGCCACCCAAGTCATACACTGTTTTCTATGCTACTGTACGGCACCAATTCACCAAGTCTGGAACCAACAGGACCCTGAACAGCTTCTACCCCGAAGCCATAAGACTGCTAAATAGTTAATTAAATAGTTAACCAAATAGCTACCTGTTCTATCTGCATTTACCCTTTTTGCACTATCTTTTTTGTTTCATCACATACGCTGCTGCTACTGTTTATTATCTGTCACTTTATTCCTAGTTATATGTACATATCTACCTCAATTACTTTGTACCCCTGCACATCGACTCGGTACTGGTACCCTGTGTATGTAGCCAAGTTATCTTTACTCATTGTGTATTTATTATTACTTGTATTAATATGTATTTTACTTTTCTATTATTTCTCTTTTTTTTTCTCTCGACGTTGTTGGGAAGGGCCCATAAGTAATAATTTCACTGTTAGTCTACACCTGTTGTTTACGAAGCATGTGACAAATATAATGTGATTTGATTGGATGATGTATCAGTCTTTATTTATTAGTAAAAACCCAATGTGAGTCGGTTTTTGGATGGCCCTGTTTTCCCAGCAAACTCGGGCCATGACCAGGAGAACACTTACCTCACTGCCTGACCAGAACCCAAGCAGCTCCATCAGCTGGCCTCAGGGTACCAAAGACAGCCCTGCAACCACCTGCCACGAGCTGGGGCTGATTCGCCCACACCTGCAGGATGGTGAGTAGAGCTCAGCAGGTAGCAGTTAGACTGAACACTGAGCTGATGTAGGCAACAGATCTAGTGAAGCCAACCTCCTCTCGTCCTTTTTACAGCTAGAGTAATTTGTCCAGTAATGTGTTTTGTAAAACTAACAAAGTCGTATCTTTCCAGGACACTTCTACATGGACCCTAACCAGGGCTGCCCATTTGATGCCGTGCAAGTCTTTTGTAACTTCACTGCAGGAGGGATGACCTGTATACCTCCTGTCCAGTCACAGGTAAGTAGCTGGTCCTGACATCAGTCAGGATACTGGGGCAAGTGGTTGCACAGAATATCTGAGTATAAATTATTTATCTACAACTTTGCCTCTCTCTTGAGCAGAATATTAAGGAAGGCTTTCTAGTGAGCATCAATTATGGGTCACATCATTTCTCACTTACACGTATTGTTTTCATTTTGAAAAGGCATGTTGTGGTTTATCTTTCTATAGATAATAGGAAAATGGGAACCAGAAAAAAACATGTCAAAAAAGTATATCCAGTGGTTTAGCCAGCTTGATGGTGGCTATAAGGTAAGACAAACTGCATGTTACATTTAGAATTAATCTACAACTACATTACTGTAACTGATCCAAATTATTTCTCTCTCTCCTACTGTAGTCTGAGTATGCTGGTCTTGATGTGGTCCAGCTCCGATTTCTACGGTTACACAGCCACTCTGCCTCTCAGCACCTGACCATCTCCTGCCCGTTTAACCACAATAATAGAGAAATCAGGAAAAATGCAACAAACAGGGTTCTTCACTTTCTGGGAGACTCTGGTGGGGAGATTGGTTCAAGCTATATGACAGTATCGAGGAATGGTTGTGAAGTAAGACCCAAAGAACAATGTAACCCTTTATAACACACCTAGTACATTTGTTGTTTTATGTCAGCTACAGTACAACTCATTCTACACAACCATTGTAATTCACGGCCTGGCCACTTGATGTCAGTCAAGACCAATAAAAAGACTACAGGGCTACTGTGCAATGTGAGAACAATGTTGTGTACTGTAATGACAGCCAGGTATTTTCAGCTTGTTTTCCCATGTTTGTCACTCAGGTGGAGGTGGAGGTACGAGTGAGGGGAAGCACAGAGATCCACAGAGGGGACATGGAGCTGCTGCCCCTCAGGGATGTTAGTATGGAGGGAAGGGGAGACCACTGGGACACAGACCTCAGAGCTGTCCTAGGACCTTTGTGCTTTTTGTAGCCTCAGCTTATCCATAGAGAAGCAGCTGTTTCTCCCAGAAGCAGCAAGCTCTGACCAGTGTATGGGTCAAGAACATTTGGGTGCAATTCCTCTTCAGGACAAAAGAAAGAGATATCATCATGTTGTGTGATCGCTGTAGCATTTGTGTAATTGTGATAAAAACTAGAGCTATATAATAAAATATGTATTTTAGAGTTATTTGTTAATCTTGTTATCATATGTGTCTTTTATAAAGAAAAATATAAAGCTGTTGTGTTGTTTGTATCTCCCGCATTTCTATTTTTTTGAATGATTCATTTTTCTTAGTGATGTACTGTGTGTATATATGCTTCATATTAGATTCATGTGGATGTTTTATTTAATTGTTAAGCTTTTGTAAGTAGTCTTAGCTATTATTTGATGTCTTGTTTTTTATTCCTGTCGACTAATACCTGAAGTCTTGATGAACACCAATATCTGGATGGTCTAAACTTCAAATTGTTATAAATTGAAACATTTGAAATGTCACTTCAGTTTACTTTACAATAACTTGAGCACACATTTTATGGTTTATACCTCAAATGCAGTAAACAGTAGTACACCCTGTTGTCACAAATGGAATTAACCATAATATGTGCAATGAATTATAAAAACTGTTTTCGTAAGATGATGGAAAACTGTTGTAGTAGGCTGCTGTATTTATTACATAACATCATTTGCAGGACAATAAACCCATACTGGGTAAAACTGTTCCTAACTGTTGTTCATACAGAGCATGTGCAGTAGGTTACACATTCATACATTGAGGACTTCCATGTGTAGGAATATGTTCTCTTGTGGTGGCACCTCCCCATTACTCATCCTCTCCTACTACCATGCCTTTAGACCAGGGGTACTCAACTACTATTTGAGAAAGTCCGGTCACACACATTTCCTAGGCTGCAGTTTTTAAACTAATTTCCTGCAATTCTACACATTACGCCATGTCTCGCGTGTTCATATGATACCTGAGTGAGTCAACAAAATCAATGTGGTCCCCCTGGGGGTCAAGGACCCCATAGGCACAATCTGGCCATGATAACTACAAATAGCTGATTAGCCTAATTTACCTAACATGGGCTAGTAGTTGATCAACTGGACATTTCTGACAGGTTATATACTGTAGTTTACAAAGACTGTTGTTTAACATTCTGTTATCAATGTTCTCTCTCACCATTCTCCGTGGTCAACATAACTTTGGTGATATTTTGCCTAAAGCTATGGAGGACAGTATCAGTGTGTCTTCTGACTGAGGTTTCTTACATGGACAGCTTGGCACGGAAAATAAAATGTAATTTCCCAAATTGCTCGAAAACCATGTAGACAGATTTAATTCACCACACTATAGCACATGACTACCATTATACCAGCGTGGTCTCATAGATTAAACATAATATAGTAAACGTAAATCCAGGAAACTGACATTAGTATTATATGTTACATTTGGTATGGTTACATAAGACAGAAGCTTACTTAAGGCAAAAATGATATATAACGCAAACGTCTAGCATCCCAAAGGTTGCATGTTCGAATCTCGTCATGGACATCTTTAGCATTTTAGTATGCTGGGGATGACAGTGCTCTGCGCTGCCGCAGCGCTTTACCTAAGTTGCCCACCATTTCAGACCTGGATGGTATGGGTGGAGAGAGCAGCAATGGAGAGAACCCTTGCAATGGAGAGATCCACAGTAATGGTGCGAGAATGAAGCTTGATTAACAGGTGTCAGAGTTAAATGCAACACAGGTGGTTGAACAGTTGGAAAGTGTTTATGCGTATGAGTAAGAATGATCTATGTGGGGTGACATTATCAGGATATAGATGGTGCAATTCTTAGGTCATGGGTTGAGCTCTCAAATGTCATTGTTTTATTTCCACATAGTCAATGGTCAAACCTGTTTAAATTCTGAGTGAAGATAACCTGGATTAACCCCAAGTACAGTCATTCAGTCATGGGTGTGTTTGAATGGTTGTACAGTGGCACTTGCTTAAACCCCAGCAGCTGTTTCTCACTAGTCATGTCTTTATAGTGGTTACATTTGTTTCTCAAGACCAGTCTTCAATGACTCTCAAATGACTAAGCGCCTCATGGAACTTCCCTGACCTGTCCTGTTGCCCAGTTCATTACAGAGTTTTTACATTTCTTATAAAATTATTTTTCAACAGCATTCAAAGGTAGGTTGTTGTCTGTAGAACTATATCCGTTCTAAAGGCTACATAGTAGCGTAACGCAAACGTCTAGCATCCCAAATGTTGTATGTTCGAATCTCGTCATGGACAACTTTAGCATTTTAGCTAATTAGCAACTACTTAGCATGTTAACTAACCTTCCCCTAACCTTAACCTAGCTAACAAAATAATGTGAAATGCTCTGAGACTAGGTTGCAGCCAGCATACTGATCTGGAGAGGGAAACTAATAGGCCTAGTGACTATAGATGATTGATTAGGGGCCGACCTTCTCGTCATTTAGAGGCGGGGTGGTGGCGTAGAAAAAGAAGAGAGACATCATCGCATCACGTTTTTTCAACATTGAACAAGTGAGAATGTGATGAAAATTGAAAGTATCAGATTAACACGGGGGTTCTTACCATACATTTCAAGACACGACTCAGTGACGGGTGAGTAGCATCAATATAGCTTGCTAGCCAATTCCTTATCTCGCTAACCAAAACAACCATCAAATGCCGAACTTGACAGGCAAGCTCTGCTAGTTAGCTCGCGCTTGACTGACGTTTTCTCGAGCGATGGAACCACAGAATTTGAACCACAGAATTTGAACTCCCATAAGAACAAATATTTTTGTGACTTGATTAGCTCGATTGTAGCAAGTTTGTGACGTATGTCCAGGGCACATGCTACATAGCATAGCTTGTTGTTGAATACCTGGCACACTGTGATCACTGGCGCAAGCTAACAACTTATCCATGATGGTTCGAACATTATTATATTATTGGCTCTGGACAAATCTCTGACTGCTGCCAGCTAGCAAGGTATGCTCAGCAAATCACAATCGTCCACTGACCCTCAACTAACTTTTTAACAGACCAGGTCTTTCAGTTCCAATGAGGTCAGTTAGCAATCAAGCAAGTAAGCAAAGAGATCATAGCTTGTCTTCCACTGTTTTAAACCCATTGATAGTTAGGTATACATTTAATTCAAAATACATTCAATGGCCACTGATGTTTTCAAATTTTGGCATTATCATGTTTCATAAGACTAGGAAGTTGAATTGTTTTAACTATTGTGTGGAGCTCCATCTAGCTTGTCAGGTGAATATGATTTGGTTTTGGATTTGTCCACTGTTGTGTGTGTGTACATCCAACAGGTTGTTCTCTTACAGGATGGAGAGTGGGGATGACAGTGTCCTGCGCTGCCGCAGCGCTTTACCTAAGATGCCCACCATTTCAGACCTGGATGGTATGGATGGAGAGAGCAGCAATGGAGAGATCCACAGTAATGGTGCGAGAATGAAGCTTGATTAACAGGTGTCAGAGCTAAATGCAACACAGGTGGTTGAACAGTTGGAAAGTGTTTATGCTTATGAGTAAGAATGATCTATGTGGGGTGACATTATCAGGATATAGATGGGGCAATTCTTAGGTCATGGGTTGAGCTCTCAAATGTCATTGTTTTATTTCCACTTAGTTAATGGTCAAACCTGTTTAAATTCTGAGTGAAGATAACCTGGATTAACCCCAAGTACAGTCATTCAGTCATGGGTGTGTTTGAATGGTTGTACAGTGGCACTTTCTTAAACCCCAGCAGCTGTTTCTCACTAGTCATGTCTTTATAGTGGTTACATTTGTTTCTCAAGACCAGTCTTCAATGACTCTCAAATGACTAAGCGCCTCATGGAACTTCCCTGACCTGTCCTGTTGCCCAGTTCTTTACATTTCTTATAAAATTATTTTTCAACAGCATTCAAAGGTCGGTTGTTATCTGTAGAACTATATCCGGTCTAAAGTCTACATGGTAGCGTACTACTCATTTGATCCTGTTTGAAGACGAAAATGGATTTAACCACACCCCAGCTAGCTCTGTTCCTTGTCCTTAAGGTTCCCTGAGACTGTGCTTATTATTTCCCATGGGGAATAATGGCCAATTGTCCACCCGCTATATTGATTCAGGCATTTATGTAAATATTTAACATGGTATTGTTTACTCATAGTAGACCTATATTAATTCTCCTCTTGGGTAACCTGGCAACTGTATTGGTCCTGAAGTCATTTAGGATTCACATATTCCTCACTGGCACTGGTAGACTCTGGAACTGAAGGAATACGAAAGTCTGACCCACAATTTATTGCTTTTTGCATTTTCTCCATCTATTTCAGGAAAAATGGAAGTGGAGCGACTCATCAGCAAGAAACTCCAACTGAAGAGGAAAGCAGAGGTGAGACTTAAAACAGAATGTGTTGTCAGCAGGTCAAATGTGTTCTATTTTTTTCTGAGCCTGTGATTAGATCCTGAGTTCTGATGTCAAATCCTCCAAACAATGTTGTCTGTTCTCACAAGTCACCCGTCCATTGTTTGAGTCCCAATGATTCAACAAACTCCTCTTAGTTCTGTCACTGTTTGTGGATGTGCCTAATCATATATTTTTTTTAACGTGTTTTGTGCCTTGCTTCTGCACTGCCAAATCCCTACTGGACTGATTCAATATTTTCCTTAAGCCTATGTGAGCTGTAACATTATCATTTTAATCTGGCGAGCTGCTTTGCCTTGCCTGTTTGTGTTCAAATCGTGTCATTATTTGTGCATTAGAAAAAGAGCTAACAACTAGCAGTGAGCCAACGTGACGTAAAAGGCTATTCTAATCTGCATCTTTCCCACTTTCATGCCTGGAGAATGGAACGATACAGCAAGAGGCACTTCTGCTTTTATTACATCCAAACCCTTGTCTGATTTGAGTCCATGAGTATTGCATACCAGTGAGGAAATTACTGAAATGCATTGTAGGGGTCAACCTCGGTGACTGAGTGTCCAAATTAAAGTTTCACAATGAATTGGGAAGTGCAGACTGAAGAGAGCCACTTGAAACATGTATTGATGTATGGTGTAAATGGCTGAACTATGAAGTGTTATTCACATCTTATCGCATTATAATAGATGGGTGAAATTAACATGTCCTGTCTTTACTGTACAGAACACCCAAACCCAGAGAGCGCACTTATTTTCACACAATGTAAGAGGAAGAGAGAATGAGGAAGAGGATTATTGTTTTCTTAAAGCGATCTTTTAAGGGCTGTTTGTTTAGTATAAAGGTCAACTAACCTTTACCCTCATCAGCTGTTACTGTGCAAACAGATCAAATAGACAGAACAGTCACCACAGTCTTTCTGGACATGAGGTCATCATTAAAAAAAAAAATTTTAAAGGGTCATCATTATCTCCAGCTACAAATGGTTACTTTCCCTTCTGACATAATATTTGTCAATTTAATATTTGTCTTTATGATATGGATTTAAATAAAAATTCACAACCATCCTTTTCATTTAACTAAACCGTATGCCTTGCTGATTGTGGATGTGTCTCTGGTCTGCAGCACTTGAAGTCTGACCTGATGAGGCAGTTTGACTCCCAGGTGTTGGAGTTCATGGACAGTCTGATAGAGGAATCGGCCAGCCTGGAGCCTGCTCCTGTCCCTGCTGTCTTCTCCCCTCTGTCAGATAAAGAGAGGAGTAAGCTCAGGTATTGAGCCCCTTTTTGCCTTCCACCATTCTCCTTTCTGACCTATTCTCTTACTATGTCAGAGGTCAACATCTATTTAACTAATATTTTGTCAATGTTTTTTATTCTATTAGGCATCTCCAAGGGTCATCCCAGGGCCAAGGCAAACAGTTTTTGGTCCGGAGGTCCTTGTTAGAGTAAGTGGCGAGTTAATAATAGACTGTGTGTGACTGCTTTTGACAAAAAGCTCCCTCATCGAACACTATATACATTGTGCTTAAACTGAAATGTTGCTGGTTCTGTGTTGTTTATCATGGTCTATGTCTCTTGTTTCACAGTGAGCTGTTTGAAGTGAACCACATCCGGACCATCTACCACATGTTCATTGCCCTGCTGATCCTCTTCATCCTCAGCACCCTGGTGGTTGACTTCATCGATGAAGGCAGGTGAGGTGTAACACTGATTCTTTACTGATCTCTCTCTTTAAATATAAACTACCACTTGTGTATTGACTCTTCATTCCCCCCTCTTCCCCAGATTGGTGCTTGACTTTGACCTGTTGGTCTATGTATTTGGACAGTTCCCCCTGGTGGTGATTACCTGGATCTGCATGTTCCTTTCAGTGCTGGTGGTGCCCTACAGCCTGTTCCACACCTGGGCCTCTCACTACCATGAGTCCAGCCATGGGACCCTGTGGTCTCTTATACTGGGCTCTCTCTTCCTGCTCTACCAGGGCCTGGGCCTAGGCTTCCTGCCTACCTTTGTGGTGGTGAAGAACAGCTTTCCCCCTGCATCCTGCTTCATCATCATCCTGGAACAGGTACTCCAAATGCAGGCCCGCCTGGGGCATGACATGTTCTTTGTTTTATTGATGTTCAGTCTACTGATGGACATGCATTGTGATTGGTTGACAACATGTGCTGTCTCCCTGCAGGTGCGCCTGATGATGAAGGCACACTCCTATATCAGGGAGAATGTCCCCAAAGTTCTGGCTTTGGCAAAAGACAAATCCAGTAAGCAACTATGTTTTTTATGAATCATTTATATACACTGTCTTACATTCTGTTTTTGTCTGTAGATGTATTCAGTTCCCTTTTTTAAATTTAGTTTTTATTCTCCAGGCTCTTCCCCAGTCTCTCCACTAATCCCACAGCTGAGCCACTATATATACTTCCTCTTTGCTCCCACCCTTATCTACAGAGATAAATATCCCAGGTAAGCAGAGGGGAATGACATAAGACCTAGTTTAAATTAACATACCTCTTGCATGTTACACTCGGCTGCAAGGGAGCTATTTACCTTTCTGTAAACATTCAAACTCTTGTTTCCCTCTGCAGGAATCCCGTCATCAGGTGGAGTTATGTGGCCTCTAAGTTATTACAGGTATGATTTGAGAATCTAAATGACTGCCTGAGCATAGTTGAAGACCTTGACCAGGAGATCAGTTCAGTTATGTAGTTTCTCTCTCTCTCTCTCGTCTTTCAGGTTCTAGGATGTCTCTTCTATGCCTACTATGTGTTTGTGCGCCTCTGCATCCCACAGTTCCGCAGCATCAGCCAGCAACTGTTTGACCTGCGGGCCATGGTCCTGTGTGTGTTCAACTCAATCCTGCCAGGTAACTCCAGTCAACACATTCTCACTTGCAGCTTGTCTCATCGGCATCACAGTATTCCTCCTGCATGTTCACTATATTGTCTTCTGGGTCACTCTGTCTGGATGATTCTGTTAGCTACCTACAACAATATTTGAATGAATGGAGGGTATTCATATGTCATCTGTGTGTCTCTCTGTAGGAGTTCTGGTTCTCTTCTTGGCCTTTTTTGCCTTCCTGCACTGCTGGCTCAATGCCTTTGCTGAGATGCTGCGGTTTGCTGACAGGATGTTTTACAAGGTACACAGGCAGATGCCTTTCCTCGGCCATATTACTAATTTAGTCAATCACTGACTAGATTTACAGCGCAGTAGTGCCACAGTGTTCACTACACTGCCTCAATCAGCTCTTTGCTGTGTTCTTTTTTTTAAATATATATTGATTTTGCTTCACAGGATTGGTGGAACTCCACATCCTTTGCCAATTACTACCGCACCTGGAACGTGGTGGTACACGACTGGCTGTATTACTATGTGTACTGTGACTTCTTATGGGTGAGTGTTGTGTTATTGTTGCACTTGGCATTAATGTTAATCTCTCTGTTTTTACAATACTTATGAAGTATCCCTCCCATTGCTCTGTAACTCTAATCTTAAACAAGCAAGCCAGTTGAGCAGCTTTGATTTAATTTTGTCCATGCCCGTCTTAACCCTCTGGTCTGTCGTCTGTTTTTTTTTTCCTACTCCACTCCCTGACAGATGTCGAAGAAGAGATTTCGGGCGGCAGGCATGTTATTGGTCTTCACTATGTCTGCAGTAGTGCATGAGTACATCTTGGCGATCTGCTTCGGCTTCTTCTACCCAGTCCTCTTCTGCCTCTTCATGTGCTTCGGAAGTAAGACCATACCTTCATTACAATACAACAGACACAATATAAAAACAGAAGGTTTTTCTCATTTTGTAGCATTTTTCTGACTCTCAATCCTAACTGCTCTCATCTCCTTTACTGTGCTGTTCATCTGTCAGTGATGTTTAACTTCATTCTTCATGACCGGAGAAAAGGCCCAATTTGGAACGTGATCATGTGGACTGCTCTGTTCCTCGGTCAGGGGGTCATCATCTGCCTCTACTCCCAGGAGTGGTATGCACAGCGCTACTGCCCCCTTCAGGAGGTATACACCACTGCACATCTAGGAAAAACATTCATTTTAGGCTCATATTTCATAGCTGTTCAGATCAAGGAGAGTAAATCTTTTAAACAATTGAGATGCAACCTTAGATCCAACCAAGTCTTTACATGCCATGTTTTTTTGTTTTGTTTTTAGCCCTCTTTCCTAGAGCTGCTGAAGCCGCGTTCCTGGAGCTGTCACCTCCAGACCAACCCAGCAGTCGACTCTTGAGGGGCTGTAACTGACATCACATTGAACTACTGAACCGACAACACTCGCCAATCTATTGAAAGTGTTTAGGAAGAGCACAACCTCCTGTTTCTTTCAAGACTTTTTACTTTTTGTTTGACTTTTTTGTGTTCCACTAGTAATTCTGACTGATATTGAGAGACTGCTTTATTCATTTGAAAGGGCATGGAGTGAGTGAGACATATAATGGCCTCTGTCATTCACAAAGATGCCTTATTTATCATTTTAGTTTCATGACAAACCTATTGGAAATCAGGGTAACATAGAGCACATATAAATGTTAACAGAATATTTTTTATTTTATTTATACTTTTAATTTTAGCCTGGATACAATTACCATATTCTTTCATTTGAAATGCACTTTCAATGCCAATATGGTAAATTGTAAAATTGCTGCTTTTCCCAAAAGTTGACCTCTTAGCAAACATGCAGTTATATATATTTAGCAAATAATTTACTTAAAACATTTTTTATTTATTTTTATTTTTATGAACCCAGACATTTCAAATGTTCAGCCACTGTATTTTGTGTCGTCTAGTCTCCAAGGTGTTTTAAGTCATGTTGATGGAGATCAGGGTTGGGCTCATTTCAGAAGTTTGAAATTAACTACGATTCAACTCATGAGTTGAAATTAGAGTTGAATTGGCTGCACCCCACAGGATGTAGAGTTTGTGTGACAGAAAGTAATTCAAGGAAATTTCACTCGTCATACAACATGAGTTTCATTGAATCTCACAGTTCCAGATATCAAATAATAACTTTTCTCTGGAAATAATGTTTATAACCTTGGTGCTTAGAATAGCCAATTATATTTCTGCCAACCCTTTCATTTGTTTGGCTTCTTTTTGATGTCCTCAGGGTCAACTGCAGGGTTACACTAATGCATTCTGGGAAATGTATTTTCCTCATTGAACAAAATCTAATCAATTTAATGAAATACAATAACTTTGAATATTCACATACAGGTTTTGTTTCCCTTGATCGTTCAGTTTGTCCTGAAAATCAATTGTTTTAACAATTTTATATGCATGTATATAATGACATGTATCATGTACAAGATGTATATTTGTATAGACTACGCCTAATATATATTAGAGGCATTTGAATTTCTCTGAATTCAATTACATTTCCTTTCAGTCAAGTTTGAATTGCAATTTTGTATGCTGTTTACTATTTTAATTGGAATTTGAGGCATTCTCCATTTCAATTCTGAAGTGAGCCCACCCCTGATGGAGATGTTAGATTATTAAACAAAATTGAGATTAGTTTGCTCTGTGATTACTGGTATGAAGGTAAGATGTGAAGCCTTTGTCAGATGTGAAGCCTTACACACAAGATTAATGTTAATTAAGAATATGTATTTATTCAAAAGCAATATTGAAAGTGTTCCTTTACCAATCAAAAATTCCACACCTGACCTTGAGTTGGTGGAAACTGCACTGCTGTTGCAGCTGGCTGCTCCAATGTTGCCATTATCAGTATGACTGATGCATGTATTGTTTATTTACTTACATCATTACACTAACTGTTGCCATTAATGCTGTAAATTAGGGATTCAATTTCAGCTTCAATCCATGAGTCTGATAGACTTGTCGTTTTGTGATTGTCTCTCTATGGATTGTCTATCTATGGAACAGTTTTTGTTTTTGACTCAAACCATGTATGGTGATAATTTAAACCACCAGATGGCGCTGTAATGTAATATTTTTGAATTCCTACTTGTTTCTCATGACAATCTATTTTACTCATAACTAATTATTTAAGAAGGACCGTTAACAAAACATTGTTATATAGAGAAACGTGTGTGTGAATGTGTGTGTGTTTATATATATATATATATATATCCTATCAAGAGATTTTGTTGCAAGACTACTTCAGCCTGTATTGTAATTGGGACACTGTTTACTATTTGTGTTCGTATTTCAGTGGTTATTTCGAGCCCACTTTTGATATTATTATGATGCTCTTTTGATCATTTAGAAAATGAGTGATACTTTTGTTCAGATATTTCTATTTTTGAACAGAGATTGACATTCCTCTATTTTTCTTGATACATTTATGGAGTTATAGTGTTTAAAACATTTATTTGGTATTATACGAGATATGTTGTATAATATTTACCATTACAGTGCATTAGGTATATGTCAGGTTGAAAATAAAGCTATAAATCTATATATATTTTTGGTCTTTTAACCAAACCCTGGGTTAGAATTGTGACTGAAGCATTTTTTACTTTAAAAAGAACAGTTCGGGTTTTTGATGTACTTTCCATAGAATATTGTACATTTCATAATGTCAAGACAATACAAAGTTGAATGGATTTTGCTAAATGCTTTTTGTCATAAATTTTATTGTTAATACTTATTAATCAAATGGCCACCCTTTTGTTTTTACACTGCTGCTACTCGCTATTAATTATCTATGCAAAGTCACTTTACCCCTACCTACATATACAAATTACCTCGACTAACCTGTATATAGCCTCGTTATTGTTATTTAGTCAATATTTTCTTAACTCTATTTTCTTAAAACTGCATTGTTGGTTAAGGGCTTGTAAGTAACCATTTCACGGTAAGGTACACCAGTTGTATTCGGCGCATGTGACAAATACAATTTGATTTGATTTAATATAAAATGTAGTCAGTTCAAATCACAGTTGTGAGATCCTATCCATGAAATCACACCAGTATGCACAGTAGGAATAGGGGGAGCAGGCCATAGAGAGGCATGAAACATTAGCTGTCACGTCAGTGGTATGGATCCGAACTGTCACTGCCAAAAGAAAACAGCCATAGGTTGTCTTTTTAAGTGTTTTTTGGTAGAAATGGCTTTCACACAAATAACATTTAGTCAATGTTATGACAGTATTTAAAGAGTGTATATTCTAACGTTGAACAATAGACATTTCGTTTTTCCAGAGGTCTTACCACATACATAAAAGTTTTGAACAAAGCAATCATGATAGTAGTTGGTCTAGCAAATCTCGACAGAGGGTCTATGGTTGGTCCTCGAGCTGTCCGCCTAGTGGCTCGGAGGTCCTAGTAATGTTGGGGACAGGGATGGAAATGGAGTTTGGTGAAGGGTGACCCCCCCCTCCCCTTTGCGAAATAGGAAGCTCTATTCTGCGGTAAAGATGGCGGCGGCAGAGGGGGCGCGTAGTAGCCGGAGCACGGCGAAACGACCCTGAAAGGCTCCATATTTCATAGAAACTCGGACGTGGGGGACCGAATATTGCTGTCTCGAGATCCCACGGACCGTTGGCAGAGTTGTTTTCAGTGATTTATCAGACTTTTGCTTTATTGTTTGAGGCAAGGTGGGTGGGTTTCACAACGATATAGCTATCGAGCTAACAGCTAACGTCAAGCTAGCTAGCGAGGAGACGGGTTGAGGAAGACTTCTGAACAGGCCGCTCCATAATTGGGGGATGTGAACTGGGAGTGTGCAGGGTTGGATAGCTTCGTCCCGAACATCTTTACACCGAACTGCGGGGATGGGACAACAGGTAGGCCGCGTTGGTGAGGGGACTTCGACAGGGCTGCCACCACCACAACAACAGCAGCAACACCCTGGGAAGGGGAACAGGGGCAACGCCGGGAGGAGACCCCGGGAAATCAGTAACGTTAGCACTGGAACACCGCCAGGCAGGGTTGCTGCCGTTAACGTGCCGGACCCAGCAATTAATATATTCACCCAGCATTCAGGTAGGAATAGCCACATGGTATTACACAATAGTTTATTTAATCAACTGGTTTGTGCAATAGTAGGCAAACTGTTATTTTTAATTGGCTAGTTAACCAGCCAATTTACTTCTACTAATCAATTCTATGTGCTCGTCAACGACGTGTTAGCGGAATTACAACCAATTGCCATCAGTGCCAGCTCTAGTTGTACGGTTAGCCAGCATATGTTTGCTAGTTTTCTTGGTTTCTAATATGTTCTCGTACATTATCAGACAATGAAGTTGAAGAGCACAAGCGTGAAGTGACAATGACAGCTTGACATGTCCCACAAGTAGCCTAATGGTTGTGTGTGTTTTTTTTTTTCATGCAGCTGTCTGGCATGGGCAGGTAACAGTGCAGTCAGTGCTACTAACGAGGATTGGGGTTGTTATTCTGATCCCAAACAGAGTGATGAAGAAAGAGCCGTTTCAGGACTACACAGCTGCAAGCAGCAAAGGGACTGTTCACTTCTCCTGCCACTGAGAGATGCTTGTTAAACAATGATCTCTGCCACAAGGGGATGCAGTGGCAATTCCACTCCATTAACTCACTATGGCAGCCACAACAGTCTCACATTTCAGCCTGAAGTGGTTTTCACATGCTCGGTTACAACATACTCAGCAGAAAATTGCAGCTCAAAGTAATTTTTTGAATTATGTTTGTGTAACTGACCGTAATGCAACATATTCTTTGAGGATACTCTCATTTTCATAGACATTGTAATGTACTGAAAGACTCACTGTGGTCAAATGATCTAGTGACACACTCAGTGTGCTCTGAGGGTCAAACTGCACTCTCATTGTGCTGCTGTCTAGGCCTGTTATGTGTCATTGGCACTCACGATTTGGTCAAGAGAAGGCAATCATTAAGGATCTCCCTGCAGGGAAACCATTATTGCATTTGGTCAGCCAAACCCTGCTCTGAGCTAGAATTAATTGCTGTTGTGTATGTATGCTATTAGGTTCTGTAAGACCATTAGGGAAGCGTTATGTTGAGGGGGATGTTATTATTCTTTGCATGACAAAGCTATAATATCCATCCATGATTGTAACAACTATACAGTCTACTGCTTCCATTGAGCTTCTGCCTGCCTAAGGGAAGGTCAGTCAAAGTCTTGTATGAAATCAGATGTGATGGGAATCGCAAGATTGTACGGCTCATCCAATAGTTGTTTTTCAGTGCTCTGCACTGGGGCAAAGAGATACCTGTCACATCTCCACAATTAAACTCTTAAGCTGGAAACGCAAACCTGAAAAGTGCACACTATCTGTTTTTTTAAATGTCAAGTGTGTCCTTTTTAAAGCTGGATGCATAGCCAAGTTGTTGGAAGGCTGTTAACCTTGTAAACCTTCCATTATATTTTGAAGTATGAAAGCATTTGTTTGTGCAACTCTCTCCTTGACCTAGCAGAATCAATTCTAATGTAAGTCTATATGATGCAGTTATTACCTGGCAGTGCCACTGTTCGGTAATATCAATGTGTTGTGAAGTCATTGGACCATGTGAGTAAATCAGCAGTGTGTCAACGTCGAACATGGTTTTGTCTGTTCATAGGATTTGAGCCCTGCACATCTGGCTGAGTTATGTGACCACACACCAAGGCTGCTTTAACAAAGTTATTTTCCAACAAAGCGCATTTCCTCCTTTCTTTGCTGAGCAAGATGACTTGAGGTCCTTCCTTCTTTTAGCCATTTGTGATTGCCACTATTGAATAGTTTATCTTTTGTGTGGTTTGTCAATGGTGAAAGGCCTAGGTGTACAGTGCAGTTTTTACCAAATGAAAATGCAATGACTTCGTAATCATGTTTTGATACTGTGGCTATTTTAGATGTAAGTCTCAGTCTGTGACCTTTTTGAGGTGTGTGTGTGTGGTACGTGTGTACTGGTGTCCATGTTTGTATGGGTTATGCCTGTGTACGTGTGTCTTTTTGCCTGAAGGGATTCACAGTGGGGACAGACAAGTTTTCTAAATCAATGGCCTCTCCATATCACTGTCCCCCAAGGTGACTCGGCACATCCCTGTTGGGTCACGATGCCACTTTGGTATTTCTTTATTTATTCATTGTCTCCGGATCTTAGAATACGTTTCTTTGCAGCGTTATGAAAACTAAACCCTATGTGACTCAGTGGCATTTTAAAGCCGAAGGGAACAGTATCTTTGATATGTAATATGTAGCCTAAGTGGAAGAAGGTTCACATTCCCCCTAACCACATGAGTTTAGAGTGCTCATCCAGTGTAATACTCTTCCGATCAAGTGAACTTAGAATTCTTCAATCGTTTAATGGCTTGTGTGGAACTATGGTCTTTCATTTTGCTCTGCCTTGGGCTCTTGTTTGCAGAATTCACAGAAGTGTTGATTTGGCTATCAAGCCCATAAACAATTCAGCAGGTTGAGCGGTCAAGAGCAGGTTTCATATACTTGATTAGGAAATGGGCCACTTGTATTTAACATCTCTGCTCTACATGTTCTCCCTCCGCCTGCCTTCATAAAATGGAATGAATTCCAGGGCAGGCAGGACAGTGGATGGGTGATCTGCCCATTATCCCTGATACATAAACTGATTTGCATTAGGAATGAAATTGGAATAGACAAATCCACTTTTCTATATGTGCAAAGGCCCCAACAACCAAAATAAGCCTCACAGTACTGCCAATTGACTTTGAGGCAACTGTAAGATTTTAACAAATGTAAACTTGATGTGTTGAAGTAATCATGTCCATTGGTGGCTTATCTGGGTGACTGGATCCTCTCCCCCACCCAGCAGGTCACCCCGAGTTGCATCCTTCAGCCACTAGAAGGAGCTCCGTCTCGTAATTTTCAGCCCTATAAATGCTGGGTAGTTGTGTTCATTTGCATGTTTACTAGGGTATGTACTATGCTTATGCATGCCATGAAGCACATTGATTATTGTGGCGGACTATGTTCTGGTAATATAGTACACCCTGTACTATTGCTTCATTAATTATTAATTCTTCCTCTCGCTCCTCTCTATGTGTCTGACTGGTGAAAGCATGAGGCTGGAGACTAAAGACAGCACTTAATCCCGGCTCATTTTCCCCTTCCCAGTGGAACTCATTCTACTCATTAAAATAACCAAAGGAAATGGTTGGAGTCGATGTTGCTGCTGTTGCAGATGATGACAACTGTCCCACCTGAACTTACATATTCCCACATATATATCATATTGGGACTTTGTTTACCCTACAGAAGGTCAAGTTGTTTACTGTCTATCTTGTAAAACCTAGATCAGTGGTTTTCAACTGGTTTTGCTTGGGGAACCAAATCGAACCAGGTTGTCTCAGTCGCGAGGCAGTATTCGCATCGTGGAAAAAGAATCACCAAAATACAATCTGCAAGCTATTTTTAATGCTATATTGATAGTAAATGTATCAGTTATAACAAGTTAACAACATTCCCACCTCTTTCATTGACAATAATACAATGGTACCCATATTCTTGATGAAGAATGTTAATAAATTCACTGACTTGAGACACAAAATCAACCAAAATAACGCTGCTGTTAGCTCTATAATGAAAATACTGTGATTGAAGATTTTTTTTCTCCAGAGATTAAATTAATAACAAATGTAAGTCTTATGTTCAGACTGGAGTGTATGTATGTATGTATGTGTGTGTGTATATATATATATATACGTTTGTATAGAAAAAAAAACATTAAAAAAAAAAACTCCAGGACCCACTCAAACTACCGTGAACCAAATTTGGGTCTTGACTCACCAGTTGAGATTTGCTGACGTAAATCATATAGGTTCAGATACAGTATGTCATGCTGCTGTTGGTTTTCCAAGTTGGAGACTGGTCTATTGGGCTGCTTAGTGAAGATGTCTGATTTGAAACGCAAAACCAGTTCAGTGTTGACTGGGTGCCAGCACTTGGCCTGGGTTGTGTCTGACTGCTCTATCAGTGCTTATCCAGAGATCCAAGCTCCTGGCTTGGACCCTACTCCCTCAGCGGGACTGAGTCTCTATCCACTATCACTCTCATCCCAGACTACTTGGTTCTCTCTGTGCCCAAAGCTCAGCTCAAATCCTTCATCTTCATTCCCTGTCTTCTCATCTGCCTCTGTGTCATCTTAGTGGAGTTGAAATTGAGCACTGCTTATACCCGGGATAATCCTCTCTGTCCTCCCTCTTCTTCCCCTCCTGTTTAATCACACACCAGAGTCGGCCTTAATCTGGCCTTTAATGTGGTGCTGCCAGGGGCGCCTCCATGCTCTCTTGTGTTGAGCAGTGGGGGTGAGACCAAGAAGCTCAGCCACAGAGAGGGCCAATTTCTCTTTCAATAGACTGGGATAATTTGCCCCATTTTCAAAGAGAATGAAGCGAGTGGCTAACCTGGGTGCTATCGGAAGCCTTTGATACTGTGCCTTGTGCAGGGCTATCTGGGTGGCCAAGCCCTACATATGGAAGCAATGGGAAAGTAATCTCGTCAAGCTCAGTGTATTATCACAGGAACATGAATAGACCCACTGAAGTCAGTGTAATCCTCTTCAGCCAGGCCTGAACGTTCATAGTAATTTCAGCAGTTTGAATACCCGAGTCGACAAGGTAAAACAATATATATTTCTGTGCCCTTGAGCAAGGCATTTAACCCTATTTTGCTCCAGGGACGCCGTACTACTATGGCTGACCCTGTAAAACAACACATTTCACTGCACCTATCCAGTGTATGTGACAATAAAACATATATACACTGCCGTTCAAAAGTTTGGGGTCACTTAGAAATATCCTTGTTTTTGAAAGAAAAGCAAAAAATTGTCAATTTTAAAATAACATCAAATTGATCAGAAATACAGTGTAGACATTGTTAATGTTGTAAATTACTATTGTAGCTGGCAAAGGCAGATTTTTATGGAATATCTACATAAGCGTGCAGAGGCCCATTATCAGCAACCATCACTCCTGTGTTCCAATGGTAAGTTGTGTTAGCTAATCCAAGTTTCTAATTTTAAAAGACTGATTGATCATTAGAAAACCCTTTCGCAATTATGTTAGCACAGCTGAAAACTGTTGTGCTGATTAAAGAAGCAATAAAACTGGCCTTCTTTAGACTAGTTGAGTATCTGGCACATCAGCATTTGTAGGTTCAATTACAGGCTCAAATGGCCAGAAACAAGGAACTTTCTTCTAAACTCGTCAGTCTATTCTTGTTCTGAGAATTGAAGGCTATTCCATTTGAGAAATTGCCAAGAAACCAAAGATCCCGTACAACGCTGTGTACTACTCCCTTCACAGAACAGTGCAAACTGGCTCTAATCAGAATAGAAAGAGTGGGAGGCCCCGGTGCACAACAAAAGGTTTTTCCAATGCTCAATTAGCCTTTTTAAAATGATAAACTTGGGTTAGCTAACACAACGTGCCATTGGAACACAGGAGTGACGGTTGCTCATAATGGGCCTATGTAGATATTCCATTAAAAATCAGCCATTTCCAGCTACAATAGTCATTTACGACATTGACAATGTCTACACTGTATTTCTGATCAATTTTATGTTATTTTAATGGATCAAATAAATTGCTTTTCTTTAAAAAAATAAGGACCTTTCTAATCTAGCGTAGCCTAACTATGGAAAAATGTAACATGGCTAATGAAAGGCCAGCTGCTGCTGTATACTGCCTTACAAATTCCATAATATCATGGGGTCATTTGAAATTAGATGTTATATTTTCTGCCTTAGGACTTTTGCTCCGAGTCCCACTTGATCCTGTCAGGCTGATCCTGTCATCTCACCTTGGCTGGACTGTGATGCAACGTATGTATACCATTTTGCTTCGTAACTGATGTAATCATCTCTAGTCTTACGTCTCTACACCACACAGAAGGCACTCGTGTCTCTCCACACGGTGGTCCAGTTGGTTTCACATTGCCAAATGTCAAACGAACTAAAACTCCTCAACAAAACCAGGTGTCCATACAAGTCATTTGTTTATTGGACAAAAATGCTCATGTTAAATCATCTACGATTATCATGAAGCGCTACTTGTGTGTCCCAATCGTCATATTTCTTTTTCAACAATGTGGGAGGAAACCGCGCAATAGCCGCTCTAACTGTGAAGTGAATAGCCTATATTCAATGGCCTATAGCCCCCGTACCCCTAGTCTGCATCGGATGCTCTCATAAATGCGCTGCTATACGGTTAAATCCATATGAATTCAATCACTTTTTGACAGCACCCCTTTTGATTTGAACGAAACCTTCCATAAATATTTGCCTATTGTAGAAGTGAACAGAAAGTTACTCTTTGGACCTGAATGCCAAGACATCTAAGAGAGAAAGTTGACCTATTTTGCGTACCCCACCATACCATGAAACATCTTCATCACTGGAAAATATGAATGGTTGAGATTTGATATCATTTAAAAGCTTACAAATAAGGTTGTCAAACTATTTTATAATGTTTATAACAATTAGAATATTTGAACCGTATGTCAATTCTCTAAATACATACACATTTTTTTCATATTTGCATATGTTTTTGCTTAGACCTTTCTTTACATCCTGGGGTTTTGGTGTTGTGCACGCCATCGGTTGAGAAACAACATGCTCTTGAATACAGGGTGGGTGTCATGTTTTGGCTGATAAATGTACTAAAATTGACATTTCAACTTTCAAATGGTACCACAAAAAGAGGTCCACACAGCAGAGAATGTTGAGTTGAATGGGAATACCTGTTTTGAAATAACCATCAACCCTCCAAAAGAAACTTATTGAAATCATATAAATATATGTATTGCTTGTAACTGTTTCGGGTAATGCAAGTTCTTGTGCTGTTAGGGGAATAACCTATGTGTAAATGTAATCTGTTGCTATATTCTTTTGTGTTATCTGTGATCGTTTTGTTTGTCTTGTGTAGTTTCTTAATCATTGTACCTAAACTTTGTGTAAACATGTATACGCTGGGCCCAGCTGTAAAAGAGACCTTGTTCTCAGTCTGTGTTCCTTGTTGAAATGAAGGTATAATAATAGAATAGACATGACCATTAAGTTGATATTCGATGGTGGGTGGACCGGCGTCCATCTTTATGGTACTAATTATACTGAACAAAATGCAACATGGAACTATTTCATCGATTTTTACTGAGTTATAGTTCCTATCAATTAGTCAATTGATATCAATTTATTAGGCCCAAATCTATGGATTTCACCTGACTCGCAGGGGAGCTAGGCCCAGCCAATCCGAATGAGTTTTTCCCCAAAAAAGGGTTTTATTACAAACATAAATACTCTTCAGTTTCATCAGCTGTCCGGGTGGCTGGTCTCAGACAATCCCACAGGTGAAGAAGCTGGATGTGGAGGTAGTGCCCTGGCGTGGTTACACATGGTCTGCGGTTGTGAGGCCGGTTGAACATAGTGCCATATTCTCTGAAATGACGTTTGAGGCGGTTAATGGTAGAGAAATTAACATTCCATTTTCTGGCAACAGCTCTAGTGGACATTCCTGTAATCAGCATGCCAATTGCATTCTCCCTCAACTTGAGAAATGTGGTGTTGTGTGACACAACTGCATATTTTAGTGGCCTTTTATTGTCCCCAGCACAAGGTGCACCTGTGTAATGAGCATGCTGTTTAATCAGCTTCTTGATAGCCACACCTGGCAGGTGGATGGATTATCTTGGCAAAGGAGGAATATTCACTAACAGGGATGTAAACAAATTTTTGCGCACAATTTTAGAGACGCTTTTTGTGCTCATGGAAAAATTCAGTAATCTTTTATTTCAGCTCATGAAACATAGAACCAACACTACATGTTGCGTTTTTATATTTTTGTTCAGTATAGCAATAAAAATTTACATTCAAATGGCGTACCAGCTAAGTTACTGTGGTCTGAAGTAATAGGTCCATTCTATGAATTCTATTTCTATGATTGAAATGAAGCCCACTCTGTATTCAAGAGCATGTGTCTCAACCGATGGTCTAAGCTACAACAATGTGAAACAAATCAGAGTTTACACATCTTTTTATAATTGATGTTAAGGGTCGTCATTTTTATAGAATATTTTTTTAAGATACTTTTGGTCATGTGTATGTGGACCACTTGCTCGTCGAACATCTCATTCCAAAATCATGGGCATTCACATGGAGTTGGTCCCGCCTTTGCTTCTATAACAGCCACTACTCTTCTGGGAAGGCTTTCATTAGATGTTGGGACATTGCTGCGGGTACCTGCTTCCATTCAGCCGCTAGCATTGGTGAGGTCGGGCACTGATGTTGGGCGATTAGGCTTGGCTCGCAGTCGGCGTGCCAATTCATCCCAAATGTGTTCGATGGGGTTGAGGTCAGGGCTCTGTGCAGGCCAGTCAAGTTCGTCCGCACCGATCTCGACAAGCAATTTCTGTATGGACCTCGCTTTGTGTACGGGGGCGTTGTCACGCTGAAACAGGAAAGGGCCTTCCCTAAACTGTTGCCACAAAGTTGGAACCACAGAATCGTCTAGAATGTCATTGTAGGCTGTAGTGTTAACATTTCCTTTAACTGGAACTAAGGGGCCTAGCCCAAACCATGAAAAACAACCCCAGACCTCAGACCTCCTCCACCAAACTTTACTGTTGACACTATCTCCTGGCAGCCGCCAAACCCAGATTCGTCTCTCGAACTGCCAGATGGTGAAGCGTGATTCGTCACTCCAGAGAATGTGTTTCCACTGCTCCAATGGCGGCGATCTTTACACCACGCCAGCCGATGCTTGGCATTGCGCATGGTGATCTTAGACTTGTGTGTGGCTGTTTCGGCCAGGGAAACCCATTTTATGAAGCTCCCGACCAACAGTTCTTGTGCTGACGTTGCTTCCAGTGGCAGTTTGGAACTTAGTAGTGAGTGTTGCAACCAAGGATAGACGACTTTTACGTGCTTCAGCACTCGGCGGTCTCGTTCTGTGAGCTTGTGTGGCCTACCACTTTGCGGCTGAGCCTTTGTTGCTCCTAGACGTTTCCACTTCACATTAACAGCACGGGGCAGCTCTAGCAGGGCAGAAATTTGACGAACTGACTTGTTGGAAAGGTGGCATCCTATGATGGTGCCACGTTGAAAGTCACTGAGCTCTTCAATAAGGCCATTTTAATTTTTGTCTATGGAGGTTGTATGTATGGCTGTTTGCTTGATTTTATACACGGCTGTGGCAGAAATACCCGAATCCATTAATTTCAGGACCCTGTCTTTAAAAGATAATTTGTAAAAATCCAAATATAACTTATTTGTTAAGTGTTTAAACACTGTTTTCGATGTTTGTTCAATGAACTATAAACAATTAATGAACACGCACCTGTGGAACGGTCATTAAGACACTAACAGTTTACAGACAGTAGGCAATTAAGGTCACAGTTATGAAAAATTAGGACACTAAAGAGACCTTTCTACTGACTCTGAAAAGCACCAAAGAAAGATGCCCAGGGTCCCTGTTCATCTGTGTGAATGTGCCTTAGGCATGCTGCAAGGAAGCATGAGGACTGCAGATGTGGCCAGGGCAATAAATGGCAATGTCCGTACTGTGAAACGCCTAAGGCTCTACAGGGAGACAGGACGGACAGCTGATCGTCCTCGCAGTTGCAGACCACGTGTAACAACATCTGCACAGGATCGGTACATCCGAACATCACACCTGCTGGACAGGTACAAGATGGCAACAACAACTGCCCGAGTTACACCAGGAACGCACAATCCCTCCATCAGTGCTCAGACTGTCCTCAATAGGCTGAGAGAGGCTGGACTGAGGGCTTGTAGGCCTGTTGTAAGGCAGGTCCTCACCAGTCATCACCGGCAACAACGTCGCCTATGGGCACAAACCCACTGTCGCTGGACCAGACAGGACTGGCAAAACGTGCTCTTCACTGATGAGTCGTGGTTTTGTCTCACCAGGGGTAATGGTCGGATTTGCGTTTATCGTCGAAGACGGGCTCATCCTGACATGACCCTCCAGCATAACAATGCCACCACGCACAAAACGAGCAGTATGGCTGATTTCCTGCAAGACAGGAATGTCTGTGTTATGCCTTGGCCAGCTAAGAGCCTGGATCTCAATCCCATTGAGCATGTCTTGGATCGGAGGGTGAGGGCTAGGGCCATTATCCCCAGAAATGTCCGGGAACTTGCAGGTGCCTTGGTGAAAGAGTGGGGTAACATCTCACAGCAAGAACTGGCAAATCTGGTGCAGTCCATGAGGAGGAGATGCACTGCAGTACTTAATGCAGCTGGTGGCCACAACAGATACTGAATTATTTTAGATTTTGACCCCCTCCCCCTTTGTTCAGGGACACATTATTCAATTTCTGTTAGTCACATGTCTGTGGAACTTGTTCAGTTTGTCTCAGTTGTTGAATCTTGTTATGTTCATACAAATATTTTCACATGATAAGTTTGCTGAAAATAAACGCAGTTGACAGTGAGTGGATGTTAATTGTTTTAATGAGTTTGTGTGTGTGTGTATATATTATATATAACACACACACACTCAGTTGAAGTCGGAAGTTTACACAATGCAAATAGTCCGGGTAACCATTTGGTTACCTGTTCAGGAGTCTTATGGCTTGGGGGTAGAAACTGTTGAAGCCTTTTTGTCCTAGACTTGGCACTCCGGTACCGCTTGCCATGTGGTAGTAGAGAGAACAGTCTATGACTGGGGTGGCTGGGGTCTTTGACCATTTTTAGGGCCTTCCTCTGACACCGCCTGGTGTCGAGGTCCTGGATGGCAGGCAGCTTAGCCGTTCGCACTACCCTCTGTAGTGCCTTGCGGTCAGAGACAGAGCAATTGTCGTACCAGGCAGTGATGCAACCAGTCAGGATGCTCTCGATGTTGCAGCTGTAGAACCTTTTGAGGATCGCAGGACCCATGCCAAATCTTTTTAGTTTCCTTAGGGGGAATAGGCTTTGTCGTGCCCTCTTCACGACTGTCTTTGTGTGTTTGGACCATTCTAGTTTGTTGTTGATGTGGACACCAAGGAACTTGAATCTCTCAACCTGCTCCACTACAGCCCCGTCGATGAGAATGGGGTCGTGCTCAGTCCTCCTTTTCCTGTAGTCCACAATCATCTCCTTTGTCTTGGTTACGTTGAGGGATAGGTTGTTATTCTGGCACCACCCGGCCAGGTCTCTGACCTCCCTATAGGCTGTCTCGTCGTTGTCGGTGATCAGGCCTACCACTGTTGTGTCGTCTGCAAACTTAATGATGGTTTTGGAATCGTGCCTGGCCATGCAGTCGTGGGTGAACAGGGAGTACAGGAGGGGACTGAGCACTCACCCCTGTGGAGTGTTGAGGATCAGTGCCAGTGTTGCCAGTGTTGAGGATCAGCCTGGCAGATTAGTTGCTACCTACCCTCACCACCTGGGGGCAGCCTGTCATGAAGTCCAGGATCCAGTTGCAGAGGGAGGTGTTTAGTCCAAGGATCCTTAGCTTAGTGATGAGCTTTGAGGGTACTATGGTGTTGAACGCTGAGCTGTAGTCAATGAATAGCATTCTCACATAAGTGTTCCTTTTGTCCAGGTGGGAAAGGGCAATGAGTAGTGCAATAAAGATTGCACCATCTGTGGATCTGTTTGGGCGGTATGCAAATTAGAGTGTGTCTAGGGTCTCTGAGATAATGGTGTTGATGTGAGCCATTACCATCCTTTCAAGGCACTTCATGGCTACGGACGTGAGTGCTACGGGTCTGTAGTCATTTAGGCAGGTTGCCTTTGTGTTCTTGGGCACAGGGACTATGGTGGTCTGCTTGAAACATGTTGGTATTACAGACTCAGACAGGGACATTTTGAAAATGTCAGTGAAGACACCTGCCAGTTGGTCAGCACATGCCCGGAGCACACATCCTGGTAATCCGTCTGGCCCCGCAGCCTTGTGTATGTTGACCTGTTTAAAGGTCTTACTCACGTCGGCTATGAAGAGCGTGATCACACAGTCGTCTGGAACAGCTGATGCTCTCATGCATGCCTCAGTGTTGCCTGCCTCGAAGTGAGCATAGAAGTGATTTAGCTCGTTTGGTAGGCTCGTGTCACTGGACAGCTCGCGGCTGTGCTTCCCTTTAGTCTGTAATAGTTTGCAAGCCCTGCCACATAAGACGAGCGTCGTAGCCGGTGTAGTACAATTTGATCTTAGCCCTGTATTGACACTTTGCCTGTGTGATGGTTCGTTACAGTGCATAGCAGGATTTTTTGTAAGCTTCTCGGTTAGATTCCCGCACATTGAAAGCGGCAGCTCTACTACCCTTTAGCTCAGTGCGAATGTTGTCTGTAATCCGTGGCTTCTTTAGCTCAGTGCGAATGTTTAGTCACTTTGGGGACGACGTCCTCGATGCACTTATTGATAAAGCCAGTGACTGGTGTGTTGTACTCCTCAATGCCATCGGAAGAATCCCGTAACATGTTCCAGTCTGTGATAGCAAAACAGTCCTGTAGTTTAGCATCTGCTTCATCTGACCACTTTTTTTTATAGACCGAGTCACTGGTGCTTCCTGCTTTAATTTTTGCTTGTAAGCAGGAATCGGGAGGATAGAGTTGTGTTCGGATTTACCAAACTAAGTGTATGTAAACTTCCGACTTCAACTGTGTGTGTTTATTATCAAATAGCTTGACAATCCTGTTTTGTAAGCTTTAAAATGATATCCAACTCCACCATTTATCTTTTCCAGTGATTAAGACATGGATGTCTCATGGTATGGTGGGGTATGCCAAATGGGTCAACTTTGAGCACTTTTATCTCCTGAATGTTTTGGCATTCAGATCCAAAAAGTAACTTTCTGACCACTTCTTCCATGGGCAAACATTTAAGGAAAGTTTTCTTTAAATCAAAGGGTATGCAGTTATTGAATTAAAATGGATTTACCCATATTGATGCTGCATTTAATTAAATGTTCTCAGTCAAACAACCAATAATATACTGCACGACTGGTTCTTTTCCTGTGTTTGGTCCGGACTGCGTTCTCACCTGCAGCAAAACGCACCATGGTACGAATTGAATCTGACGAGACCACCCTTTCTGAGTGAACCACGGTGCGTTTAGTGCTCTCCTGAGTGCGAATAGTGTTCACACCAGTCCAAACTAACTTAACTAAGTGGGTAAACGCACCAGAGTTCAGAAAAAACGCTCAAAACCAATTCGGTGTGAAAGCCCCCTAAAACCAGAAAGCTCAGACTCATCTTATTAAATTCTTCCCACCGCTTGAACCTGTGTCATCACCTGGATCCTGGCTAGGTTGGGTTAGCCAGGGTTAGTCATCTTCTCTACAGGAATCTGGTAGTTTCATATGAATCAATGCTCTTAGGTTTCTCCTGCATTCATACCCCACCATACAACCTCTTAGAGTACTTTACACTTTTACTCTTGAAAGAGCCTCTGGCTAAGCATGTTATTGTGTTAAATGTAGGTGGGGACTCGGTACCATAAGGGAGAAGGTAGGAGCATCTCTGGCTTCAAACCTGTCATTTGTTCTCTGAGATGAAGAGGAGAATGTAAAGTGAGCATCACTCATGGTGTTCTGTTCTGGCATTCCACCCAGGTCTTTGTTGTGTCAATGGGAGAGTGACTGGGAGGGTCTGCCTTGGGCCCTGGTGGGGGAAACACTGACTGGGACAGGTTCTCAGAAACAGTGATCCAGTAAACACTGTGTCTAGGATAGATTCTCAGGAACAGGGACTCTTCTCCTGCAGTGATGCTGCTGAGTGGTGATTAGTTAGTTACAATATCACCCCATCCGATTGTTGAAGACCCTCCTCTCTGTCTGCCTGTCTGAGCCTCTCTTGGGATCTGCTGGATCGTATCCTTATGGTGGATGATGCCAATCATACCTCCACCCTTCTGCTGCGTCACAGAGCCCAGCCCAGCACAACGGTAGACTACTGCCAGACCAGGAAGAACAAGTACTTCAGGTAGTACAAACTGAGTGAACCAATGAGCTGCACACATGTTACAAAATAGAGGTTCTCTTGAAATGTTTGTTGTAAACAGAACGAGCAGGCACATCTACAGAGGCATGCCAAATGCCATGACTTTCAAGTGACTTAATTTTCCACTAATCACTTTTCATTGTTCCAGACTAACAATACTGTGTAACTTAGCATTTTGCAGGAGTTAATTGAGACAATAATAGTGTGGTGTTGTATTTTGGTTTTGCTCACACAAACATCAACATGAACATGTATGGACTATTTTTCAGCCTCACTATGTGCATCCTGAAGAGGAAGATTAAAGGCAGAATGTGAGGCATTGTGGATGGCCTTCCTCTAGTCCACTGCAGAGTTGTTATATAGACCAACACTTACTGTGTTGTGAGTGAGCCTGGAGGGACGCACTTACTCCACATTAACCAATTAAAGGGCCATGGTGGGCAGGCGATGGGCTAGAGCCCCATTATTAGGGTGACTGATTTACACTGTCCAGTCTGTAATTGCTGTATGCCTAGTGGAGCACAGGCTATAGATGAATGGTACATGGCGTTTCCCAACACCCCGGAGTCTCATTATTTGCTCACTGACATTTATGGGAATAGGATGTAGATGAGTAGGGGGGGGGGTCCTGCCCATAAGGCTTATTACTAGCACAGCTAAGGCGCTGGCCAGACCTAAAGGGCTCTGGTGCTGTCCTCTTCCATTATGGTTTGTACAACCACCACCACTTCTAAAGCCCCTCAAATCTGTCTGGATCCAACTTCAGCTGTTAATTTTAATCCCCCTGATTAGGAAAAGTTGAATCAATTATGGTAATTGTGAGTGTGTTTCCTAAATGTGTAGGCCTCATTAAATAGTTGGGTGATCTGTGTTTTTAAGGAAGGTTTCATGATTTAGAATTGTCTCTTGTTGTTTGGGTTGTGTTAATTGTTTTAAATGTGTATCACTGCTTTCCCCAGCAGTGCTGTTGAACAATGTAACTCAACTATATTATTAGCCCATGCTGTGTTGAAATCAGATTGCATGGAAGACTTGTCAAGTTGATGCTAATGCTCACTTTGCCTGGAGGTAATCAATTAAGGATGACAATCCACTTTTCCTAATCAAACCAACGCCCAGAGATGGACTCCCCACTCTTGTAATTTGATGTGAATGGGGTCATTTATGTGTCCTCGTTAACAACAACAGATGGCTACTGCCAACTCTGCCTCTCCTCGGCCACTCAGCCTCTCCACTAGACTGCTGCATGGGGATCTCTGTCTGTACAACTGCCATCTACAGAGTGGAGTTAAAGTGGCACTGTCCTCTGCAGTCCATGTCTGTTCAGCTAAAAGCATGTCTGTCTGTTCTGATCCTCTGTTCCTGTAACCAAAGGCCTGTCTGTCTGTTATGACCCACTGGTCCTCCAGCTAAAGGACCGTCTGTCTGTGTTCATCCCTCATTAATTCTCTGGTCTGGCCCGGCAGCGACAGGATTTGTCTTGTGTTGTGTGCCTCTCATCCGTGACATTGTCTCAGCTTATTGTTAACATTTCCTCCAGCTCTCTATCTGAAAGCTGTGATCATTCAGGAGGTATTTATAGCCATGATGTTGCTTTGTTTTGCACCGTGGCTAAAGATATTCCCAGGCCAGCGGACAGTAGTGCATAATACTGCTTGTGGTTTAGATTGTTTCAGTGGTGTCTCCTTGTAATACTCATAACTAGCTAACCTTATTACACTGACTGAGGCCTGGTCATGTGTTGGGTGAAGCAATGTATTCTGACAGGGCACAGTGAAAAGATTCACATGTGGTCCTGCACAGGGATTGGGAGGGTGCAGAGGTGGCTGGTTCAGCTGCCACTTGCCTGGACAGACCCTACCAACAGCTGCAGGAGTGGTAGAGGGTGGGGTAGGGTGACCAGGGGGGTCGGTCTCTCTCAATATGCCCATTGAGCTGAAGCAGAACTGGAGGGTCACCACTGTCTCAGCTGTCTGGGGCTGGAACTGTGCCTGCTGCTCATACCCAAACACTGGTCAAGTCCCTGCTCCCAGTCCTCAGCCCTCTGCACACGCACAAAGGCACACACACATGTGCACACGCACACATACAGGCACACTGACAGGCACACGACGTACCTCATGCATGACATACCAACTGGTGTGGGTCAATCTGAAGTTGTAAACAGCTTCACTGAGGAATAGTCAACCTGATTCAGCCGCGGGCGGAATTATTTTTTGTTTGTTTTGCGGATGGTCAGGGGGCCGGAACATAATTACAAATAATTTGTAGAATATTTGACTAAAACACAACCATTTCAAACCTTGCTTACATTTGTATGTGATGACATGTATCTCTCTATTATGCGTGGAATACTTAGAACAGAGTTGGTATTTTTACTGTCTTATGTCCAACAAAATATATACAGTACTAGTCAAAAGTTTGGATACACCTACTCATTCCAGGGTTTTTCTTTATTTTTACTGTTTTCTACATTGTAGGATAATAGTGAAGACGTCAACTATGAAATAACACACATGGAATCATGTAGTGACCAAAAAAGCTTAAACAAATCAAAATATATTTGAGATTCTTTAAAGTAGCCACCATTTACCTTGATGACCGCTTTGCACACTCTTGGCATTCTCTCAACCAGCTTCATGAGGTAGTCACCTGGAATGCATTTCAATTTACAGGTGTGCCTTGTTAAAAATTAATTTGTGGAATTTCTTTCCTTAATGTGTTTGAGCCAATCAGTTGTGTTGTGACAAGGTAGGGGTGGTATACAAAAAATAGCCCTTTTTGGTAAAAGACCAGTCCATATAATGGCAAGAACAGCTCAAATAAGCAAGGGGAAATGACAGTCCATCATTACTTTAAGACATGGAGGTCAGTCAATGCGGAAAATTAAGAACTTTGAACGTTTATTCAAGTGTAGTCGCAAAAACCATCAAGCGCTATGATGAAACTGGCTCTCATGAGGACCGCCACAGGAAAGGAAGACCACGAGTTACCTCTGCTGCAGAGGATACGTTCATTATTTACCAGCCTCAGAAATTGCAGCCCAAATAAATGATTCACACAGTTCAAGGAACAGACACATCTGAACACGATGTTCAGATGTGAAGCATAGAGGAGGTGGTGTGGGGGTGCTTTGCTGGTGACACTGTCAGTGATTTATTTTGAATTTAAGGCACACTTGACCAGCATGGCTACTACCGCATTCTGCAGCAATACGCCATCACATCTGGTTTGCGCTTAGTGGGACTATCATTTTTATACATTTTTTTTCAACAGGACAATGACCCAACACACCTCCAGGCTGTGTAAGTGCTATTTGACAAAGAAGGAGAGTTGTGTAGTGCTGCATCAGATTACCTGGTCTCCACAATCACCGAACCTCAACCTAATTGAGATGGTTGGAGATCGGTCGCAGAGTGAAGGAAAAGCAGCCAACAAGTGCTCAGCATATGTGGAAACTCCTTCAAGACTGTTGGAAAAACATTTCAGGTGAAGCTGGTTGGAGAGAATGCCAAGTGTGTGCAAAGCTGTCATCAAGGTAAAGGGTGGCTATTTTGAAGAATCTCAGATATAACATATATTTGGATTTGTTTAACACTTTTTTTGGTTACTACATGTTATTTCATAGTTTTAATGTCTTCACTATTGTTCTACAATGTAGAAAATAGTAAAAATAAAGAAAAACCCTTGAATGACTAGGTGTGTCCCAACTTTTGACTGGTACTGTATAATTATTACTTTTATTGCTCAGAACTTGGGGGGCCAAATTTTGGCCCACGGGCCGCCAGCTGTGGAGCCTTTTACATGGTTTTGCCAAACGGTGGTTGTTGCTTAGTTATTAATATTTCAGGAATCAGCTCTCTTTCAACATTGATTGACCAAACTTTTATTCAAGGATCAATCTTAATCGATTTAGAAAATGGACTGATTGAATTAATACATTGACATTTAACCGTTTTCTGACTGAGTCTTCATGAGTTGGAATTCTCCAGTTAAAAATAGGCTTGAGGCTGACTGAATAAAAATATTTGTTATAGTGTGATATGCTTGAGCAGTGTTCTTCTGACATTAGGAAATTCAGGGCCTGTAGCAGTTGTAGTGCCTCTTGTCCCCCCCCCCCCCCCCCCCCACCCCCCTCATCAGTCTGTTTAGCCTCTCCCTGGAGGCTATGAGTGTGTCTCAGCAAGTGGCATTGGGGCCCTCTCCCATAGGACCACAAGAACAGCCATCTGCTGTTGACCTCAAGACTGCCCCTAACCCACGCTCTGCTCTGTCCCTCAAGAGACCTCCACCACAACTCACCTCCCCCAGTGAGCTCAGATTTCCTATGTCTCACACACACAGCGAGCCCCTCTCTCCCTCCCACAGTGGACTTTCGCCACGGAGAATGATCATTGATTTACTTTCCTGTACCTGCCTAGGAAATGTTTACTTCTGAATGCCACATCAAAAGCTAAGAGTGGACGCCTCTGGGTTGAAAAGCAAAACCAGCCAGCGGGAACCTATTAGTAGTGCTTCAGATGCCCTAATTCACTCAGGGTGAATAAATAAAATGTGTGGGGCGTCTTTGTGACTCCCTCACCCAGTCCCTCTGTGGAGAAGTTTGAAGAGAGAGTGAACTCGTCAGACGTCTGTACTGGGATTGTCCTGACTGGGAACAAGTGGAAGATGTACTGGGAGCTGTGGCTGAGCCAGTTGACAGCAACAGACATGCAGCATATGCTGGTAGGGAACAAAGGTGGGAGAGCATCAGCTCTAGACAGGGCAGGGTCACACCTGACCTCTAGGCCAGTTTAATGTCCTTAGGAGATGTCCTGACAGATTTACTATACTGCTGCCATGTAGTGTACTGTGTAGTTTGCTTGCTGAATTGAGCACTACGTACTTAAGTAGTTCTGTGTGTTTAGAATGGAGCAATGTGTACTTTAGTAGTTCTGCGTGTTTAGAATGGAGCAATGCGTAGTTCTGTGTGTTTAGAATGGAGCAATGCGTACTTTAGTTGTTCTGTGTGTTTAGAATGGCGCAATGCGTACTTTAGTAGTTCTGCGTGTTTAGAATGGTGCAATGCGTACTTTAGTAGTTCTGCGTGTTTAGAATGGAGCAATGCGTGCTTTAGTAGTTCTGCGTGTTTAGAATGGAGCAATGCGTGCTTTAGTAGTTCTGCGTGTTTAGAATGGAGCAATGCGTACTTTAGTAGTTCTGCGTGTTTAGAATGGTGCAATGCGTACTTTAGTAGTTCTGCGTGTTTAGAATGGAGCAATGCGTGCTTTAGTAGTTCTGCGTGTTTAGAATGGAGCAATACGTAGTTCTGCGTGTTTAGAATGGAGCAATGCGTAGTTATGTGTGTTTAGAATGGAGCAATACGTAGTTCTGCGTGTTTTAGAATGGAGCAATACGTAGTTCTGTGTGTTTTTTAGAATGGAGCAATGCGTACTTTAGTAGTTCTGTGTGTTTTAGAATGGCGCAATGCGTACTTTTAATAGTTCAGTGTGTTTCCTGTTTTACTCCCTATTTCACGCGTGACACTCATTAGGCTGGATTTGGAGATCTGGGCCATTTTTATCAACTTTTTGGTTCAGATGCAGGACTTAATAGTTGAGGTTAAGCTTTAATTCAACTCAGTCTTACACAGTGTATATCTTAAAGGGAAAGTTCACCAAAATGCCATATTGGTTTCCTTACTCTGTATGTAGTCTATCGACAAAGGATGACCGCAATCCATTTTCTGGTTTAGTTTAACATTTTAGCATTTGTGGAACAAATCCCATTCAAGCCATGGGACCAATAATATAATTTTTGCGCATCATGTTCAAATCATCTATCAGTGACTTTGTTGAGCTTCACAATACATTTTAGATACTTTTGGACATGATGTGTGAAAAATGCTAATATTTGTCCAATGACTTAAATGGGATTTGTGCCACAAATGCTAAAACTTTAACATGTGGAAACCGTGCCAGAGAAACCAGACCAAAGCATGGATTGCTGTCGTGCCTTGTCCATAAACTGCTGTGAACTATCCCTTTAACTTCTCAGACGCTATTGTTTTTGGGCAATTCCACTGTAACAGAGTGACACTGAGACTTTATAATGTATGTCAAACAAAAACCAATGATGGCAATGAACAGTGCAGATGCAAAGTTTGGTAACAGAATGACGGTTTGCCGTTTGTGCCGTCATTCTGTTACCAGACTTTGCATCTGCACTGTTCTTCAAGTAAATGTTTATGTAACATTTTCAATGGAAATTGTTAAGTAGTCCTTGTGCACAGAATTGTATGGTTTGTTTAACTTTGCAAATATTGTTTTTTGTTTAAAATGTCAAAGTAAAACATCTGAGTCTTATCGCCCCCAAAAATGGCCAAACGCCACCCACGGAAGAAATGGGTACGAAGATGTTTGGTATAGAGGTCGACCGATTTAATCGTAATGGCCGATTTTAATTAGGTCCGATTTCAAGTTTTCATAACAATCGGAAATCGGTATTTTTGGATTTTTTTATATATATATATATTTTTAGACCTTTTTATTTAATCTTTATTTAACTAGGCAAGTCAGTTAAGAACACATTCTTATTTTCAATGACGGCCTAGGAACGGTGGGTTAACTGCCTCGTTCAGGGGCAGAACGACAGATTTTTACCTTGTCAGCTCAGGGGATTCAATCTTGCAACCTTACAGTTAACTAGTCCAACGCTCTAACCACCTGATTACATTGCACTCCACGAGGTGCCTGCCTGTTACGCGAATGCAGTAAGCCAAGGTAAGTTGCTAGCTAGCATTAAACTTATCTTATAAAAAACAATCAATCAATCATAATCACTAGTTAACTACACATGGTTGATGATATTACTACTTTATCTAGCGTGTCCTGCGTTGCATATAATCGATGCGGTGCGTATCGTTGCTCCAATGTGTACCTAACCATAAACATCAATGCCTTTCTTAAAATCAATACACAGAAGTATACATTTTTAAACCTGCATATTTAGCTAAAAGAAATCCAGGTTAGCAGGCAATATTAACCAGGTGAAATTGTGTCACTTCTCTTGCGTTTATTGCACGCAGAGTCAGTGTATATGCAACAGTTTGGGCCGCCTAATTTGCCAGAATTATACGTAATTATGACATAACATTGAAGTTTGTGCAATGTAACAGGAATATTTAGACTTAGGGATGCCACCCGTTAGATAAAATACGGAACGGTTCCATATTTCACTGAAAGACTAAACGTCTTGTTTTCGAGATGATAGTTTCCGGATTCGACCATATTAGTAACCTAAGGGTCGTATTTCTGTGTGTTATTATGTTATAATTAAGTCTATGATTTGATAGAGCAGTCTGACTGAATGATGGTAGGCACCAGCAGGCTCGTAAGCATTCATTCAAACAGCACTTTTGTGCGTTTGCCAGCAGCTCTTCACAATGCTTCAAGCATTGAGCTGTTTATGACTTCAAGCCTATCAACTCCCGAGATTAGGCTGGTGTAACCGATGTGAAATGGCTAGCTAGTTAGCGGGGTGCGCGCTAATAGCGTTTCAAACGTCACTCGCTCTGAGACTTGGAGTAGTTGTTCCCCTTGCTCTGCATGGGTAACGCTGCTTCGAGGGTGGCTGTTGTCGATGTGTTCCTGGTTCGAGCCCAGTTAGCGGCGAGGAGAGGGACGGAAGCTATACTGTTACACTGGCAATACTAAAGTGCCTATAAGAACATCCAATAGTCAAAGGTTAATGAAATACAAATGGTAGAGAGAGAAATAGTCCTATAATTCCTATAATAACTACAACCTAAAACTTCTTACCTGGGAATATTGACGACTCACGTTAAAAGGAACCACCAGCTTTCATATGTTCTCATGTTCTGAGCAAGGAACTTAAACGTTAGCTTTCTTACATGGCACATATTGCACTTTTACTTTCTTCTCCAACACTTTGTTTTTGCATTATTTAAACCAAATTGAACATGTTTCATTATTTATTTGAGGCTAAATTGATTTTATTGATGTATTATATCAAATTCTGACGAATATTAAAAGCTCTGACGAAGGCCGTGAGGCCGATACGTAAGCTTATTAAATATCGGTGATACTATCAAGAGCAGTGTGCGGTTTACTTTTTCCTTCATCTTGTTCAATTGTTGCCATGCACCTGCAAATAAGATTGCTCAGATGTGCGAGTGCCTTTTGAATTTTGTATTATATTAAGTTAAAATAAGTGTTCATTCAGTATTGTTGTAATTGTCATTAAAAATCGTCCGATTTAATCGCTATCGGCTTTTTTGGTCCTCCAATAATCGGTATCGGCGTTGAAAAATCATAATCGGTCGACCTCTAGTTTGGTACTATATTTATTGAATGTTATCTGAATCCTAGATATTAAAATGGCCAATTTGGGTGCCATCAATTAGCTTAATTTCTCAGATCAAATTATATTTTAACACAATGTTTCATGAATATTAATTGTATCTGTTACTAACTACAGAAACTATTCCAGAACAATCTGGGTGTCAAAATCCTCTTCCTTGTGCTTTTTGAGTTGGAACGACCCAGGAAGTGTAATTAGGAAGGGATGATGCCTTTCAGAAATGATATTTACTGTAACATTAGCTACTGACCACCACAGACTAACGCTGATGGTGCCAGTCACTTACTGTACTGTAGATGTATCACTTAAACTTTGGTGTAGCCAGTCATTCCTTAGTTGTATTGGGGCAATTCCACGGTAATGGAGTGAAAGTAGTCTTTGTGCATACAGTTGTATATTTTGTTTAACTTTGCAATCATTGGTTTTTGTTTGACATACATTTTATGCCAACTCTCGACTTTCTTTTCAATGCCTCTTTCATCCTCTCCCCTCTACCTGTCTTTAATTCACTCGTCTCCCTCTCTCCCTAACAGTGGGTAAATCCCACTCAGCAGCTGCCCAGACATGCTTTAGAGTTTGTTGGCAGCTGTTAAGGAGTGATTGAGGCTCAAGCATGTTGTGTGGGCGTGGTGACCCACAGACACCGACAGAGCCCCTCCCCACAGCTACTACACTCTTTACATACAGGCAGGGAAGAAGAAAGTAGTGACTTCCTGTAGGACCTAGTCCTCAGATTAGTGTGATTGGAAAGTGAAGCGAGTTAATTTTGAGCGTGGAGGGGCAGAGTATGTATTTGAGGACCCTTCAACCCAGCAGCAGTTTTGAGGAAGAGTGGGTTAAGCTGACAGGCCGGCCCTACACGGGGGTAGCGGATGTGGACGGGCCTAGACTCTCGGGTAGCTACAACTTAGCTCTTTCTGTTTATGTTGGTTGACTCCAGCTGCCTATTAATTGGACAGCTATTGATATTAAGCTAGCACTGGTAAAATGTAGCCTATTTCACAGTTGATTAGTGCAGATTGTTAAAGGAACAGAAACTGATTTTTGGGTGAAATAAAGAATTTAGGCAAAACATAGGTGGGCCATTGGAAAGGGATGCATGTTTGGGGTCCCTAAAAGGTAGGTACATGTTAGGCATACCTGGGGCACTGTTTACTCATGTGGTTAATGTATTTTGAAGCTGAGATTTCAACAGATATTTTTAGACAGCTTGACTTTCACTGAACCATTCACCAACCACTTTCTTTCTCTATCGCTCCCTTTCCCTCCCTCCAGAGGCCCTCCACCGGCCCTTCGGCCTGGACTCGGCAGCATTGACGGAAGCGGTACGCTGGAGCTCCAAGGAGAACTTGCTGGGTGCTGCCGAAAGCGACCCTAACCTCTTTGTTGCACTTTATGACTTTGTTGCCAGTGGCGACAACACGCTGAGCATTACGAAAGGTATGAATTCTGAAACAGATTTTTATCAATAGCTGCCGTCCCAATAGATAACCTGGTTTCATTTCCTCACCCTGCATCATCACAAACCACTCCTTATCTAAAGATGATTTGCTTCGAGGTATGGGGCCCCTACCTTCTGCAGGGGAGGTCAGTTCTTCGGGAGATTTCCTCCAAAATACGGTTCCATGATACCATCCAGTGAACTATATGTTTGTTTATTCCAATCCTTGTTCTACTTTCCCTTTTTATTTAATCCGTGTCCCTGTTTTCCCCAGCAGCAGTTTGCTGATCAAAGAGCTGTCTCCTGGGTAATGTGCTTAAAATCATAATATTTTGGAGAGTCAGACTTTTTAATTAACAGATATAAAAGCATTAGCTAAAGATGTAGAAATATCTTAATAAGCCGATGCCTGCCTTCACCAGTCGCCTCATGGCTGCTGCCTGAGATGAAGCTAATGTTTAGACTGTGAGTCACTGCATGCCCAAGGGAGAGGCAGGCAGGCTTGCCCTCCCACACCCTTGTTTGGCTCTAATGCACTTTTAATGTGGAATCCTTTCAACTGTAATACTAACAGGTGCATAAACCCAGCAGGGTTTATCCACCTGCTGGGTGATCACAGAGAATGACTTAGCGGCGCTGCCGCCCTTAATCGCTGTCTCAGATCAATGCCATGCCTCAGACCAGTAATGTCCACCGCAGGCTGCCTGACATTGTGTTTCCACCCAAATCAAATCAAAGAGAGCCAGCTCCCTGGCTCCCCACGGTGTGTCAGAGGAAACTGTCTAGTGTGACTCGTTAGGCCAGCCCAATGTTTTTCTGCCTCCCCAGCTGTCCAGTGTCAATAAAGCCTGTAGCTATAGCCTCTGTGGCACCATAGGATATTGAGTCTGCAGCATGTTCAGCTCAGCCCATGATGTACAGGGAGAGCGAGTAGGAGGGTGAGAGAGAGAAGAGAGGGTAAGTTGCAGAAAGCTTGGCGGCGCTCCCTGTCCCCTCTCCAGGCCGTGTCTAGTCGCTGCCATAACAGCTCACTGTCATTGTCCTCTCACTGGGAGCAGCTTTGAAGGGCTGCAGGGAGCTGCCGGACAGCCAGGGCGTGTTTCAGCTCCACAGACGCACAGCTCCTCTATAGTACTCTATTCTCTGTCTCTATTTAAGAGGCACTCCCATCTCCACTGTTGACCTCATAGGATGCAAACAAAGCAGCAGTCCAAGTCACTACATGCGTAGCCCTACCTTTTGGGACTGTATTAAATGAAGCAACAATGGGGGATATTTAAACCCTATGAAGGAACCAAAAGCTTCAAGGGGTACTAATGTCCTAAAGTGGCTCTAAATGTTTGAAGATGATGTCCTTTTACCTGACTCTGTCTCCCTGTCCCTCTCTGCCCAGGTGAGAAGCTGAGGGTGCTCGGCTACAACCAGAATGGGGAGTGGAGCGAGGTGCGCTCAAAGAACGGCCAGGGCTGGGTGCCAAGCAACTACATCACGCCCGTCAACAGCCTGGAGAAGCACAGCTGGTACCACGGGCCCGTTTCGCGCAGCGCAGCAGAGTACCTGCTCAGCAGCCTCATCAACGGCAGCTTCCTGGTCCGGGAGAGCGAGAGCAGCCCAGGACAGCTGTCCATCTCCCTGCGCTACGAGGGGCGTGTCTACCACTACCGCATCAACACCGCCTCAGATGGCAAGGTAGCTAGTTTCTGGGACCTACAGATGGGCTGTCTCTTCCTTTTCTTCACTTTTGTTGTGAAACTACTCTGCCCCTGCTAATGTTCCTGCTCTGTCTCTGTTGGCCATTTCTTGTTTCTCCTCACGGTGCTGACCCCTGTGTCCCCCTGTCTGTCTTTCTGTCCCAAGGTTTACGTCACAGCAGAGAGCCGCTTCAGCACCCTGGCCGAACTGGTCCACCACCACTCCACCGTGGCCGACGGCCTGGTCACCACGCTCCACTACCCGGCACCCAAGTGCAACAAGCCCACCGTCTACGGTGTGTCGCCCATCCACGACAAGTGGGAGATGGAGCGCACCGACATCACCATGAAGCACAAACTGGGAGGGGGGCAGTACGGAGAGGTGTACGTGGGAGTCTGGAAGAAATACAACCTCACCGTTGCAGTCAAAACACTCAAGGTTGGTCTCTTCTATAAAGATTGGTGGTCGCATGTAAAATCTCCATCTTTTGTGTGTCTATTTTGTGAAATCCTCGATGGTATCATGTAATATAAATGGGATGTGGTATTTAGTGGTTGACGGTCACCACCTGCTGGTGAAATGTGGTATCAAATCAAATCATCAAATCAAGTTTATTTTATATAGCCCTTCGTACATCAGCTAATATCTCGAAGTGCTGTACAGAAACCCAGCCTAAAACCCCAAACAGCAAGCAATGCAGGTGTAGAAGCACGGTGGCTAGGAAAAACTCCCTAGAAAGGCTAAAACCTAGGAAGAAACCTAGAGAGGAACCAGGCTATGAGGGGTGGCCAGTCCTCTTCTGGCTGTGCCGGGTGGAGATTATAACAGAACATGGCCAAGATGTTCAAATGTTCATAAATGACCAGCATGGTCAAATAATAATCAGGAGTAAATGTCAGTTGGCTTTTCATAGCCGATCATTAAGAGTATCTCTACCGCTCCTGCGGTCTCTAGAGAGTTGAAAACAGCAGGTCTGGGACAGGTAGCACGTCCGGTGGACAGGTCAGGGTTCCATAGAACAGAACAGTTGAAACTGGAACAGCAGCAAGGCCAGGTGGACTGGGGACAGCAAGGAGTCATCATGCCCGGTAGTCCTGACGCATGGTCCTAGGGCTCAGGTCCTCCGAGAGAGAGAAAGAAGGAGAGAATTAGAGAGAGCATACTTAAATTCACACAGGACACCGGATAAGACAGGAGAAGTACTCCAGATATAACCAACTGACCCTAGCCCCCCGACACATAAACTACTGCAGCATAAATACTGGAGGCTGAGACAGGAGGGGTCAGGAGACACTGTGGCCCCATCCGATGATACCCCCGGACAGGGCCAAACAGGAAGGATATAACCCCACCCACTTTGCCAAAGCACAGCCCCCGCACCACTAGAGGGATATCTTCAACCACCAACTTACAATCCTGAGACAGGGCCGAGTATAGCCCACAAAGATCTCCACCACAGCACAAACCAAGGGGGGGCGCCAACCCAGACAGGAAGATCACGTCAGTGACTCAAGCCACTCAAGTGACGCACCCCTCCCAGGGACGGCATGAAAGAGCACCAGTAAGCCAGTGACTCAGCCCCTGTAATAGGGTTAGAGGCAGAGAATCCCAGTGGAGAGAGGGGAACCGGCCAGGCAGAGACAGCAAGGGCGGTTCGTTGCTCCAGAGCCTTTCCGTTCACCTTCACACTCCTGGGCCAGACTACACTCAATCATATGACCTACTGAAGAGATAAGTCGTCAGTAAAGACTTAAAGGTTGAGACCGAGTCTGCGTCTCTCACATGGGTAGGCAGACCATTCCATAAAAATGGAGATCTATAGGAGAAAGCCCTGCCTCCAGCTGTTTGCTTAGAAATTCTAGGGACAATTAGGAGGCCTGCGTCTTGTGACCGTAGCGTACGTGTAGGTATGTACGGCAGGACCAACTCGGAAAGATAGGTAGGAGCAAGCCCATGTAACGCTTTATAGGTTAACAGTAAAACCTTGAAATCAGCCCTTGCCTTAACAGGAAGCCAGTGTAGGGAAGCTAGCACTGGAGTAATATGATCAAATTTCTTGGTTCTAGTCAGGATTCTAGCAGCCGTATTTAGCACTAACTGAAGTTTATTTAGTGCTTTATCCTTGTAGCCGGAAAGTAGAGCATTGCAGTAGTCTAACCTAGAAGTTAGGATTAATTTTTCTGCATCATTTTTGGACAGAAAATTTCTGATTTTTGCAATGTTACGTAGATGGAAAAAAGCTGTCCTTGAAACAGTCTTGATATGTTCGTCAAAAGAGAGATCAGGGTCCAGAGTAACGCCGAGGTCCTTCACAGTTTTATTTGAGACGACTTTACAACCATCAAGATTAATTGTCAGATTTAACAGAAGATCTCTTTGTTTCTTGGGACCTAGAACAAGCATCTCTGTTTTGTCCGAGTTTAAAAGTAGAACATTTTCAGCCATCCACTTCCTTATGTCTGAAACACAGGCTTCTAGCGAGGGCAATTTTGGGGCTTCACCATGTTTCATTGAAATGTACAGCTGTGTGTCATCCGCATAGCAGTGAAAGTTAACGTTATGTTTTCAAATGACATCCCCAAGAGGTAAAATATATAGTGAAAACAATAGTGGTCCTAAAACGGAACCTTGAGGAACACCGAAATGTACAGTTGATTTGTCAGAGGACAAACCATTCACAGAGACAAACTGATATCTTTCCGACAGATAAGATCTAAACCAGGCCAGAACTTGTCCGTGTAGACCAATTTGGGTTTCCAGTCTCTCCAAAAGAATGTGGTGATCAATGGTATCAAAAGCAGCACTAAGGTCTAGTAGCACGAGGACAGATGCAGAGCCTCGGTCTGACGCCATTAAAAGGTAATTTACCACCTTCACAAGTGCAGTCTCAGTGCTATGATGGGGTCTAAAACCAGACTGAAGCATTTCGTATACATTGTTTGTCTTCAGGGAGGCATTGAGTTGCTGCGCAACAGCTTTTTCAAAAAAATTTGAGAGGAATGGAAGATTCGATATTGGCCGATAGCTTTTTATATTTTCTGGGTCAAGGTTTGGCTTTTTCAAGAGCGGCTTTATTACTGCCACTTTTAGTGAGTTTGGTACACATCCGGTGGATAGAGAGCCGTTTATTATGTTCAACATAGGAGGGCCAAGCACATGAAGCAGCTCTTTCAGTAGTTTAGTTGGAATAGGATCCAGTATGCAGCTTGAAGGTTTAGAGGCCATGATTATTTTCATCATTGTGTCAAGAGATATAGTACTAAAACACTTAAGTGTCTCTCTTGATCCTAGGTCCTGGCAGAGTTGTGCAGACTCAGGACAGCTAAGCTTTGGAGGAATACGGAGATTTAAAGAGGAGTCCGTAATTTGCTTTCTAATGATCATGATCTTTTCCTCAAAGAAGTTCATGAATTTATTACTGCTGAAGTGAAAGCCATCCTCACTTGGGGAATGCTGCTTTTTAGTTAGCTTTGCAACAGTATCAAAAAGAAATTTTGGATTGTTCTTATTTTCCTCAATTAAGTTGGAAAAGTAGGATGATCGAGCAGCAGTGAGGGCTCTTCGATACTGCACGGTACTGTCTTTCCAAGCTAGTCGGAAGACTTCCAGTTTGGTGTGGCGCCATTTCCGTTCCAATTTTTTGGAAGCTTGCTTCAGAGCTCGGGTATTTTCTGTATACCAGGGAGCTAGTTTCTTATGACAAATGTTTTTTTAGTTTAGGGGTGCAACTGCATCTAGGGTATTGCGCAAGATTAAATTGAGTTCCTCAGTTAGGTGGTTAACTGATTTTTATCCTCTGACGTCCTTGGGTAGGCAGAAGGAGTCTGGAAGGGCATCAAGGCATCTTTGTGTTGTCTGAGAATTTATAGCACAACTTTTGATGCTCCTTGGTTGGGGTCTGAGCAGATTATTTGTTGCGATTGCAAACGTAATAAAATGGTGGTCCGATAGTCCAGGATTATGAGGAAAAACATTAAGATCTACAACATTTATTCCATGGGACAAAACTAGGTCCAGAGTATGACTGTGGCAGTGAGTAGGTCCATAGACATGTTGGACAAAACCCACTGAGTCGATGATGGATCCAAAAGCCTTTTGGAGTGGGTCTGTGGACTTTTCCATATGAATATTAAAATCACCAAAAATTAGAATATTATCTGCTATGACTACAAGGTCCGATAGGAATTCGGGGAACTCCATGAGGAACGCTGTATATGGCCCAGGAGGCCTGTAAACAGTAGCTATAAAAAGTGATTGAGTAGGCTGCATAGATTTCATGACTAGAAGCTCAAAAGACGAAAATGTCATTTTATTTTTTTGTAAATTGAAATTTGCTATCGTAAATGTTAGCAACACCTCCGCCTTTGCGGGATGCACGGGGGATATGGTCACTAGTGTAACCAGGAGGTGAGGCCTCATTTAACACAGTAAATTCATCAGGCTTAAGCCATGTTTCAGTCAGGCCAATCACATCAAGATTATGATCAGTGATTAGTTCATTGACTATAACTGCCTTTGAAGTGAGGGATCTAACATTAAGTAGCCCTATTTTGAGATGTGAGGTATCACGATCTCTTTCAATAATGGCAGGAATGGAGGAGGTCTTTATCCTAGTGAGATTGCTAAGGCGAACACCGCCATGTTTAGTTTTGCCCAACCTAGGTCGAGGCACAGACACAGTCTCAATGGGGATAGCTGAGCTGACTACACTGACTATGCTAGTGGCAGACTCCACTAAGCTGGCAGGTTGGCTAACAGCCTGCTGCCTGGCCTGCACCCTATTTCATTGTGGAGCTAGAGGAGTTAGAGCCCTATCTATGTTGGTAGATAAGATGAGAGCACCCCTCCAGCTAGGATGGAGTCCGTCACTCCTCAACAGGCCAGGCTTGGTCCTGTTTGTGGGTGAGTCCCAGAAAGAGGGCCAATTATCTACAAATTCTATCTTTTGGGAGGGGCAGAAAACAGTTTTCAACCAGAGATTGAGTTGTGAGACTCTGCTGTAGAGCTCATCACTCCCCCTAACTGGGAGGGGCCAGAGACAATTACTCGATGCCGACATCTTTCTAGCTGATTTACACGCTGAAGCTATGTTGCGCTTGGTGACCTCAAGACTGTTTCATCCTAACATCGTTGTTGCCGACGTGGATAACAATATCTCTATACTCTCTACGCTCGCCAGTTTTAGCTTTAGCCAGCACCATCTTCAGATTAGACTTAACGTCGGTAGCCCTGCCCCCTGGTAAACAGTGTATGATCGCTGGGTGATTCGTTTTAAGTCTAATATTACATCAACATGAAACTCAATGGGGGCAACGACTACTGTTGGAGATATGTTTATTCACAGTTTAACTTGTTCTGCTCACCTTGGTATCCTGATACTAAGATATTGAATAAATCCAGTGAATATTGACCTTTCTGATTGTTTGTATTCCAGGAGGACACTATGGAGGTGGAGGAGTTCCTGAAAGAGGCAGCAGTCATGAAGGAGGTGAAACATCCCAACCTGGTGCAGCTGCTAGGTCAGTGCTGCTCCACTTACTAACAGCACATGGGATTTCTACCGGCTGTTTCTAGACTCGAGGTGTAGTTACGTCTGACCTCTGTTGGCTTGCCTCTGTCCAGGTGTGTGTACGTTGGAGCCTCCCTTCTACATCGTGACAGAGTACATGCCCCATGGCAACCTGTTAGACTACCTGAGGGAGTGTGACCGGGAGGAGGTGAACGCTGTGGTGCTGCTCTACATGGCCACGCAGATCTCCTCCGCCATGGAGTACCTGGAGAAGAAGAACTTCATCCACCGGGACCTGGCGGCCAGGAACTGTCTGGTGGGGGAGAACAGCGTGGTGAAGGTGGCAGACTTTGGGCTGAGCAGGCTGATGACAGGGGACACGTACACGGCCCACGCCGGAGCCAAGTTCCCCATCAAGTGGACCGCCCCCGAGAGTCTGGCCTACAACACCTTTTCTATCAAGTCTGACGTGTGGGGTGAGTCAGAACCAGATTTTCAGTCATCACGTGTACTAAATCAGTAAACATTAGTGTGAGCGTGTTTCTCATCCTATGATGGTCTCTCGTCCTTCAGCTTTCGGTGTGCTGCTGTGGGAGATAGCGACGTACGGTATGTCTCCGTACCCAGGGATCGACCTGTCTCAGGTATACGACCTGCTGGAGAAGGGCTACCGCATGGAGCAGCCAGAGGGCTGTCCGCCCAAGGTCCACGAGCTGATGAGAGCCTGTGAGTATGGGCACCACACTCAGTACATACACACACAGTCCCTCGCACTATCATTCATTCACATATGTCCTGCATAGAAGCTCTATAACCTAAATTGTCAATGGAGTAAGAAATAACATTAACTTTGTTTTGGTGTGATATCAGGCTGGCAATGGAGCCCGTTGGACCGACCCTTGTTTGCTGAGACCCACCAGGCTTTTGAGACAATGTTCCACGATTCCAGCATCTCAGAAGGTACTTGTACGACACACAGTCCCCTCATGGCTTAAACACGGTCAGATACACTTCCCTCTCTTGTAGGCATTTCGTTCTGCTACCTGACTATTCAAGCCTGTCAGTTTTCGCACTAAAGCGGATGCTTTTGTGGACATTAGAGAGATAATGGCCATTAATGATGCGTAAACATCTCTGTAGGGCATTTTCAGAGTGGTACAGCATGCCTGGTGCCTCAGGGAGAGACGGAGGATGATATTTGAGTGAGGATGAGGAAAGGGCAGGCTGAACTGAGGTGAGGGGAGTACAGGGAGGACGAAGGGCTTTCAGAGAACCATTATAAACTCAGCATTGATTTATTCAGTTATTCCAGTTAATGCAGTACTACTATTTCTAGCAAGGGATTCAGTGTGTTTAACGGTCTAATGTAAATGTCCACTTAATTAAGCATTTCTTTCCTGTGGCTCCCTCTCTCTCTGTAGAGGTAGCAGAGGAGCTGTGTAAGACTGCCTCCTCTGGCCACGGCCCGTCACCACACTCCTCCAGCCGCGACATGCCCCTGCTGCCCTCCAAGTCGCGCACGCTCAAGAAGCATACGGAGAACAAGGAGAACATCGAGGGGGGTCTGGATTGCAGGCAGGAGACACACACAGCCAGCACCCACAGCCCCTCAGGTACCTGCCTGCCTTGCCCGCCGCCATGCCTGTAGACTGAGGACAAGGGCTGCTGTCACAGGAACACCTCACCCAATAGTCACCACAGGTGGTGGTGTCATTACACAATCACAACAGAGAAAGGGTTTGGATTAAAGGCATTCTCAATCCTCTCTCTATCTTCCTCCCTTACCTGATTAGACAAGGCTGGGTAAATAGGTCTGTTTGTATGCGTCTGTGTTCATGTCTGCGTTCATGTCTGCGTTCATGTCTGTCATCTTTTTTATTAACATGACGATTGAGGATGTTGAATTCTAATCCTCAGAATGACTGCATATGTACCAATACCTCAATTAAAAGCAGATCATATTTTGTAGGGTTTTTGCCATGTTGTCATTCATGTTTTCTTGTGTAAAAACCAAAGGCGATTTATGTTTCTGTCAACCCTTATACTCTCACTCATTTCTCACACCATTTAATCCTTTCCATGATACTTCTCCACTATGATTGATCACACTATAGCAAACACAGCATAACAAGATAAGTCAGGGATGATGAAGCCAGAGTGGTGGTGACTAAAGGGAGGTGGCTTCCTACCGTCCTGACTCCGGCTGGTGCCTTGCTCACTCTGGCGCTCATCTATTACACATATAGAGCCGCTTCGCATCCCTAGTACAAGGTTTCACCACAAAATTATTGAAACAGGAATGGCTCTGGAGAGGGAGGATATGGCTGTAGTCAAAGCAAATTGGCAGCCAGCCTGTGAGATTCACTGGTTTTTGGCTATTCCAGATTGATGTTGAATAAATGGTGTAATGAGTGTTGATAAGATACCGCAGCCCTGGTGCCTGTTTGACTCCCAGTCCTCTGTTCTCTGCAGGTCTGGTACCTGTTTAGCTCTCTGTTCTCTGCAGGTCTGGTACCTGTTTAGCTCTCTGTTCTCTGCAGGCCTGGTACCTGTTTAGCTCTCTGTTCTCTGCAGGTCTGGTACCTGTTTAGCTCTCTGTTCTCTGCAGGTCTGGTACCTGTTTAGCTCTCTGTTCTCTGCAGGTCTGGTACCTGTTTAGCTCTCTGTTCTCTGCAGGTCTGGTACCTGTTTAGCTCTCTGTTCTCTGCAGGTCTGGTACCTGTTTAGCTCTCTGTTCTCTGCAGGTCTGGTAACTGTTTAACTCCCTGTCTTCTGTTCTCTGCAGGTCTGGCAGCCACTCTGCTGCCAGGGGATGGCCGGTCAGGCAGCTCTCCTGCTCTGCCTCGGAAACAGAGGGACAAATCCCCCAGCAGCCTCTTGGAGGACTCCCAGGAGACCACGTTCACACGGGACCGCAAGGCTGGCTTCTTCAGTTCCTTCATGAAGAAGAAGTCTTCCTCCAACTCTACCTCCTCCCAGCTGCAGCAGAGCCTGCCTATGCCGCCCAAGAGGAGCAGCTCGTTCAGGGAGATGGAGACCCAGCCTCACAAGAAGTATGAGCCCACGACTGGCTTTAGCGCCCCTCCTCCCCCCCTTCCCCAGGTAGATGGCCTGGGCTTTTCACCGTCCCACGGAGAGGGGAACCACATCCAGTCACGCTGCTGTGGAGCCACTTTTGGACAAAAGGCCTCTGCCAACCACACCTCTGGGGCCCCGCCCTCACAGGTGGGCAGTAGTAGCAGCAGCTGGGCAGGCCTGGCAGGCTTCTTCACCCCCCGCCTCATCAAAAAGACCTTAGGGCTACGGACTGGCAAGTCCACTGGGACCGAGGAGGAGGGTGGGGGAACCAAGCCCTTCCCCAGGTCCAATTCCACCACCTCCATGTCTGCAGGGCTGCCTGACCTGGAGAGGATGGCTCTGACTTTACCCAGGAACCGCAGTAAGCCTCCTCTAGAGCGCACTGCCTCCACCACCTCGCAGCCTGAGAACGGGGCAGCACACACCTCTGAGACCCTTCTCCGTAAGATGGATGAGGGCACGGCTCAGATCAGGGACCGGCCTAAAGCCAAGCTGCTTCCCCGAGTGGTGGGGGGGAGCTCTGGGGTGGTGAGAGCTCCTGGCGTTGGGAGTGAGGCAGATTCATATTGTCCCTCGGGGACCCTACGGGGTAGGGAGGTTCAGGAGGCAGGAGGACAGGACCGTCAGGGATGGTCGTCCCCCTCCAAAACAATGGGATCAGGCCTGTCAGCGGCTCCACACAACCACAAGGTTCCAGTGCTAATCTCGCCCACACTTAAGCATGGCTCGGCCGATGTGCACCTGGTGGGGATGGACTCTCAGGGGAACCGCTTCAAACTACTATCAGAGCATCAGGCGGACCGGGACCGACCACGGCTGGTCAAGCCTAAATGTGCACCACCTCTCCCTCCCACTCTGCGCCTCTTTGGACACTCCTACAGCGGGGACGGAGAGGAGCAGGTCGGGGTGGCTGTGGAGGTCAATGGTGATGGAGTGAAAAGGCCGGGACGAGTAAGGGAAGTTGGAACAGGGAGACCGTCAGTGCCGCCACCACAAGTGCCTCCACCTCCTTCAGCCTCCTCTTCCTCTGCCAACAACACTACCCCTACTAAGATGGCTAACGGTGCCACCAGCACTGGCTCATCCACAGTCCCCTCTGGTGGCTCTAAGCTTCTGCGTCGGACTCGGCAGCACTCAGAGAGGGTTCAACCGGAGAATATCAGTAAGGAGGCTCTGCTGGAGTGTGCTGAGTGCCTGAGAGGTGCCCTCCACAGCAGCCCTGAGCCCTCCTCCAGCAGCCAGGTCCTAGACGCTGCCCACCAGCTGCTAGACTACTGCTCAGGCTATGTGGACTGCATCCCACAGATGCGGAACAAGTTCGCCTTCCGGGAGGCCGTGGGCAAATTAGAGCTCAGTTTGCAGGAGCTGCGGGCATCGTCCTCCTCTGGAAGCGGAGGAGCATTCAGTGGCCCAGGGGCTAGCCCTGCTCTGGACAACTTGCACACCTGCATCAAGGAAATTAGTGATGTGGTTCAGAGGTAGCCACCGGACCCTTTCAAACATTTCCTTTTGTATTCCCTTTGTTGGTTCTATTAACATTTTGGGGACAGAGAACAATCTCAGAAGTACCTCATCACTACAAATTGTTTCTCTTATTGTTTACAGTTGACTCTTCCTCAAAAATGCCAGTGGAAAACACTGTTCTATTCTTTGAACATAAACATTGTTGATACCAAACTAGAAAAGTAATTGTTTTGCCCCAAATTTCAACTTTTCCACCAGGTTTTAAGGCCTTTCTTTTAACTGGATGTGGAGTATATCGGCAACATTTTCAGTCCGAGTTGATAAAGAACAAAGTCAGTTTGAGTATCTGTAATTTAGTAACTCAGCCAAGAAACAAAGTGAAGGATAATTAATTCATTCTCCTGGCAACAATGAAAAGAGTCCCTGTGACAGGATGTCACTGTTCAAAACTATTGTCACCTGGGACATCGATGAGTGTTCCACTTAATCAGGTCTACTTTCTCTGCCATTTGGTTTGATTATTTCAGTAAAATTTCCATTCAATGTCACATTTGAATAGAAAATGTATGCATTTCAATTTTGATGTCCAAATTCCCTTGCACATGACCTAGCTATATGTTTGGAGCCTATGAGAAGAGCGAAGAGAGTGCAGGGTAGCACATGAGCAGGTGGTTTGGGACAGTGTTTCTAAGTGTCCTTGGACAGTGCTGAATTCCCTGTGGCCCTTTCCCTCAGTGCCTATATTTTTTAAATGATTGAAAATCTGCAAATACAACTACTCCTTGACAAAATACTGATCTCATCACAAACTACAGTATGTCTCTAGCACATCAGTGATTTATTTGTACATTATTTGGTTTTAACTTTGGAATGGCTTTATGTATGAACTTGAATTTTAAATTATTGTTTTTTTTATTAAAAGCACAGACCTATTTTAAAAATGTTATGTAAATATTTGCTTAATTTCATATCCAGGAAAAGGTGAGGTCACATTTGCTTGGATACGTGTTTGACTCGAAAAGAAACCGTAGTAGGAAGTTTATCACAGGACTGAGGCCCACCCCTCCCTCCACAACCCCATCTGAACATCTGCAAAATGAATGTATTATGTATTGTTATCTTCCTTTTTTGAGAAGATGCCATGTTTAATTGTTCTCTGGTCATCATTTCAATACCAACATCAGTCAATGCTTATGGTCAATTTACAAAACTGAATCTTAAAGCACGTTTTCTGTTTTGATATCCCTTAGTAGATGTCATCTCTACACAAACATTTCCATATCAGGTTGCTGGATGTAATTTCATCCTGTTTGTTCTATTATGCACAAATAACAAGTCTCACCCGTGCCTGCATTCATTTCTTAATAATTTGGCTAATGAATCAAGCAATCAAAACAAAAAAAGCTTGCTTATAACAGTGCTCCTCAACTGTTTGAAAATGCCCCTAATCCCCATTTGAGAGTTTGGAACCCTAAGTGTATCAAAAGGGGATCATCGCGCTCTCCCAGAAGCTTGGCTGGTGTGTAAAACCCACAAATTCAGGCAAACAAAAGGTGTAATGGGTCCGCACTTCATTTTCCCAGCCCTTGACTCTTCCCTGCATCAGACACAGCACACAGACGCCTCAGCCCTGCAGCCCTCCTCAGTGTGCAAGACCCATTACAGCTTCTGTTTGTGGGAACCCTAAGTGTACACTGGATAAAGCCTATGATGTAGTAGACATTGATTGGTATATTGCATTTCATCTTAGTATAAACTCTAGTAGTACCCAATATATTTTCACATTTCATTCCATTGTGGTACACTACCTATCTAATCCAGCAGATGAGCTTCAGTGTGCCTCTGGTCATTCAAAGGTCCTCTTGACTAATAGCATGAAATAGTTTATTTTCACTGGGAGGTTCACTTATTATTATAATATATTATTTTTTTTGACACTGGATACAGCAATGTTTCTCCTATGGTTCTTGGTGCCTTTTGTGAAAGATATTTTATGTATAGTGCACTACTCAGTCAAGAAACGGATATACAGCGATGTGTAATTGTAAATATCTTGTGCTTTTGTTTTCAGATGACAGATTTTGCAATGATATTGTGGCCAAGTATAAATATCACTACAACGTGCATTTCTATTACTGGGAGTAAACATTTTGTTTTTTAATTTAAAACTCACATTTAATAGTATATTACTGTGAAGTTCTCCCCATCAGTGTTAAACTTGATATAAATAAAATGTTGGAACAATTCTAAGGTCCTTTATATATTTTTGATTTGTCAAAATTTTAAAGATTTATCCAGAGAGCAAGTATTCTTTTGATTAATAGCATACATGTCATTGACCTGTTGGATCAGAGACTGATAATGACCGATGCATTTACTACTCTTCAGGTCAGTATTGAAATTACTTTACTGTAAATAGAATACAATTGGTGGGAGGAATACACTGCTCAAAAAAATAAAGGGAACACTTAAACAACACAATGTAACTCCAAGTCAATCACACTTCTGTGAAATCAAACTGTCCACTTAGGAAGCAACACTGATTGACAATAAATTTCACATGCTGTTGTGCAAATGGAATAGACAAAAGGTGGAAATTATAGGCAATTAGCAAGACACCCCCAATAAAGGAGTGGTTCTGCAGGTGGTGACCACAGACCACTTCTCAGTTCCTATGCTTCCTGGCTGATGTTTTGGTCACTTTTGAATGCTGGCGGTGCTTTCACTCTAGTGGTAGCATGAGACGGAGTCTACAACCCACACAAGTGGCTCAGGTAGTGCAGCTCATCCAGGATGGCACATCAATGCGAGCTGTGGCAAGGTTTGCTGTGTCTGTCAGCGTAGTGTCCAGAGCATGGAGGCGCTACCAGGAGACAGGCCAGTACATCAGGAGACGTAGGAGGGCAACAACCCAGCAGCAGGACCGCTACCTCCGCCTTTGTGCAAGGATGAGCAGGAGGAGCACTGGCAGAGCCCTGCAAAATGACCTCCAGCAGGCCACAAATGTGCATGTGTCTGCTCAAACGGTCAGAAACAGACTCCATGAGGGTGGTATGAGGGCCCGACGTCCACAGGTGGGTGCTTACAGCCCAACACCGTGCAGGACGTTTGGCATTTGCCAGAGAACACCAAAATTGGCAAATTCGCCACTGGCGCCCTGTGCTCTTCACAGATGAAAGCAGGTTCACACTGAGCACATGTGACAGACGTGACAGAGTCTGGAGACGCCGTGGAGAACGTTCTGCTGCCTGCAACATCCTCCAGCATGACCGGTTTGGCGGTGGGTCAGTCATGGTGTGGTGTGGCATTTCTTTGGGGGGCCGCACAGCCCTCCATGTGCTCGCCAGAGTTAGCCTGACTGCCATTAGGTACCGAGATGAGATCCTCAGACCCCTTGTGAGACCATATGCTGGTGCGGTTGGCCCTGGGTTCCTCCTAATGCAAGACAATGCTAGACCTCATGTGGCTGGAGTGTGTCAGCAGTTCCTGCAAGAGGAAGGCATTGATGCTATGAACTGGCCCGCCCGTTCCCCAGACCTGAATCCAATTGAGCACATCTGGGACATCATGTCTCGCTCCATCCACCAACGCCACGTTGCACCACAGACTGTCCAGGAGTTGGCGGATGCTTTAGTCCAGGTCTGGGAGGAGATCCCTCAGGAGACCATCCGCCACCTCATCAGAAGCATGCCCAGGCGTTGTAGGGAGGTCATACAGGCACGTGGAGGCCACACACACTACTGAGCCTCATCTTGACTTGTTTTAAGTACATTACATCAAAGTTGGATCAGCCTGTAGTGTGGTTTTCCACTTTAATTTTGAGTGTGACTCCAAATCCAGACCTCCATGGATTGTTAAATTTGATTTCCATTGATAATTTTTGTGTGATTTTGTTGTCAGCACATTCAACTATGTAAAGAAAAAAGTATTTAATAAGAATATTTCATTCATTCAGATCTAGGATGTGTTATTTTAGTGTTCCCTTTATTTTTTTTGAGCAGTGTATAATGATAGCCAAGGGGCAGTTAGGGGTTGGATCATTTTCTGGCATGTGATTCAAATCCTTCTCAATTTAGGGCACATCCTGAGCACTGGATCGCATCTGCACCTGGAACTACGATCTAAAATTTCCTTTTGAAGAATAAATTGTTCTGAAAGAATTCTGTGCAGCCCTCCGATGAATTTTGAAATTTGGATGTGGCCCTCGGTCTCAGGATGAAAGAATGATTGCCTTCCCCTGCTCTATGGTATAGGCCTATAAGAAGCTACCTGGGTGGTGGTCACCAGGGATGTAGTGCTGCTGTAGTGAGGGGGGAGCGGTGCTCCCTCCCTTATTTCAATTTGAGTATACACAGTTGGTTGTAATATTTCTGGATTCTAAATAAATTATTTAATTACTGAATTTTCATGAAAATGATAGAATGACAATTAAAATATAGCTACAAGCAGCAATTCCAGGGTTCAGCTGTGGGACCACTTTGCCACCACCAGGAAGAATTGCCCTAAAATGAGCTACTAATGTACTGTTTACCAGGGTCGCCAAATATCAGAACTCAAAATCAAAAACTGATCGTGCAACATGCTTTTGATGTATTTTGGACAATTGTTTTATTATGTTGACTACTTTAAAATCAAATGACCAAATCGCCCTCAAATTCAAATCCTTCTCAATTCATATTTTTCATAATTAATAAAGCCGCTATGACCTTGCATTAATGTTTTTCCTGTCCTGTCCTGTGTTTCCTGTGTTTCCCTCTCACTGTGTTTCCTGTCCTGTTTTTCCTGTCCTGCTTAATATCAGAGTTGTGCCTGGCCATCACTAGTTACCACATCCACAAAGTCATAAACCCTGCCTATTTCTATTTTTAACCTAACCTTAACCACACTGCTGACCCTAACCTTAAATTGAGACGATAAAGCACATTTTTGTTTCAATTTTTACGAATAGCCAATTTTGACTTTGTAGCTGCGGTAATTAGTGGAAACCATTGTGCCGGTTGTTCACGCGTCAATCTGCCCTCTCAGTGGCTAGAATGGTCCCACCTGATCTTGCCTCCCAACTGCCTTCCATTTAGATTTTAATTTATTTGTTGGAGCGGCCACAAGAGTATCTGGTCAATATAATCGAAAATCTGTGGTTTGGAATGCATACCAAGTTTTGTTACAATATGAATATCCGTGACTGATTTATATGAATTTGTGACAGACCACGCCCATGTGAATGCGTATTGGTCCATGTTGGTTTAGGTACTGGAAAATATTGCTTTGGGAGAACTTAGTACAAAGATGCAACACATCAAGTTTCGTGCAGATGGGTCATTCTGTGCCAGAGGAGTAGTGGTTTAAGTGTTTTTCACAAAATTTGAAATGATGGACCTTATGGGCCCTTGAGGCAAACGTGTTCCTTGTGAGGAGAGTGACCTATGTTCCGAATTGTATGACTAGGTCAAATGGGGTGAGGGGCGTGACCTTTCAGTTTGCATTTTCAATCGCTTGTTATAGCGCCACCATCTTGCCAATTGGCATTGCATGATAGGGTGTGGCCCTACCCCTTTACGCAAAGTTGCACCCTCCGAAGCCTTACCATCTCACGGGCATTTAAATGGGAATGTGCCATTGTGGAAGAAGAGGAATAATAACCAAGGGCAACAAATCCAATAGGGTTTCACCAGCGAGGTAGACAAATGGTGGTTTCTTCCCTGTAGGCGTGTGCAGAGGCCCGTTGGTCGGAGGCTTGACCACTTTGAGCCGACCAAATCCGACATGACATAAGCACTGCCACTGACAGAACTCCAGGGGTTGCTAAAATAGCTGTCCTCAAAATAGTCTGTTATGGACATGGGGCTCATGTACGACGCACTTGAACTCTCCCTACTGTGCAAGTGCTTATCTTACAGAAACGTAGGCCACCTCTATTGCATATGCAGACAATCTGATCCACCACATGGAACTTATCACACCTACGAGGTCTAGGATCCAAATTTACCGCGTCTGCCTTTTAATAAAACTTCACGGACCCCTCATGTGCAGTGGAGCTCAGAAGGATATGTGACTGCTTGGTTACAGTGCTGTCCTATCAGCATCACGATTCGAAAGGTGCTCAAACCGCTTAAAATAACCCCCAGTCAACATTAAGATATGTTGCCTATGCCTACTGTCCTACTTATCACTTATTATTATTACAAATATAAGACTATCACTTCTCACAATTGTTCTCGTTTAGTAAAGTTAGATCAAAGCTGAATCAATGTCTTGCAAGACATTCACTTAATGATGAATTTGTATTTTACATAACAGAACTGAATATGATAGCATATACTGTAGCACACAGCCTGGTCTTATAGACTGGACATGAATAGTAAATGTCATTCTGGGACACTCAAATTGGTATGATATGTTAAGTTTGGTATGGTTACATAAAACAGAAGGTTACTTAAGGCAAAAACTAACAGTGGTTGGTCAGGGTGGATGGGTGGGCGTTTTATGCGAACGCCTAGCAGCCCAAAGGTTGCATGTTTGAATCTCATCACTATAGCATTGTAGATAATTAGCTACTTTGCAACTACTTACTACGTTTTAGCTACTTTGCAAAAAAATAAATAACCTCTCACTGTCAATTGCATTTATTTTCAGCAAACTTCTTTTTTTCCCTTTTTTTTACCCCCTTTTCTCCCCAATTTTCGTGGTATCCAATCGCTAGTAATTACTATCTTGTCTCATCGCTACAACTCCCGTACGGGCTCGGGAGAGACGAAGGTCGAAAGCCATGCGTCCTCCGAAGCACAACCCAACCAAGCCGCACTGCTTCTTAACACAACGCGCCTCCAACCCGGAAGCCAGCCGCACCAATGTGTCGGAGGAAACACCGTGTACCTGGCCCCCTTGGTTAGCGTGCACTGCGCCCGGCCCGCCACAGGAGTCGCTGGAGCGCGATGAGACAAGGATATCCCTACCGGTCAAACCCTCCCTAACCCGGACGACGCTATGCCAATTGTGCGTCGCCCCACGGACCTCCCGGTCGTGGCCGGCTGCGACTGAGCCTGGGCGCGAACCCAGAGACTCTGGTGGCGCAGCTAGCACTGCGATGCAGTGCCCTAGACCACTGCGCCACCTGGGAGGCCCAATTTTCAGCAAACTTAACATGTGTAAATATTTGTATGAACATAACAAGATTCAAAAACTGAGACATACACTGAACAAGTTCCTAATGTGTGACTAACATAAATGGAATAATGTGGACCTGAACAAAGGGGGGTCAAAATCAAAAGTAACAGTCAGTATCTGGTGTGGCCACCAGCTGCATTAAGTACTGCAGTGCATCTCCTCCTCATGGACTGCACCAGATTTGCCAGTTTTTGCTGTGAGATGTCACCCCACTCTTCCACCAAGGCACCTGCAAGTTCCCAGACATTTCTGGGGGGAATGGCCCGAGCCCGAGCCCTCCGATCCAACAGGTCCCAGACGTGCTCAATGGGATTGAGGTACGGGCTCATTGCTGGCCATGGCAGAACACTGACATTCGTGTCTTGCAGGAAATCACGTACAGAACGAGCAGTATGGCTGGTGGCATTGTCATACTGGAGAGTCATGTCAGGATGAGCCTGCAGGAAGGGTACCACATGGAGGAGGAGGATGTCTTCCCTGTAACGCACAGCGTTGAGATTGCCTGCAATGACAACAAGCTCAGTCCGATGATGCTATGACACACCGCCCCAGACCATGACAGACCATCCACCTCCAAATCTATCCCGCTCCAGAGTACAGGCCTCATTGTAACGCTCATTCCTTCGACGATGAACGCGAATCTGACCAATACCCCGGGTGAGACAAAACCGCGACTCGTCAGTGAAGAGCACTTTTTGCCAGTCCTGTCTGGTCCAGCGACGGTGGGTTTGTGCCCATAGGCGACGTTGTTGCCGGTGATGTCTGGTGAGGACCTGCCTTACAACAGGCCTCCAAGCCCTCAGTCAAGCCTCTCGCAGCCTATTGCGGACAGTCTGAGCACTGATGGAGGGATTGTGCGTTCCTTGTGTAACTCGGGCAGTTGTTGTTGCCATCCTGTACCTGTCCCGCAGGTGTGATGTTTGGATGTACCGATCCTGTGCAGGTGTTGTTACACGTGGTCTGCCACTGCGAGGATGATCAGCTGTCCGTCCTGTCTCCCTGTAGCGCTGTCTTAGGCGTCTCACAGTACGGACATTGCCATTTATTGCCCTGGCCACATCTGCAGTCCTCATGCCTCCTTGCAGTATGCCTAAGGCACGTTCACGCAGATGAGCAGGGACCCTAGGCATCTTTCTTTTGGTGTTTTTCAGAGTCAGTAGAAAGGCCCCTTTAGTGTCCTAAGTTTTCATAACTGTGACCTTAATTGCGTACCGTCTGTAAGCTGTTAGTGTCTTAACGACCGTTCCACAGGTGCATGTTCATTAATTGTTTATTGTTCATTGAACAAGCATGGGAAACAGTGTTTAAACCCTTACAATGAAGATCTGTGAAGTTATTTTAATTTTTACAAATTTATCTTTGAAAGACAGGGTCCTGAAAAAGGGATGTTTATTTTTTTTTGCTGAGTTTACTTAGCCTGTTAGCTAACCCTCCTCCTAACCTTAACCCTTCCCCTAACCTTAACCTAACTCCTAACCCCTAGCCTAGCTAACGTTAGCCAGCTAGCTAATATTAGTTCTAGCTAACGTTAGCCACAACAAATTGAAATTTGTAACATATCATACATTTTAGCAAATTTGTAAAATATAGTACGTTTTGCTAATTTGTAACATATTGTAATTCGTAACATATCATACGAAATGGATGATGGACATCCACAAATTAGGCGGCAAGTAGCCTAGTGGTTAGAGCGTTGGGCCAGTAACCGAAAGGTTGCTGGGTCAAATCCCCGAGCTGACGAGGTAAGACTCTGTTGTTCTGCCCCTGAACAAGTCAGTTAACCCAGTTCCCTGGTAGGCTGTCATTGTAAATAAGAATTTGTTCATAACTAACTTGCCTAGTTAAATTTGTAAAAAATAAATAAAAAGAGCATCTGGGATTTACTTACAGAATAATACAAAATTGCTCTGTGACCAGTTTCTAGCATAGGTAGGCCTGCATTATGAACACTTTCCTAAAATTGAGTTGTGCCCTCAGAACAGCCTCAATTCATTGGGCATGGACTCTGCAAGGTGTCAAACGTTCCACAGGGATGCTGGCCCATGTTGACTCTAATGCTTCCCACCGTTATCAAGTTGTCTGGATGTCCTTTGGGTGGTGGACCATTCTTGATACACACGGGAAACTGTTGAGCATGAAAAACCCAGCAGCGCTGCAGTTCTTGACATACTCAAACCGGTGTGCCTGGCACCTACTACCGTACTCTGTTCAAAGGCACTTAAATCTTTTGTCTTGTCCATCCACCCTCTGAATTGCATACATACAATGTCTCAATTGTCTCAAGGCTTAAAATCCTTCTTTAACCGGTCGCCTCCCCTTCATCTACACTGATTGAAGAGGATTTAGTAAGTGGATTCAATAAGGGGTCATAGCTTTCATCTGGATTCACCTGGTCAGTCTATGTGAAGAGCAGGTGTTACTAAGGTTTTGTACACTCAATGTATAATATGTTACACCAAAAGCCAACATAGTAAGTGTAAATCCGGGACACCCATATTAATATGATATGTTACGTTTCGTATGGTAAAATAAGATAGAAGGCAAAAACTTAGGCAAAAACGAAAGGAGGGTGTTTGGTCAGGGTGGATGGGTGGATGTATAAGGGTAACGTCGAGTAACCCAAAGGTTGCGCATTCGAGCACATGATACATGTATGAAATCCTCAAGATATTTCCTCATCACATAATTTTTTTATTTTTTATATCATATTCACAAGAGGGATGACTCACCCTTTTGTGTACACTGAGTCAAAACCATATGTTCAGTTCACATTTGGTAGACTGGGACAGTAGGTTAAATAAACTGGGACACCATTATTATAGTCCTAATTGTACCCTAATGGCAATTAAATTACATTGTGTGTGATTAGAAAACATCTGAGGAATTCAGAAATGTAGGCTATCGTGTGTTGGGATAATATGTTGGATATATGTCTTAAGAGGTTACAGCAGGGCCGTAGGCACGGGTGGGCCTGGGTGGACCCACTGAATATGTATTTGTATTTTCATGCTTTACTTGTCAGTGTTCCAAATGGGACATTATTTGTCTTTACTTGACTTGAACAGTACTTGACTTGGGCAGGCACTCACGGAACTGAGTACCATCACCTCAGTATTCTGCTGAAGTTCCTGCACCTACTATAGAATATTAGCAAAAAAGTATTGAGGAGTTTGTGCACCTAAATATAAACTGTACAGGCGCCCAAAATGAGTACCGGCACCTATTTCAGTCCAAGTCAAGCACTGGCCTAAACATGCATACACCATCAGATAGAATTCATTGCAAGCAGTAGGGAAGGATTGGGAAAACTAAAGGGATATACAGTGAGCTCCAAAAGTATTGGGACAGTGACATTTTTTATTGCTGTTTTGGCTCTGTACTCCAACACTTTGGATTTGAAATGATACAATGACTATGACGTTAAAGTGCAAATTGTCAGATTTAATTTGAGGGTATTTTCATCCAAATAGAGTAAATCGTTTTGAAATTACGGAACTTTTTGCACATAGTCCCCCCGTTTTAGGGGACCAAAAGTATTGGGACAAATTCACTTATGTGTATTAAAGAAGTAAAAAGTTTAGTATTTGGTCCCATATTTCCAGCACGCAATGATTACATCAAGTTTGTGGCTCTACAAACTTGTTGGATGCATTTGTTGTTTGTTTTGGTTGTGTTTCAGATTATTTTGTGCCCAATAGAAATGAATGGTAAATAATGTATAACACTTCTACATTAATGTGGATACTACCATGATTATGGATAGTCCTGAATGAATGGTGAATAATGATGAGTGAGAAATTTACAGAGGCACAAATATCAAACCCTCAAGACATGCTAATCTCTCACCATTACAATAACAGTGGAGGTTAGCTTTTTGGGGGGGATATTATATTATTTTCTCATTATTCACGACTCATTCAAGATTATCCTTAATAGTGGTAGCATCCACATTAATGTAGAAGTGTTAATTTTATTTATAATAAAAGTGACTTTATGAAAGTCTTAAGTAACATTCAAATGAAAGAAAATGTATTCCAAAGAACACAATAGCATTTTCATTAGTTTATGTAACTGTAGGCTATATGCACAAAAGAAAAACAGTAAAACACCACAATGTGGTAATCCATGAAAGTGTTCAAGCCATCCCAAAGATCATTCATTATTTATTTGTTAAGGGCAGGTCTTAAGGAATGAATAAATACATTTAAGAAATGCATTTCAAAAGAAAATAATGCATATTTGAGTTTAAATATATTGCTGTGCTTTGAGTGTTGTGAGTACATGCAGAGTGCATGTAATAGCAGTTATTCTGCCAAAAATAAGGTCATATTTTGAAATAGAGCTCAAGGGGTAATTTTTGAGAGTTGTTTGGCAATGACAGGTGATTAGGAAACTGCAGAATCTGCTCTTTTTGATATTATATAAACATCAAAATGTCTTACCTGCTTGTGACTGTAGGAGAATTTGCTAAAGTCACTTTTTGGCACTCGGCTTTGTTTCCCTGCCTTTGTGTCAATTCCAAATTGCGCTGTTCATCAGATTCTTCATATACAATTTAACAATTGATAATATTCTCACCCATTGTTGATTTAATCTTGTCTTTTGGCAAACTTTATTATTATATGTGTGAAATTAGTTTTGATATAGTTTAGGTGTAGTTTTGAAGGGCCATCATCAGCTGCAAAGGCCTGACAGGCAAGCAGGAAACATTTTCAAATTCTGTTTGTGATATTAAGATTCTAACAACTATAGTGTGTTGGATAGACTTATTTAGGAAAGGGGGGGCATAAATGAATATTACATTTTAATGAAAGCTATTCCAAATGATATCCTTACTTTACTGAAGGATCAATTACACCAGGAGTGTCAAATTCATTCCATGGAGGACCTAGTGTGTCCGGGTTTTAGTTTTCCCCCTTCAATTAAGACCTAGACAACCAGGTGAGGGGAGTTCTTTACTAATTAGGGACCTTAATTCATTCATCAAGAACAAGGGAGGAGCGAAAACCCACAGAAACTCGTCCCTCTGTGGAATGATTTTGACAAGCATATTACATGCACTATATTACAGGGGTAGGCAACCCTGGTCCTGGAGTTCCGCAGGCACTTGTTGTTTTTGATTTAACCAACTTGGAAGACCAGGTGTTGAATTCAGGCAATTACTGAACTGATCAATTAGCTCAGTTGGTCAGGAGTGGTGCCTAGTTGGTACCAAATCCTGCAGTATCTGCGGCACTCCAGGAAGAGGGTTGTGTACCCCTGGTGTAGAAATGAATGGCATCAGTATATTAGATAAGAAATGTAACAACAATTTAGTCAGATAAATTATTAACAGGAAGTTTACCCCTGCTGCAATTTTCCAATGAGCATCTTCATTTGATGTGAAATGGCAGCATGCTTAGACTAATCCACATAAATATTTGATAACTAATAAAGTGAGAGAAGTCTCTTACAAGATCCTTCACAGATGTTATCTTTGTAATTGTCTTATTTCTAAATATGTAATTAATGTAGAAAATGAATGCAGCTTTGTGAATTGGAAAACTATAGAACATTTATTTAGTGATTTGCATAGTAAAATATTTTGGACAGATATGAAAATATATATTGCATTGTGAATTTTTTCATTTTACTCTGTAAAAAAAACAACTTTGCAATATTTTTTTAATTGATTTAGAATAGTATAGAACACGCCTGGAAGGTATAAATAGCACATTCTCAAATAACAAAGTGTATCTTGTCTATAGTGTAATATACTTTTTTGTTTCTGGTTTTATTTATTATGATTATTATTTATTTTGGGGTCTTTTGTTATGTGTGATATTTCTATATTGTTTTGTACAATGTTTGTGTGATGCAACAACAACAACAAAAATTAAAATGGCAGAGTATGTAAAAAAAAAAAACTGTTTTGAGTCAATTTGATGCTCTTGGCTCTCCTAGTGTTGAATGGTTACATTTGTGGCCACCTAGCCTACACTACTATCTCCTGGTAGCTGAGCCAGTGAGAGGTTGCCAAGCCTATTGTGATTATTACCGTTATATCAGGAAATTGTGTTCTCGTTTCATAGTCTTATAGGCCTATGGTTTATTAGTGCTAGCCAGTGCTAGCCTCCCTACGCTGGCTTCCTGTTAAGGCAAGAGCTGATTTCAAGCTTTTACTGCTAACCTACAAAGCATTACATGGGCTTGCTCCTACCTATCTTTACGATTTGGTCCTGCCGTACATACCTACACGTACGCTACGGTCACAAGACGCAGGCCTCCTAATTGTCCCTAGAATTTCTAAGCAAACAGCTGGAGGCAGGGCTTTCTCCTACAGAGCTCCATTTTTATGGAATGGTCTGCCTACCCATGTGAGAGACGCAGACTCGGTCTCAACCTTTAAGTCTTTACTGAAGACTCATCTCTTCAGTAGGTCATATGATTGAGTGTAGTCTGGCCCAGGAGTGTGAAGGTGAATGGAAAGGCTCTGGAGCAACGAACCGCCCTTGCTGTCTCTGCCTGGCCGGTTCCCATCCACTGGGATTCTCTGCCTCTAACCCTATTACAGGGGCTGAGTCACTGGCTTACTGGTGCTCTTCCATGCCGTCCCTAGGAGGGGTGTGTCAACTTGAGTGGGTTGAGTCACTGACGTGATCTTCCTGTCTGAGTTGGCGTCCCCCCTTGGGTTGTGCCGTGGCGGAGATCTTTGTGGGCTATACTCGGCCTTGTCTCAGGATGGTAAGTTGGTGGTTAAAGATATTCCTCTAGTGGTGTAGGGGCTGTGCTTTGGCAAAGTGGGTGGGGTTATATCCTGCCTGTTTGGCCCTGTCCGTGGGTATCATCGGATGCGGCCACAGTGTCTCCTGACCCCTCCTGTCTCAGCCTCCAGTATTTATGCTGCAGTAGTTTGTGTCGGGGGTCGTCTAGGGTCAGTCTGTTATATCTGGAGTACTTCTCTTGTTTTATCCGGTGTCCTGTGTGAATTTAAGTATTTTCTTTCTCTCTCTCTCTCTCTCTCTCTCTCTCTCTCTCTCTCTCTCTCGCTCGCTCGCTCTCTCTCTCTCTCTCTCTCTCTCTCTCTCTCTCTCTCTCTCTCTCTCTCTCTCTCTCTCTCTCTCTCTCTCTCTCTCTCTCTCTCTCTCTCTCTCTCTCTCTCTCTCTCTCTCTCTCGCTCTCTCTCTCTCTCTCTCTCTCTCTCTCTCTCTCTCTCTCTCTCTCTCTCTCTCTCTCTCTCTCTCTCTCTCTCTCTCTCTCTATTCAATTTAATTTAAGGGGCTTTATTGGCATGGGAAACATGTGTTAACATTGCCAAAGCAAGTGAGGTAGATATTATACAAAAGTGAAATAAACAATACAAATTAACAGTAAACATTACACATACAGAAGTTTCAAAACAATAAAGACATTACAAATGTTATATTATATATACACAGTGTTGTAACAATGTACAAATGGTTAAAGCACACAAGTTAAAATAAATAAGCATAAATATGGGTTGTATTTACAATGGTGTTTGTTCTTCACTGGTTGCCCTTTTCTTGTGGCAACAGGTCACAAATCTTGCTGCTGTGATGGCACACTGTGGAATTTCTCCCAGTAGATCTCGATCTCTCTCTCTCTCTCTCTCTCTCTCTCTCTTTCTCTTTCTCTTTCTCTTTCTCTCTCTCTCTCTCTCTCTCTCTCTCTCTCTCTCTCTCTCTCTCTCTCTCAGGACCATGCCTCAGGACTACCTGGCCTGATGACTCCTTGCTGTCCCCAGTCCACCTGGTTGTGCTGCTGCTCCAGTTTCAACTGTTCTGCCTGCGGCTATGGGACCCTGACCTGTTCACCGGACGTGCTACCTGTCCCAGACCTGCTGTTTTCAACTCTCTAGAGACAGCAGGAGCGGTAGAGATACTCTTAATGATCGGCTATGAAAAGCCAACTGACATTTACTCCTGAGGTGCTGACTTGTTGCACCCTCGACAACTACTGTGATTATTATTATTTGACCATGCTGGTCATTTATGAACATTTGAACATCTTGGCCATGTTCTGTTATAATCTCCACCGGGCACAGCCAGAAGAGGACTGGCCACCCCTCATAGCCTGGTTCCTCTCTAGGTTTCTTCCTATGTTTTGGCCTTTCTAGCGAGTTTTTCCTAGCCACCATGCTTCTACACCTGCATTGCTTGCTGTTTGGGGTTTTAGGCTGGGTTTCTGTACAGCACTTTGAGATATCAGCTGATGTAAGAAGGGCTATATAAATAAATTTGATTTGATATTATGTGTAGGTCTATGTGAGTTGCATGTTAAATGCAAGAGTCATGGATTTACGTAGGCCTACAAGACAATTACAGTAGGTAGGTTATGCTTTTATGTTAATATAATGAGGATTTGAGTGCCCAAATTTTGTCCCACCTACATTTTTGCTGGCCCTGTCTTCAATGGATTTCTGCCTATGCCATTGGGTTTCAGAAGACATAAATGCAAAAGTGTCCCACTTTTTATGAATGATGATTATATGAATTTAGATGGATATAATAAGCATTGGGATTGACTTTTCTAAGCAAAATTATAACTTCTGAAATGTTTGACAATCTTTCAGCTGTCAAAAGTCTTGCCATCCTGTGACGTTTGTGGTACGAGTTGTTTTTTTCCATACAGACTCCTCCCCCAGAATCTTGGCCAAGTGTAAAGATGGCGTCGGTCATGGAGGGACCGCTTAGCAAATGGACTAACGTCATGAAAGGTTGGCAGTATCGCTGGTTTGTTTTGGATTACAATGCGGGTTTACTGTCATACTACACGGTGCGTATTTTCTTGTTCTTGGTAATGAATAAGCCGATAACCTCGTGGTGTCCGGTAGTATAAGTTACCAATACATTGCTTGTCAAAACCGAGTACTGGAGTGAGCACAGAGGCCTGTGTGCCAGGAGTTGGGTTTGGGAATCTCAGCTGGCAGAAAAGGGCGGCGACTTTCCGCGACAGATCCATTGTTGACCAATCATATCCATGCTGGAGGACCAACTAACAAATTAAATGCCAGTATTTTCTCTACTTCCTGGAATTCGCTAACAATAACTACGATGTGCGGTGATCTTTTCCTTGTTGCTAGCCTGCAGTATTTGTCATCATTGTATTTATCTAATTTTCATGTCAATGTTTTGCTGTCAGTTAGACTTACACTGTTGATTATTCGAGGCATTAAAAGCTACGTAGTATGAGTAATATATAAGCATGTCAATAAAGGGTGGAGGCAAGGTTAGCTACCTAATCATGTGAAAGTGAACACTTTTTTCCCCCCCTGGTTGTTTGCTTAACTTGATTGCCTGCGTAATAATAGGATTGTAGAATTCACCGTTATGGTCTACTGTCACAAGAGTCAGAGTTAGCAGACATTGCCTAACCATGCCATCCCCCTTGTTGATTTTTAGCTGATAAGCTTTGTCGAAGGCAGGTGTATCATTAATTGCACCCGTCATAAAGCTACATAAGCCGCTACCGACATTTCGACAGCCCCCCCACACTCAGTTGACAACCTAAGCCACTTGATTCTATCATTTTAAACAGCCTGCCATTTTGGTGGGTAAACTGAGGGATGAGGCTGGAGATATGTAACGATTGACAGGGCTATGTATGAGTTAAATATCTATGATATTTTAAAGGCAAGCAAGCTACATAGTTTGTTTACAAACATTCAAATGAAAACAAAATGGCCTGATAAGGCATTATAGCTAAGTCAAGAATCATTGGGCATATACTCAGTGTCCAGTTTATTAGGTATACCACCCCATTCACGAAAATGGTTCGCTCCTACAGACAGTGAGTCAAGTGGCTTGTTATATAGGCATTGAGGTATTCAGCTACTGTTAGATTGAACTTTAGAATGGGCAAAGCAAGTGACCTAAGCGACTTTGAGCGTGGTATTATCGTCTGTGCAAGGCACGCTGGATCCAGTATCTCTGAAAATGTCTTGCCTCCTGGCCTTTTTCACGCACAAGTCTCTTACAGTTTACAGAGAATGGTGCGACAAACAACTCGTCAGTCCTTGTCACGGATGGGCTATTGCAGCAGATGACCACACCAGGTTCCACTCCTATCAGCTAAAAACAAGAAGAAGCGGCTTAGGGGGGCACGCGATCACCAACACTAGACAATTGAGGAATGGAAAAACGTCACCTGGTCCGACAAATCCCAGTTACTCTTGCGTCATGCTCATGGTAGAGTCAGGATTTGGCGTAAGCAGCATGAGTCCATGGCCTGGTGTCAAAAGGGCAGGCTGGTGGCAGTGGTGTAATGGTGTGGGAAATGTTTTCCTGGCACAAGTCAGGGTCCCTAGATACCAATTGAGCAATGTTTCCATGCCCTGAAGAATTCAAGCTGTTCTGGAGGCAAAGGGGGGTCCAACCCAGTACAAGATGAGTGTGCCTAATAAACTGGCCAGTGAGTGTATATGACCATGAACAGAAGGAACCTCATGAAAATATGATCCACTGTGTCACATCAAAATGGTTCTATCTCACAGGTAACCATAAATATGCACATTTTACTGTTATTCGCGAAGATGGGAAGGTTTCACAAAGTAGGTAGGCTAAACTCAATATCTCAATCCCAAATCAAACTATCTGCTGAACAATGTGACCCTTCAGTGAATGACAGTAATAGGGGCACTTTCGGTTACAGTGTATGTCATCTATAGCCTGAGTGCTATCATGTACACTTCTTGGCACGCTGAACATTTGGCTTGACAATGACCAATGAAGTTGGCAAGAGCACAAACAGATTTGGGACCAAACTATGTCATATATGTATGTATGTGTGTGTGTGTATATATACAGCTATGCATGTGATACTTGCAGATGAGATGCAAGCACTTACAATTCAGGTTTGCAGCTATTTTTATCAGAGAATCTTGGCTTGCTATATGTATGAAGTTCCATGAACTTTCCACTGGTGAACTTGATAATGAATAAACTTAAACTTGGGGTGGAAATGTTTGTGTGAATGGAGTATGGGGAAATTATATATATAAAAAAATAAAGTGTGTTCTTGAAACCTAATTTGTTTTGTTTTCTTCTCTTCATTTTCAGTCCAAGGACAAGATGATGCGTGGCTCTAGAAGAGGTTGTGTGCGGCTCAGGGTAAGGACCTGGCCTGTTGTTCATCGTCTGCTTAGAGGGAGAGTTTGCACCAGCTAATTGAGTAGCTATTTTTCCTAACTAGCCTAATTCTTTTATTTTCTTTGTCTATACAATACACCGGGGGTCCACGTCCAGTACTGCAGGGTATCCACAAATATATATTTATAATAAATGCATTTTGTTTTACATACCTACAGTAGAAAAGAGGAGAATGTCTTATTTCTCAACTCCAATTACACTCACTGGAGTATCTGACATCGGCACCTGCATCGCCGGGATGCCTTGGAAGGGCTCCCTGAGCAAGAAAAGGTTGAAGAACCCTGCAATACAAGGCTATTAAATATAATCACTTGCTATATGTTTGTGTACAAATATTGCCACTAGATGGCAGTGTTTGATGTATTCTAATTGGACTCGACAGTTACAAAATAGGATTTTAATGTGGTGTTTCCTAAAGGATCCGAGCTGGCCCATTGTGTCTTGCCCTTTTTCCCCCCTTCTGTCCTCAAGGAATTAAGGATACCTAATTTAGTAGCAAATGGTTCTCAGATCTGTTTGACTTTGAGCCAAATCAGAGGTTTTACTTTTAAAGCTTGACAAATAGTTCGATTGAAATGTGGGAAAAACAATATATGCTAAACAAGTTATCAAGTGTAGGCGTATCATACTGTGTTTAGTTTTTTGGACCTGTAGTTATGGCAGGAATTTGTGAGGGATCTGATGCAAAACCCAATGTCAGAACCTGTTTCTTTTTTGCCTAGAGACTATGTTAGCAAGACCTTCAAAGACATCACACATAGAAATATCTACATACAGAGTAGCCTTGAGAAAATAACATTGGCTAGATTCTCTTCGATTGTTGGAGGTTTCATGCCAGCAACTACATTTATAAGCTTCTTTTTCAGTCAGATGATAGATAATTCAATTACAGAGACATTTCTCATGTGTTTCTTCAGTTTTGTGTGCTGGTTTTAAAGGGATACAAGCATGTTATCTTCAGTACTATCATACTACTGTGCTATACATTTGACTACTTCCAGTAGTTAGTATTTACGATTCCCCTCCTTAGCTTTAGACTAAGACAGTACTGTGGATTTTACTTATGGCTCGTGGAATTTTCTCCTCAGACAGATACGTAGGCTAAATGCACACCACGTGTATAAACACACATATCTTAGTCTACATTATTTATAGTCTTAATTCCACTCATGGTTAGTTGAACTCGCGTTCCTCATTTTGTCTGCCTCTGTGTGAAGCCGACAGCCAGGGCATTGTCTTTTAATGAGTCATCACATAGTGGTTCTAATGTGATAATGGACGCCTACACCTCATCAGCAGTACATGGGAAGTCTTAAAGTAACTTTCCAGAGAAAATCTCAATTTCAAAGTTAATATTCTGTTAACACACACCCAAATAATGTTGTTGACTCATCCTATACTCGTATTTGTGGCCAAAGCATAATTTGGAGAAAGAACACTTCAAAAGCCCCACCTCAAACTGACCGTTTCAAAAAAGCTTGATATTACCTCATAGAGGATGATGTCATCCTTCTGAGGAGGATGAGCTGGCCAATCAGCAGTCTACTCGCATGAATATTTTGAACGACCAGTATACGCCCACACCATTCCAACACAGAAAGCTGCTTTTTAACATGATAATAGTTACACATTTTTGTAAGGAAAACTATTTCACTCATATTGTAATTAATTATAGGTCCTATTTAATATACATCTGGAAACACTGGACAGTTACTTTAATGCAGATTTGTGACTTATCAAACATGTTTTATTTAAATGGCATATGCTTATCTTTTAATTAAAACATTTTCAGGTTGGTTTTGACTGGCAGGCATGTTTGAGATATACTGTTGCAAGGTGCCATGCTACAGCCATAGCTCTGCAATGTTTTTCTTTCCTTCCTTCCTTCCTTGCTGCTGGTCCCTAATGTCTCTTCTCTACCCTTTCTTGCCTCTGACTCCACCCAGACACCCCCTCCTCTTTTCCTCCTTCTCCTTGGTAGGTGTGTGATAGAGTGAACAAGAGAGAGGGATGGTTACGTCTCCTCTCTCACTGCCTCCTCTTCCTTTTTGCTTTTCCAGGGAGCTGTAATAGGAATCGATGATGAAGACGACAGCACATTCACCATCACTGTGGACCAGAAGACTTTCCATTTTCAAGGTTAGTCTCTTGTTCTTTTCTTTCTCCTCCTCCTCTCCCTCACCTCCCACTTTGCTCGCTTCCCTGTCGTTTGTAGTGAATCCATCAATGCTGCATACTGCCGGCTGCTCACATGTAGGCTCTATTTGTAGCTTGTTCTCTCTCGCGCGCTCTCGCTCTTTCCAGCCTTTTTCTTCTTAGTTTTTAAAGGAGGATTATTTTGTCGGTGCCCTAACACAAGCAGACACACACCACACACGTCGAGCTCTAGGCATTTGAATGGCTAGTCGTCTAGAGGCTAAAGCAAGATCTATTCCACAGCAAGATTCCTCTGTAATGGAAAGAAGCGAAGGAGGCTGTATTTAATTATTTTTTTGAAGATTGCTTGCATTTTCTACTGCCTATGGGAATAAAGAAATACTGCTGAGCTGCACTGCCAATCCACACCCTGAACACTTCAGAGACAGGTCTGGTCCCCTTCCCAGACCCCTCTCACCCCACCCCCTTCCTCCGGCCAGCAGCTGCACCGACCATTCACCCAGCGGACCACTCTCCTCCAGGTCTCTAACCTCCTTCACCCTGTCACCTCCATCGCTCCCCCCACACAGCCACCACTACCTCCACCGCCACCAGCATTCTGTCCACGGTGGACCCATTTCGTCCACCTCCATGCTCTCTCCTATTGCTATGTTCCGAAACTGTATGCTGTGGCTCTACAATAGGAAGGGTAAGGAGATGCATGAGGTCTGCATGCTGGCCTCTTGTCAGGTCGAAGGGCATGGCTCGGTGAAGCATTGGTTGTAACCTTTTGTTACACAGGCATTTGTGTTTGTTTTTGTAGCTTACTGCTTGGTTTGATTTTCATGTTTAATTTTTTTAATGTATAGTGGTTGTTTACCATGGAAGAAGTATTGTATGGAAGAAGTATCGAATGTTAAAGGTATCTTTAAAAAATATATTTTTAGGCTAAGTTTAAAGAAACAATATTATGAAAGATTGTTTCTAAGAGGTGCTTTGTGAGGTCACCAGTGTTTATTGTGATTGTTGAGGTTGGTGAATTCTATGATATTATTATCGGTCTGATTCAATTTGATATTAATTTCATATCAAGTTGGTCGAGTTAGAATTCTATGGTCATAACCATGTTTTCATTTTGTCTTTTGGTCTACTTGCTCAATTATGCGTATCCAGTCAATTTTATCGGAGTTCACCTTTTAAAATATGCACTTGTGAAAAAGGATGCTCCTCCAAATGATTCCTCCAAGTTGGAAAGTAATTATAAGATTACGTGGAAAAGATGGGAACGTCATAGCCATTTCACAACCCATCTATCACCCAAGCCTATAGGAATTGTTTTTAATCACCTACATCACAACAAGGGACATACCAATTTGCACTTGAAAAGTTTACCGAAGATGTATGGGCTACTCTCCCAGATGTTGCCTGCTGGAGAATCATTACTGTTGTATACATTCTTGTAAAGGATCCAGCTGATGTTACACACATTTATTCTGGTGTGGTGCTGTGGCAGGTAAGCAGGGGGGCTGTGTCATCGGAGGAGGACTAGAGCAGAGCATGGGTGAGGTATGGGGTGGCCACAGATGAAGGCTGCGGAGAGAGTGAGAATTTGTATTTCTATTTAGAGGAGCATCCATAATTCATCTGTCTCTTCCTGGCGGAGCATCAGAGCTGCATGAGAGGCCGTCAACTTCCCCCCCACTTCCAAAGCCGACCTTGTGTGCTAAAGAGCTCTACATGGCCCCATACAGACAAAGCTGCTTAGCCTGGGAAACTGCTGAATGCATTGGCCAAGCCCACGATGAGCAGGTCGCCTGTTGTAGAGAGGGTGTCTAGTGGTTCTGGTAATGTATGACATACCCAGTCTTTGGAGTATACAGTGGGTCCTCATTTACCGTGGCGCGGTATGCTACGGCGTGTTACAGTGCATGACATCATAGTATTTATGTTAGCCGTTGTTGCCGTTAATGCTTGTTCGAACCACCAGAAGGAATCTTTGAGGGCATCTTTATGAAGCTTGTTGGTGCTTGCTTCCTTTTCCAAAGAATACTACAGAGGTCCATGCAGGCCAGACTTTTTGATTGCAATAACCTATCTGAAAGAGCGTATTCTAAGGTTTTTAAATATTCTAGTTTTTCCCAACAACACAAAAATATTGCCCAGATGGTCTCTGTTTCAAAATATAACGTTTTGCTAGAATAACCTCCGCTCCATGCGTAGCCTACTAGCAACAATCAGCAAATACCTATTTGGGAAAAATATCCTTTCTATTTAATTCTGTTGTATTCCATCATATTATTATTGTAAAATATACACTGAGTATACAAAACATTAGGAACCCCTGCTCTTTCCATGACATAGACTGACCAGGTGAATCCAGGTGAAATCTATGCTCCTTTATTGATGTCACCTGTTAAATCCACTTCAATCACTGTAGTTGAAGGCGAGGAGATGGTTAAAGAAGGATTTTTAAGCCGTAAGACAATTGAGACATGGATTGTGTATGTGTGCCATTCAGATGGTGAATGGACAAGACAAAAGATTTAAGTGCCTTTGAACAGGGTATGGTATTAGGTGCCAGGTGCACTGGTTTGAGTGTGTCAAAAACTGCAACGCTGCTGGGCTTTTTACGCTCAGCAGATTCCCTTGTGTATCAACTACCACCCAAAGCATATCCAGCCAATGGCAGGCCAGTGGTCGAAAACGAGTCTTTGATAGGGCTATGACAGTAATTGGATAACTGTGACATTGACGGTTTTGGGTCAAGACCATCATGAAAATAAAATAAGTCAAAACCATTTTAATAAAATATGCTAGTTAAAAAACATATGTTTTAGCAACTTTATTTTAATATAGATATACCTTGCCCATAGTTAACTATTTGATTATATGGTATTGTTTTGCTAACTTAGTCCTTCTATTAAACTGTATACATCGCCTCCTCTTTTCGACTATCTTTTGATGCGCTCCAATCAGCAAATCCGCTATATACATGGATAGGAGAGATTCTTTGAAGGTCAATTCAGTTCATTGAAGATGGGGTGGGGTAAAAAGTGGGGATTGGGGCTAACTATAATACCTATACTGTAGATCCTATGGGTGGAGGTGGATGGGTATGCATTTTTTCATTGTTACAGTAAATTGGAGGAGTGAGGTGATAAAGATGGCTCTCGTAGCAAAACAAATGTAACAGCTAACGACGATGGAGAACCAGATGACTTGGATCAGTCTGTTTGCAGAATATGTCCAAAAAGCGTACCTATGAAGAATTCCAGAACCACAAACGGGACACCGATAAATGGCGAGAACTGGCAGACAGTCTGGCAGACAGTCTAACTTCTTATGTAGGAATGGTGCCCTTCAGAGTGGTGAAGAAACCCACCTTCATAGAAATGCTCTGTAAATTTGACAGTTAACGGGGAGAAAGTACAATATTTTTCTCAAATAGCGGTCCTTGTTCAACAAGGTGGAGGTTCAGACAGCTAAAGGATGTCTTATAATATATATATATTTTTATAAATAATAAAAATTGTATTTGCACTGATCAAGTGTAGATATGACTGGACACTTAAATCCCACTGTTTGGAAACAACCTACATGGCGGAATCCCACACAGCCGGCAACCTGGCTGACGTCCTGCGTTCGGGCTTGACTGGGCCCTTGACTAAAATAAACTGTCCTGTATCACCACAGACACTGGGGCCAACATTGTGGCAACTGAACTGGCCTTGGCTAAATTGCTTTGGCCACAATCTCCATCTTGCTGTCACCAACGGTGTGAACAGCGAGAGCACATGCACAGAGGTCGGGTTCTAAGCCTATGTAGAGCCCTAGTGAAGGCCCAGATGGAGCTGAACCTCAAATCACAGCCTCATTCTGGTGAGAAATTAAGTTTAATCAGCTATAATAACCATTTATTTATAGCATATTCAATGTTAAAAGAACAAGCTATGCTATGTGAAATGATTGTTCATGTATAATTATGTTATTCAGATGCCCTAGGAAATCAACAAACAAAGTAGGCATATTTCCTTGAATCATTCAAGGGCGGGATCGCGGACAGATTAAACCTAATCCTAGACTAAATTGCACTTTTAAACTGGACTAAATGAGATTGCATTTCTCAGACATGGTTTAAAATAGTCTGACTTGCCTTAGTCTAGATTTAAAAAGTCTGGGTTCCAGAAGGATGATTTAGAGCTAGATCTAAATAATGGCTTAAATTTAACCTGGACTGAGGCAGGTTTAACTTCAGATTAATGGATGTGTGCCCCCAGATTGTTCTGGGCAATGGAGGAAGATGGATTAACTAGACAATTTCATTGATGATCAAAGAGCACCACCAAGGTCAGACAGAAGGGTGCTTATAGACAGGAGCAACCCATTGAATGATTTTGATTAAATCAATTTCCGTGACCTTTTACGTATGCACTAAGAAAATGCAGCTGACATTTGTTTGCTTGAACCAAGCCTTTCATCTGACTCTTTGGGGAAGGCCCATCCTTCCTTCCCTACAAGTTCTGATCACCTTGAGGTTTATGGCTGCTGTAACCTTCTATCGTGAAACAGGATATTTGTGTGGCGCAAGTGATCTGACTGTATGCAGAATAGTCCACAAAGACTGCAATGCTATATCTGAACTGAAAGACAATTACATAAAGTTCCCTGATGCTGCTGCCCAAGCCAACGACAAGGTAGAGTTCTATGAATATGGGAACTTCCCACATGTAATTGGCTGTATAGATGGATGTCATATTCCCATCGTGTCCCTCTACAGCAGATGCCGGGGAGTGTAGGAATCTTAAACTGGTTCTCAATAAATGTACACAGTGTGGGCACTTCCAATTTGCAGTTCTCCAACATTGTTTCACGTTGGAAAGGGGCAACTCATGACTCAAGGATTTTCCAAAACTCCTCTTTGTATGCTCAGCTTGAAGGAGGACAACAGAGTGGAACCATATTTGGTGACAGTGGGTATGCACAGGTTAACTTGTTGTTCACCCCCTAGAGCATTGGGCCAGTAACCAAAAGGTTGCTGGATCGAGTCCCCGAACTGACAAAGTAAAAATCTTTCTACCCCTGCGCAAGGCTTAACCCACTGTTCCCCGTGCGCCGAAGACACGGATGTCGAGTGAGGCAGACACCGCACCTCTGATTCAGAGGGGTTGGGTTAAATGCGGAAGACTCATTCAGTTGTATAACTGACTAGGTATCCCCCTTTCCCTATCTTCATGCAATAGGACCTGAACAACAACGGAACAACCAAGTTCATATCCTCACCAGAGGTGTAGTGGAGCGCAGGTTTGGTGTATGAAGAGTCATTTCCAGTGTCTCAACCATATTGCGCTTTCAACCTAGAAAGATGCTGAATTGTCATAATTGCAACAGCAGTGCTTCACAATTGCCTCAAACAGCATGGCTGCCCAGATCTTGGCATTGAGGATGACCCAGATGTTCCCATGATTGAGGCAGACAATGACAGAAATGGACAAGTCTGCAGAGATAATTTTCTCACAACAAAGATGGCTTAAGGGATTGAAGCAAACAATAGCCAACTCAACATGAAGGATTTGCATCTTCATATCATGCTCTTCTTTTAAGTACATTAGATTGTGCTTATGAAATTCCATGGCCAGTTTCTCATGCATGCTCAGCCTCTTTTGTCTTTGTCCTCCAATCTTCCCTCCTGGCTGCTGCAGATGTAGGGGGCTGACCTTCATCCTCTTAAGAGAAGTCTCCTCCAAACTATGGCGATCATCCGCCTATAGAAAATGATTACATTGCTGCCTTAGAGAACATTAGTTCTTCAAGAGTTAAGTTCATTACATTTTTATTATGGGAGTGCAAGAGATGACTGACAACATTACATATTCTCTGCAGTCTGGGGATGGCACATGTTGAATGAATGTGTCCTACCATATGAGGATTGGAACGGTCCCCCATCTAAACTGTCCAAATGATCATCATCTGGGATACCTTCCATTGGTTGCTGGCTATCAATTATCCCGGTCAAGTCCCCCAGTTCATCTGTCTCTGGTCTTAACAGTCTTGAAACACTCCCTACGAGCAAAATAATTTGTCTTTAAGTAGATTTTTGTTGTTCCACAGGACCATAGAAAGATGAGACAATATAGCAATTATATTACAAATGATGTATAACATTGTTTGTTACATTTCTGTCACACATACATTTAGGCCCCACTGTTATGCAATAACTAACATTTCAAAGTGACTCTGATTTGTAAAAGTGGGCCAACAATAAATACAGTATCTTACATGAAGCTGTTGTAGCGTCCTTTTGTTTACTTTTTCATTTGAATTCATTACAAATGGTAGTCCAGGCATTCTTCTCGTTTTCTGTTGAATCATGCTGTTTGTTGTCAATAATTGGGTGGTTTGACACAATTCGCTGAAGAGTGTTTTTATATATTTCTTTTAAGTAAATAAATCTTTTACCTCCGTCCAGTGTTTGTTTTAGGTGACTTGCTCCAATTCCACACGATGCTTATGTATTAGTGTCCCATCCCTGGTTATTGTAGCATCCTCAGATTAGCACCAAGTGCACATCGTTAATCTAATCAGGCTTCACAAAGATGAATTTGTTAGTCCTTATTTACCTTAACTGGGACTCCTTAATCTAGAACTAATACATCTGAAGTTAACATCTCAGGAAGCATTTTTTAAATCTGGATTCATTTAAGTAGAACTAGCTTAGTCCTGACTTAAATCTAAATCAAATCACATTTTATTTGTCACATACACATGGTTAGCAGACGTTATTGCGAGTGTAGCCTAATGCTTGTGCTTCTAGTTCCCGCAGTGCAGCAATATCTAACAGGTAATCTAACAATTCCACAACTACCTAATACACACAAATCTAATGGAATAAGAATATATACATTATAAATATATGGATGAGCAATGACCGAGCGGCATAGGAAAGATGCAATAGATGGTATAAAATACCATATATGAGATGAGTAATGCAAGATGTATGTAAACATCACTAAAGTGACTAGTGATCCATTTATTAATGTGGCCAATGATTTCATGTCTGTATGTAGGCAGCAGCCTCTCTGTGTTAGTGATGGCTGTTTAACAGTCTGATGACCTTGAGATAGAAGCTATTTTTCAGTCTCTCGGTCCCAGCTTTGATGTACCTGTACTGACCTCGCCTTCTGGATGGTTGCGGGGTGAACAGACAGTGGCTTGGGTGGTTGTTGTCCTTGATGATCTTTTTGGCCTTCCTGTGACATCGAGTGCTGTAGGTGTCCTGGGGGGCAGGTAGTTTGCTCCCGGTGATGCGTTGTGCAGACCGAACCACCCTCTGGAGAGCCCTGCGGTTATGGGCGGTGTAGTTGCTGTACCAGGCGGTGATGCAGCCCGACAGGATGCTCTCAATTGTGCATCTGCAAAAGTTTGTGAGGGTTTTAGGTGACAAGCCAAATTTCTTCAGCCTCCTGAGGTTGAAGAGGCGCTGTTGCACCGCCTTCACCACATTGTCTGTGTGGGTGAACCATTTCAGTTTGTCAGTGATGTATACGCCGAGGAACTTAACTTTCCACCTTCTCCACTGCTGTCCCGTCGATGTGGATAGGGGGGTGCTCCCTCTGCTGTTTCTTGAAGTCCACGATCATCTCCTTTGTTTTGTTGACATTGAGTGAGTTTATTTTCCTGACACCACAGGAAAGTGCCCTCACCACCTCCCTATAGGCTGTCTCGTTGTTGTTGGTTATCAAGCCTACTGCTGTTGTCGTCTGCAAACTTGATGATTTGAGTTGGAAGTGTGCATGGCCACGCAGTCATGGGTGAACAAATCAATTCTGTCCACGAAACTGCGCTTCAATGTTGCATTACCGAAGGCTCATTGTATTTTCACAACGAAATAAGCCTTTTTTTTATTTTGCCAATCAAACTACTTAAACCACTGATTATACTTAAATAATAATGATAATCTAGAAAATATTATGGGAATCCTACGTGTGTACTACACTAGAAAGAATGATTTGGAGGATAATTTGCTTGTTTAAAAAAAAAAGTGGGGGGAAAAAGTGAAGAAAAAAAAAAAGCTGTGGATTGTTTTTAAATCGCAGAGCCTGTCGGAAGGCAGCGGATTCGGTAAATAGGCTACCTAATAGATTGTTGAGTCAGTAAAAGAGAGGCCGAGCCAGGCATGTCACAATATTTAAAAAATACAGTACAAAGCAATTGGCTATTGCTGTAAAGAGAAGACGATGAGAAGACAGATTTGTCTTAGTTATAAAAATTCTCAATTTACAGTAACTGAGCAAACAGTTAATGGCACTAGCAGAGCATATCCCTGGTGAGTGTGCATATTCACTGTCTTTATCATTGGTTCATTGTCACTTGAAAGTTGTATTAAAAAAAGATTCTATAGAAAAGAAAGGAAAATAAATATTATTAGCCTAAATGATGAATATCCATTTTACTCATCACATTAGGAATAGAATGCTTCATATTTTTTGGGGTGAAAATTAGCTTCCCCAACTCACGCGCCGCCTATGAGCAGGACAGTGAGGCCTAAATGCGCTAATGTTGTTCCTTTTCTAATGCTGTGCCCCCCCCCCCCTCCCCTCCATCGAGTACTCAAAGTATTAAAATAACATGTATCCACCAATCCAAAGAGGGGAATAGGTGAGAGTTTGAAAGCCCGCTCTTCCTCTGTGGACAAAGAATCCCATTGTTGCTCTGTCAGACGGGCTACAATTTTGGTATTTTATCAGGATCCCCATTAGCTGTTGCAAAAGAAGCAGCTTCTCTTCCTGGGATCCACACAAAACACTATACAGAATGACATAATACAGAACATCAATGGACAACAACAGCTCAAAGACAGAACTACATTAAAAAAAATGTAAAGGCACATGTAGCCTTCATATCAATGCATACACAACTATCTAGGTCAAATAGGGGAGAGGCGTTGTGCCGTGAGGTGTTGCTTTGTGTTTTTAAAATCAGGTTTGCTGTTTTATTTGAGCAATATGAGATGGAAGTAACTTCAATTAGGGCTCTATATAATTATATTTGCTTTCTTGAATTTGTTCTGCATTTGGGAACTGTGAAAAGACCCCTGGTGGCATGTCTGGTGGGATAAGTGTGTGTCAGAGCTGTGTGTAAGTTGACTGCAAACAATTTGGGATTTTCAACACAATGTTTCTTATAAAAAGAAGCGATGCAGTCAGTCTCTCAACTCTTAGCCAAGAGAGACTGGCATGCATAGTATTTATATCAGCCTTCTGATTACAATGAAAAGCAAAACGTGCCGCTCTGTTCTGGGCCAGCTGGATCTTCACTAGGTATTTCCTTGCAGCACTGGACCACACAACTGGACAATAATCAAGATTAGACAAACTAGAGCCTGCAGAACTTCATTTCTGGAGTGTGGTGTCAAAAACGCAGAGCATCTCTTTATTACGGACAGACCTCTCCCCGTCTTTACAACCATTGAATCTATATGTTTTGACCATGACAGTTTACAATCTAAAGTAACGCCAAGTAATTTAGTCTCCTCAACTTGTTCAACAGCCATACCATTCATTACCAGATTCAGCTGAGGTCAAGAAGTTAAGCAATGATTTGTACCAAATACAATGCTCTTAGTTTTAGAGATGTCCAGGACTAGTTTATTACTGGCCACCCATTCCAAAATAGACTGCAACTCTTTGTTAAGGGTTTCAGTGACTTAGCTGTGGTTAGCTGTGGTTGCTGATGCGTATATGGTTGAATCATCAGCGTACATGGACACACATGCTTTGTTTAATGCCAGTGGCAGGTCATTGGTAAAAATAGAAAGAGTAGAGGGCCTAGAGAGCTGCCCTGCGGTACACCACACTTTACATGTTTGACATTAGAGACGCTCACATTAAAGAAAAGTTCTATTAGATGGTTCTGAATCCACGATATGGCAGAGGTTGAACAGCCATAACACATGTTTTTTTCAACAACAGGTTATGGTCAATAATATCAGGGATATTGAAATCTAACAATACAGCTCCCACAATCTAATTATTATCCATTTCTTTCAACCAATCATCAGTCATTTGTCAGTGCAGTGCATGTTGAGTGTCCTTCTCTATAACGTGCTGAATGTCTGTTAATTTGTTTACAGAGAAATAGCATTGTATTTGGTTGAACACCATTTTTTCCAACAGTTTGTTAAGAGCTGGCAGCAAGCTTATATGTCTGCTGTTAGAACCAGTAAAGGCCGCTTTACCACTCACTAATTCCACTGGGTAGCGGAATTACTTTGGCTTCCCTCCAGGTCTGAGGACAAAGATTTTTAATCTGAGTCTAGAGGAAAGTATGAAAGATAGGAGTGGCTATGGAATCAGCTACCATTCTCAGTAGCTTTCCATCTAAGTTGTCAATGCCAGGAGGTTTGTCATTTATTGATTGATAACAATAATTTTTCCACCTCTCCCACACTAACTTTACAAAATTCAAACTTGCAATGCTTTTCTTTCATTATTTGTTTTTTTATGCATGACAGTTCAGTACAACATTGGTTCCCAAAGACCCATAAAAGAATACACAACTCCTTGTACCTTGACACGAATAGGGTATGGTGGCCGACAACCTTACAGAGTTACAGTTCTTTCAGCAAAAAAAACAAATCACTGCGTTTGCAGTGGGCTAATGAGCTAAAACACTAGAGAATTGGAGCCACATTGCCTGGTCTGATGTATCCCGGTTCCTGCTGTTTCACGCTGATGGGAGGACTAGGGTATGGAGAAAACAATACATCCATCAGGTGCATCCCTTCATGTCTGCAATGTATCCATATGCAAATATTGTTTTTCAGCAGGATGTCGCCACAAGGCTAGGATTGTCCAGGAATGGTCCCACAAACATGACAGTGAATTTGGCTTACTGCAGTGGCCTGCCCAGTCACCAGATCTCAATCCAATTGAGCATCTGTGGGATGAGATTGAATGAGATATTCACAGTAGAGATCTACTACAAGCCAACTTGACACTACTGTGGGAAGCATTGGAGTTATTATGGGACAGCACCACTGTGGAACGCTTTCGAGTCCATGCCCCGATGAATTGAGGCTGTTCTGAGGGCAAAAGGGGGTGCAATGCATATTTAGGTGTTCCTAATGTTTAGTACACTCAGTGTATGTGTGACTGGAAGTAGGACTGAGAAATATAAACGTGTGATGTCCGCTAAATGAACATGTTAATTTCATTGACATGGCGCAGGCATAGCCTCCGCTACTATAGCACAAATAGCATAAATCATTCTTTCTTAGTATTCTGTCTTGTCTATTATGTTTTTTTTATGACCTTCCTAAACAAAATATTAATAGATTTACTTTGTGTATATTAAATGGATTTATTAGACTGGTGGCCATTGGTACTCGTCAAGTCCCGACTGTTCTACTGTTATACGGTGCAACAGATTTTCATGGCGCATTGAGGATGAAATGCTCAGAAATGCAAATGTCTTTTACGATATTTATCTAAAAGTAGGCCTACTGTTACTGTAATTTCACATCTAGGAAAAGTCAGGGACAGGTGGGTTGAAGGTTATTTTAATAAAGTCATTGAAATTACGTCCAACTGTAGGCCTAAGAGTGTGTCCTGTTTAACGTACCTTATTGGCGTGAAGGCCTACTTCAACATACAGTGCATTTGGAAAGTATTCAGACCCCTTGACTTTTCCCACATTTTGTTCTATCCTCCTACACTTCTTGATATTCTTATTGTTATTATAATTCTTATTTTAATAATTATAAGTAATGTCATTATCATTAGTAGGCTTAGTAGACTAGTAGCCTTGTATACCCACAATTTGAGCGGTAGGCCTAAGAGCATGCCTTTTACAGTAGCATATGTATAGCCTACCTAAAACATCTGTTAATACATTTCAAGTCCCTTAAAAATAGAAATCAACTCGGCAAAAGTCTATTGTCCTGCTTCTTTTGTATTCCAATTAATTGATTGAATAGGTATGGCTGCCAAATAATTTACACCTGGCTCATAGCTTTGTAGCATATTTACAGTGCACTTTCAGTCTGTTGAAGTGCATCCCAAGCTTTCTGAAGTACATTTTATTTATCAACAATTACATTGAGCAAAGGGCACTCACATAGGCCATTCACAGTGAGTGCATAAGCCTATACTCCGCCCAACCCTGACCATCTCCTCCCTCACCCCCTTCAACGAGTCATTCTCCACCTGACTCTACCATTGCCACCGAATGCATCTTTCTGTTGTTGTTAACATTCCGGTCTCAAATAAATCATTACATATAATCATATACGTATTTACCATAAGAAGCGCCTTCTGTCTTTGTGTGTGGTAACAGGGTTAATTACGCGTGATTACAGTGTTAAAATATAAAAAACTCAAATGTTAACAGTCCAGACATTCATTCCAAGTGGTTAAGGTTTGGGGAAGGCTTAAAACAAAAGAATAAAAAATGATGCGCTACGACGGTTGGGTATCAGCATTAGCATTGTGAAATGCGGCAGCGCAAATTGATATCGAAGTCTATTTCTAGTTATCAGTCTGCGCTCCTACTCTCATTCAGATGACTGACCGCAGCATTCACACTTAGCCAAGCTATTAGAATATCTTTTTGTAAATGAATAAAGGTGTGAATGTTTCTGTCCGAGAGTCTTTATCCTCGCGCCCTAGAGTCCAGTATTGGGCAAATAAATCCACTGGCGGTGGTCCCGGAGTTGCGAGAACATGGTTAAATACAATGGCCCAATTACACTTGATTTTCGAAAAATAAGATACTTGTGCTGTACAGCCCGACATAAGAAATCTGAGTGTTGAATTCACTGTTTTTGAAGATATTGTTTTTAGCTTTATTTGTAGGCTAATTCAGGCTTTCGTTCATAGACCATAAACCAGTGCAGCTGGTAAACGTTTGAGTTGGCCTTTACTAAATAAATGTATCATTTCTGCAACCTATATTTGATTTTGGGTATTGTTTAAGTTTCAATTAAACAATTTTATTATCTAAACAATATTGATATAAATATCTTATCAGCTATCGACTTTCATTAGGTTATTAGAAGGCTATTTCAAAGCGATTTTGAGTTGTCAATGTGCAACATTGTGAAAATATAAATATATTTTAATTTTTGATCGTATTTTGTTGGGTAATGGAACACGAGGCCCCTTATTTCTTCAATATAATCATTTCTTCATTCATAAAGGTAGCCCTTTCCCGCAGTCAAATGACCTAGTGGCCTCATGGGTGGAATGTTAAGAATTTCATCATCAACATTGTTTATTCAAAATTTGAAAATCCAGTGTTTCAATGTCAAGCAGTTTTGTTATTTCAGTCTTCTGTGATGTATATCATGTGTTATATTGGGATGCAAACTCAATTTAATACATTTCAGCTCTATATCTGACATGGTACGGGTGTCTTTTTTCTTCTTTTTTTTAAGCCCATAATGTGTGTGAGGTGCATATTTTTGTTGTTTCAAAGTAGATTTGTTTTAAGACTACCACGAAACACTCTGTGACCTTGATTTAGCCCACTGCAGTAAAAGGTTATTAAACCGATAGGTCTTAGGGCCGCAGTACATTTTATTAGATTACCAGGTTCATTTTCCAAAATATTTTACTGCCTGCAGTATGTAGGCCTACAGTAGAGAGGGGGTAGCCGATTTATAGCTTTAATATGCTTGTTCTCAACATTGATAGAAAATTAACTAAATAGGCTAGGTGTGTTGTAATTTTTCCAAATTCACAGCACGCATCTGATTATTCATTAGGATTTATTTGATTTAATTTGTTGACATTCATTGTAACCATAAAGTCACAAATAATTGGAACACAAACAACATGAGCATATTAACTTGGTCAAAAATGTTCTTTAGTGAAGATGATCAGAAACAATGTGTCGGTACTTATTTGTGGCTTTGGTTCAAAATGAGTCAAAATAGCCTAAATGAATCAATTAAATTGTCTAAATAAATTGGTACATGTAAAATATTGTCCGACATTCTGCTAATTTTCTGATCTATTAAACATTCGATCTCCATACAGTTTTCTGTTTCCAAAACTAGGATCTGTAACAGAGTGGACTGCGTTTTGGAGACTTTACCAAAGTTTCTAAAATGTGCATTGCTTAAAAGGAGTGCAAGGGCGAATGGAGTTATTGCACCCGCGTACTTCACAGAGTAGGCGTTCCCTAATAGAAATATGCAAATAAATGCTAGAACGTGCCAGTAGGATCTCACTAGCTCATGCTTGGCTCTACACACTTCCTTGCTTGGTCTGCCCACTAGGATTTTAATTTGCTCCCATTGGAAATTACAGGCTCTGGTCTATCTTGGGTTAGTTATACAAATCTTTACTAATAGGCTACAGTCCAGTTACAGCTACTTCTGACAAAGTAGAGAAAAAAAAAAAAGTTATTTTCACACGGGACAGAAGAGCAAGTCTTACACTGTTCTAAATTCAGTCATCCTCTTCATCCTCATCCTCATTCAGTTCATTCATTATTCAATCGTGGAGTCGTGCACAATCTATTCATTGACATTATTCATTCAGCAAGGAGAGAGACAAATAAGTGCCTAGGTACCAACTCTTTTTCATTGTGCCCAAAAGCGTAATGTGGTCCAATTTTCCCTTGCGGTGGTCTGGTGCAATGACACAGTAATGCAATGTAATGTACTATACCACAACTTACCTCAATGTCCCACGGCATAGTTTCGAAACGTACTTCAACCCCCTCTCTCTCCTCCAATCAAGATACTACTTTATTGTGTTTGCCAAAAACTGTTGTGCGTCACGCCATCTAGCTTCTCTCTCTGTATTACAGAACATTCCATTCATTGTGCCAAATGATGGGAAGCAGAAGAAGAGGTGAACAGTAAATAATTCACATCCTTTGGAGGAATCCTGAAGAGCAGTTTGGATTAGTGTGTTTTTAGGAATGTGATAATGAATAAGCAGAGAGGAAATGGAGTCATGTCATCTGCTGCTTGTTAGACACACTGCTAGCGCCTGTCTGAACACTGTCACCTTGCTGAAGGCTCTCGGGTTTTTCCACTGCCCATCTCTGTATCTCTCTGTGCCTGGCTATCAGTAATAAGACGTGCTCTAGAGAATGGCCTCTGTGCACTAATGGCCCAGGAGTTGCACTTTGCTTTCAGCCAGAGGAGCCACTCTACCTTCCTGGGGAGAAGGGAAGCATTAGGCCCTAATTGGGTTGTGAGAACGTGCCATGTCATGGCCTGTTTGGGCTCAGTGTTGAACACTCAGGCACTGCACAGGTTTCTGACCTGCCTGGGCCTCAAACCACCACATTCATACCAAGAGTTCAGATTTTCCCAGTTCATATTATGTGAATGAGGGAAATTATAACCACGAGGACTACCAAAACTGAAGTGTTTTTGCTGTACAGAACAATAGTTTTATTGGTCTCCAAGTTATGTAAGTGTTCAATATATTATATTAGTGTTAATGATTTGCTGTTGCTATCACTTCATCAGCAATGTCTGTAGCTTATATCACACTCGAGACTGAACCCAGTAATGGTGGTTGGTGTTATGACAGATGGTGTATCCTCTCATGAGACTGCATCCCTCTGTTAGTAAGGAGTGGCCATGTTTGGGATGCACTGTAAATAGCACACAGAGATGGCACATTGCTTGCTTGCAGGTCACAGATAGGTGTGGAACTGACCAAACAGTACATCCTCACTGTCACACAAAGAGCTTAAGGTAGAAGGGAGATGCTTCATTAGGTCTTTACATGCCATGCAACCAAGTGGTAACTACTACTGTTTTCACATAGGATTTACGGTATTTTGCCTGTAACAAAAAATTGGGCAATGTTTTATATGACCCCCTTAGAAACAGGCCAATTATTACCACATTCTTGCCTGCATACGCCTTTTATACTTCCTGTGTGCATGCCGGCATGCTGGGGACCAGTGGTAGTAGTGGTGTGCAGATGTGGGTGGGCGTTTATTTGAATAAATCCATTAAATATAAACCAAAAATAAATCCATTATTCGTTTGTTTAGGCAGGTCTTAAGAAACATACGAATAATAAAATTCATTTTCAAAAATGTCAAATGAAATCGATAGCTCCTTATTTTGTTCATTTAATAGACAAGACACACCTACCCGATCACAGTCAACACGCATATATTTTATAATGGAATATAACAGAATAACATACATATTTTCCCACAACTTGTGTCACGGGAACGTGTTGAACCGCTGTCATATAAAAACGTAATATTTTGAAACGGAGCCCAAGCCCATGCTTTTTTTTAAATGCACATTTCGCTCCACTTTGTTAGGGAGCAGGCGTAGGGTCTTACCTTCAGCATGATACCGATTTTGAAAATAATAGCCATCATATTTTAATTGAACTTTTTACTTTTTTTTACTTTAACCCCTTTTTCTCGCCAATTTTGTGGTATCCAATTGGTAGTTAGTTTTGTCTCAGCGCTGCCACTCTACGGACTCGGGAGAGGCGAAGGTCGGGAGCCGTGCGTCCTCTGAAACACAATCCAACCAAGCCGCACTGCTTCTTGACACAATGCCCTCTTAACCCGGAAGCCAGCCACAGCAATGTGTCGGAGGAAACACCGTGCACCTGGCGACCGTGTCAGCGTGCACTGTGAAATATGAACAAGACTCACAGGCTTTTGAAAATATGATGGCTTGCTAGCTGTGCCACACGGCTCGCCACAGGAGTCACTAGTGCGCGATGGGACAAGGATATCCCTGCCAGCCAAACCCTCCCCTAACCCCTAACCCGGACGACGCTGGGCCAATTGTGGGCCTGGACTCAAAGCCTGGACTCGAACCCAGAAACTCTAGTGGCACAGCTAGCAAGCCATCATATTTTCAAAAGCATGTGAGTCTTGTTCATATTTCACAACCTCTGTGGGCTTTTTAGCAAAATAATAGACCTTCACTTTAAGCTACATCATTGCATACTAAATGTATCTGATCAGAGAGATCAGCAAACAAATAGATGAGCGACAGTGCATTCGGAAAGTATTCAGACCCCTTGACTTTTTCCACATTTTGTTATGTTACAGGCTTATTCTAAAATCTATCTACACAGAATACTCCATAATGACAAAGCGAGGACAGTTTAAAAAAAAAAGTTTGCTAATTTAGTGATGGTCAGGGAGGTGACCAAGAACCCAATGGTCACTCTGACAGAGCTCCAGAGTTCCTCTGTGGAGATGGGAGAACCTTCCAGAAGGACAACCATCTCTGCAGCACTCCACCAATCAGGCCTTTATGGTAGAGTGGCCAGACAGAAGCCACTCCTCAGTAAATACACATGACAGCCCGCTTGGAATTTGCCAAAAGGCACCTAAAGATTCTCAGACCAGAATAATAATGAAGACAAACTATGAAATAATACATATGGAATCATGTAGTAATAAAAAAAGTGTTCGACAAATCAAAATATATTTTATATTTGAGATTATTCAAAGTAGCCTCCTTTTGCCTTAAAGACAGCTTTCCACACAGTGACTGCTACTGTCATTTAGACAGGTTACCTTTGAGTTCTTGGGCACAGGGACTATGGTGGTCTGCTTGAAACATGTATACTGAACAAACTAATATAAGCAACATGCAACACTTTCAAGTATTTTACTAAGTTATATATAAGAAAATAAATCAATTGCAATAAATTCATTAGGCCTTAATCTATGGATTTCACAGGGGCGCAGCCATCGATGGGCCCGGGAGGGCATAAGCCCCACCCACTGGGGAGCCAGGCCCAGCCAAGACGTTTTTACCCACAAAAGGGCTTTATTACAGACACAAATACTCCTCAGTTTCATCAGCTGTCCGGGGTGCTGGTCTCAGACGATCCCACAGGTGAAGAAGCCGGATGTGGAGGTCCTGGGCTGGTGTGGTTACACGTGGTCTGCAATTGTGAGGCCAGTTGGACTTACTGCCATATTCTCTAAAACAACATTGCTTATGGTAGAGAAATTGGTAGAGAAATTAACATAAAATTCTTTGGCAACAGCTCTGGTGGATATTCCTGCAGTCAGCATGCCAATTGCACGCTCCCTCAACTTGAGACATCTGTGGCATTGTGCTGTGTGACAAAACTGCACATTTTAGAGTGGCCTTTTATTGTCCCCAGCACAAGGTGCACCTGTGTAATGATCATGCTTCTTGATATGCTGAACTTGTCAGGTAGGGGGATTCTCTTGGCAAAGGAGAAATGCACACTAACAGGGATGTAAGCACATTTGTGCACAAAATTGTAGAAAAATACACGTTTTGTGTGTATAGAACATTTCTGGGACCTTTTTTATTTCAGCTCATGAAACGTGGGACCAACACTTTACATGTTGCGTTTTATATTTTTGTTCAGTATATGTATTAGATTCAGTCAGGAGGAGTTTGAAAATGTCAGTGAAGCTGGTCAGCGCATGCTCGGGAGTACTCATCCTGGTAATCCATCTGGCCTTGTGAATGTTAACCTGCTTAAAGGTCTTACTCACATCGGCTATGGAGAGCGTGATCACACAGTCGTCTGGAACAGCTGGTGCTCTCGTATGATTCAGTGTTGCTTGCCTCAACACGACCCTGGAAGGTATTTAGTGCATCTAGTAGGCTCGCGTCACTGGGCAGCTCACGGCTGGGTTTCTCTTAATTCGTAGTAGTTTACAAGCCCTGCCACATCCGACAAGCGTCAGAGCCGGTGTAGTAGAATTCGATCTTGGTCCTGTATTGATGCTTTGCCAGTTTGATGGTTCGTCGGAGAGGGCGTAACGGGATTTCTTATAAGCGTCCGGATTAGTTTCCCGTTCCTTGAAAGCAACAGCTCTAGCCTTTAGCTCAGTGCGGATGTTGCCTATAATCCATGGCTTCTGTTTGGGATATGTACAGTCGTGGCCAAAAGTTTTGAGAATGACACAAATATACATTTTCACAAAGTCTGCTGCTTCAGTTTGTATGATGGCAATTTGCATATATTCCAGAATGTTATGAAGAGTGATCAGATGAATTGCAATTAATTGCAAAGTCCCTCTTTGCCATGCAAATGAACTGAATCCCCAAAAAACATTTCCACTGCATTTCAGCTCTGCCACAAAAGGACCAGCTGACATCATGTCAGTGATTCTCTCGTTAACACGGGTGTGAGTGTTGACGAGGACAAGGCTGGAGATCACTCTGTCATGCTGATTGAGTTCGAATAACAGACTGGACGCTTCAAAAGGAGGGTGGTGCTTGGAATCATTGTTCTTCCTCTGTCAACCATGGTTACCTGCAAGGAAACACGTGCCGTCGTCATTGCTTTGAACAAAAAGGGCTTCACAGGCAAGGATATTGTTGCCAGTAAGATTGCACCTAAATCAACCATTTATCGGATCATCAAGAACTTCAAGGAGAGCGGTTCAATTGTTGTGAAGAAGGCTTCAGGGCGCCCAAGAAAGTCCAGCGAACGCCAGGAGCATCTCCCAAAGTTGATTCAGCTGCGGGATCGGTGCACCACCAGTACAGAGCTTGCTCAGGAATGGCAGCAGGCAGGTGTGAGTGCATCTGCACGCACAGTGAGGCGAAGACTTTTGGAGGATGGCCTGGTGTCAATAAGGGCAGCAAAGAAGCCACTTCTCTCCAGGAAAAACATCAGGGACAGACTGATATTCTGCAAAAGGTACAGGGATTGGACTGCTGAGGACTGGGGTAAAGTCATTTTCTCTGATGAATCCCCTTTCCGATTGGAGCATCCAGAAAAAAGCTTGTCCGGACAAGACAAGGTGAGCGCTACCATCAGTCCTGTGTCATGCCAACAGTAAAGCATCCTGAGATGCTGTGTGGGGTTGCTTCTCAGCCAAGGGAGTGGGCTCACTCACAATTTTGCCTAAGAACACAGCCATGAATAAATAATGGGACCATCACATCCTCCGAGAGCAACTTCTCCCAACCATCCAGGAACAGTTTGGTGACGAACAATGCCTTTTCCAGCATGATGGAGCACCTTGCCATAAGGCAAAAGTGATCACTAAGTGGCTCGAGGAACAAAACATCAATATTTTGGGTCCATGGCCAGGAAACTCCCCAGACCTTAATCCCATTGAGAACTTGTGGTCAATCCTCAAGAGGCGGGTGGACAAGCAAAAACCCACAAATTCTGACAAACTCCAAGCATTGATTATGCAAGAATGGGTTTCCGTCAGTCAGGATGTGGCCCAGAAGTTAATTGACAGCATGCCAGGGCGGATTGCAGAGGTCTTGAAAAAGAAGGGTCAACACTGCAAATATTGACTCTTTGCATCAACTTCATGTAATTGTCAATAAAAGCCATTGACACTTATGAAATGCTTGTAATTATACTTAAGTATTCCATAGTAGCATCTGACAAAAATATCTAAAGACACTGAAGCAGCAAACTTCGTGAAAATTTATGTTTGTGTCATTCTCAAAACTTTTCGCCACAACTGTACGTACAGTGACTGTGGGGACAACGTTGTCGACGCAATTATTAATAAATCCGGTGACTGATGTGGTAAACTCCTCAATCCCATCGGATGAGTCCTGGAACATATTCCAGTCTTTGCTAGTGAAACAGTCCTATAGCTTAGCATCCGCTTCATTGGACCACTGCTGTATTGAGCACGTCACTGGTACTTCATGTTTGAGTTTTTGCTTGTAAGCACGAATCAGGAAGATAGAGTTAGGGTCAGATTTGCCAGATGGAGGGAGAGCTTTGTATGCGTCTCTGTGTGTGAGGTTATCTGGAGTTTTTTTCACACCTAGTTGCAAAGGTGACATGCTGGTAAAAATTATGTCAAAAGGATTTCAGTTTTCCTGCAGTAAAGTCACCAGCCAGTAGGAGCGCCGCCTCTGGGTGAGCATGTTCTTGTTTACTTATGGCCCTATACAGCCCGTTGAGTGCAGTCTTAGTTCCAGCATTGGTTTGTTGTGGTAAATAGACAGCTACGAAATGTATAGATGGAAACGCTCTTGGTAAATAGTATGGTCTACAGCTTATCATCTGTCCGTCAGTGTGGAGGGCCTCTCTGGTCTTTTCAGTGTAAATGTCAGACGTTTTGTTTGCTCTGTGTCTTTGCTCTGAGGGTGCAGCCTGGCAACAGGCTGTGTCTCTCGTCAGGAGACCTACCTTGATAGTCTCTTGCCCAGCGACGCACCAGAAGGGTTGCAAGAACCCCCTTAGCAGCTGTGAAGGCACAGAACTACGTGCTCATTGTGAACTTGTTGGGCCAGATGAGCACAGATGAGGTGCTCTAGTCTTTCTTGTAGCTACAAGGTTACTACTAGGTGAAGCACTCTGTTGCTGTTGTAATAATTCCTATCTCGACTATGGCTCATCTGCTGTGTTTTGTGTGTTTTTCTTCTCAGCTCGAGATGCAGACGAACGGGAGAAGTGGATCCATGCCTTAGAGGGGACTATTCTCCGTCACACCCTCCAACTGCAGGTAAGTCACTCACTCATCTGTCCAGCTTCACTCTAGTAATACTGGGGGTACTAGTCCCAAGCCATTGAGTTCAGCTAAAGAGGAGAAAGATTTTGCTCAACCTTTTATTTGAAATAAGCTTTCTCAAATGATGGGGATAACTCGTGCTGTTGTTGCATTGTAAAACAATTTTTTTGAAGTGTGTATGTGTATTAACCTTCAAAGAGGTAACATAATGTGAACTGTATTTCTTCAATTTGTTCTTTTACCTAAGACCACAGGAAATAATAGAGGAACTGTTGAGAACATAAAGCAATAGCAGTTTATGTTTCACCTTTTGGAAGCATGTGTTGTCAAATTAACCTTTCATGCTATTTGTTGAGGTCTTTTGGATGCAGGAAATTGGGATATAGAATTAATATCATGCCTCTGTCAGCTTCATCTCAAATAGTAGCACTGGGACACTGCTGGCAGGCTAAAGCACTCTTGTCCTAATCAGTGAAAGGGTTAAGAAGTCATCTGAGAATAGAAGGAAATTAGTCTGGACACAGTAAGAGTGTCTCTGTGTGGTTAGGAGCACAGGGAGCACGGTTTGGTTAGACTGTTGGCTGATGATGGGCATCATGTTTATCTATGAAAGCCTGTTTGTAAAGAGTGCTGTGTATTAAACTTGCTCTCTAAACTGCTAATTTCCACCTCTTATTTTGGTCTGTGCACTTTGTGGCTCACAAATATAGGCCTCCTTTCTCTCACCAGCCTTAATTCTACCCTCCAGTTGTTTATGTGCCTTCTGTTCTGCTTTCCTTCTCTAACCCACTCCTCCCCTCTGCTACCCCTCCCTCTGCCTCACTCTCTCCGATCCCCGCCCAACACTGCTGACTGGCTGCCTGCTTGCAAACACTGTGTAAGCGTGGAGTCATAGCGGGGTCATGTGACCTGGACCAAATCAGAGTCCTGCTTACTCTTTCAGCCAGACATCTGCACCTCAGCTTTATCCAATCAGAGCAGCTGTTGCTTGTCACATGGGCTTGTGCTGCCTTTTTTCTCTCTTTTTTTTTAAAAGAAAGTCTGTACTTCCTGTCAGAGAGAAGAGGATCCTGGATTAATTTTGCCTGCGTGTGCTGCTGCTCAGCTGATGTAGAACGTACTGTAGATGTACCAGACGATGCTGGTGGTGTTCCTGCTGGCAGTCTATAGGAGTGGAGAGCACTAGAACAGTCGTTTGTTTGCGTAAGGGAGGAGAGAGGAGCTTTAGGGTCAGCTTTGGCCTGTGCATTTTGACGAGGCATGTCCCTCAGAGCTCTGCGTCCTGTGAGTACCACACTGGGGGGAAACGGTTGGTTGGAGTGCAACAATGCAGTTCTTAACTGGGTCATGCTGTGTGGAAAGCCAAACGGGGAGGGGGTGAGGTGTCTGAGTGAAGGGTGGGCTAGATTGGTGAGCTTTGAGTTTTTTTTATTTCCAATGTTTGGTGGTTAGTGGGGGTGGGTGTGGTACACTAGCATAGGGAGGGATTGTCTGGTTAGACAAAGCTCTTTTAGGAACAGAATGTGTGAACATGCCAAAGCTGCAGTTACTAGCCTACATGACCGTCCTCTGGGTTTATAAGCTGCTCTAGTCCAGCAGAAGGATCCCTTCCATCATGGTGATATGGGCTTGTGTTGACATAACAGAAATAGAGAGCAATAGGGACTCTCTTTCCCTCTTTGTTTGTAATGTTAACGGCTTTGTCCCTCTGCAATTATGAGGTCCGTGTCATATTGATAGCATTTTCCTTTTCCTACTGTGATTATTATTATTTGACCATGCTGGTCATTTATGAACATTTGAACATCTTGGCCATGTTCTGTTATAATCTCCACCCGGCACAGCCAGAAGAGGACTGGCTACCCTTCATAGCCTGGTTCCTCTCTAGGTTTTTTCCTAGGTTCTGTCCTTTCTAGGGAGTTTTTCCTAGCCACCGTGCTTCTACACCTGCATTGCTTGCTGTTTGGGGTTTTAGGCTGAGTTGCTGTACAGCACTTTGAGATATCAGCTGATGTAAGAAGGGCTATATAAATAAATACATTTGATTTGATCCTTAACCTTTTGAACCTGAAATACAGCAGGGGCCCGCTCAACAGTTTTTGGTATGTAAGTGTATGGTAGGACTTTTCTATGTGAAAATTGGGATGGAATGATTTTGGTCAGTGGGGTAAATAAATTACTCTAAAAGTCTGACATGAATAGAGGGAAACTCCTGTTCTATTTCATGTGTCTTTGGATGCAGGTGTTCAAACAATACAGCTTCTCACAGGTGTCAAAATCACTCCATGTTGTGATACCTTACCCTCACACCAAGCCAGCACTATTACTGTCCTAAACATAACCATGAGCATGCATTTCCCCGCAAGTAGGTTGACGTCGCTTTCAAATTCAGAATCTACAGTCGTGGCCAGGATTTTTTTTGTATTCAGTTGATTTCCTTGCTACCCATTCACATCGCTCCGGCCAAACAGCTCACCCTCTAACGTTTCTTCTCCACCTTGAGTCTGGATTTGAACTCCTCATCTTCTCGGATGTGAACGCATTCAAATAGTTCGGATTGGTCCCAGAAATCAATGGCTTGGGCCAGAGCCTGAACACACGTGGGTAAAGCGGTGTTTTCAGAATAGTCATTGGCTTTGATACTGATTGGTATGTGTTGTTTTGTACCAAGCCCTTCACTTTGACGTAAGCAGAAATGACTACGTTGGTAGTCTCAGACTTGAATGTATGTAGTGATAGGGCAGCAGAATTAAATTCAGTATGAGTCGTCAGGCAAGGATTTGATATCCGGCATTTGTATTTATTAGGAATTCTCTTTTCTGCCTCTTCAAATGTTGTTGATAGAGGAAGAACAGGAGAGACACCGGAGCTGTCTGTTTCTTAGACACAAACATGAAGCTGTGTAGATGTCTGCTTGGCCACAAACACAAAACAAACACCCACGAGAATCCCGATGCCCTCAGTCCTGGGACCACTTAAGGTTATAAATATATTTTTTTAGCTTTTTGTGCCCGGCCTGTAACAGGAGTCACTAGAGTGTGATGTGACAAGGACATCCCTGCCGGCCAAACCCTCCCCTCTAACCCAGACGACGCTGGACCAATTGTGCGCTGCCCCATGGGTCTTCCGGTCACAGCCGGCTGCGACAGAGCCTGGACTCGAAACCAGGATCTCTAGTGGCACAACTAGCACTGTGATGCAGTGCCATAGACCACTGCGCCACTTGGGAGGCCCTTCACTTAAGGTTTTTAAAGAGGAGACATATGTATTTTTCTGGTTACCCCCAAGCTCTAAAGAACACTAATGCCAGACTCCTCTTCCCCACAGATTGAAAGGGGACTATTCTTTAGCTTAGCAAAGTACCTGTTTTTATTTTATTTGTTCAGGCACCTCTTTAGCCACCAACACTAAGCAACTTGCTTCTATATTGATAGCGAACCACCTTTGATCCTAAAGGAATTTTAGAAAAAAAGGCCCAGACTTTGGTCTATAAAGCTTGTTAGGTTTTTACAGTTTACACTTTAGACAACGCTGGGGTTAATGTGTGTTCATGGCTTTTCTTCACATCCCTGTACGATACATTTCAGTTGAGAAACAGGCGTCGTCCAAAGGCGTCTGCCAAACCATAGGACACGCTAAGACCAGAGCAGTACTGAGAGAGGGGAGTATATGATTTACTAACTGTCCAGCAAAGTGGCTATGGACGTGTTTTAAGAGTTGTAATATTGTAAGGTCAGACTGCTTTGGTTAAGCATTAGTTTTCAGGTATTTTTGAGGAAGTTGTTGGGTATTTCATTTCTGTATTTTAGCCAAGCTAACTTCCAGGTAGTGAAGGGACTGTTCTTGATTTGTCATCAGCAGGCATGGTCAGGCAGGCTGGCAGGAAAAGCCTTTTAACAATGCTAGTTGAACAATTCATATCACTCTACTTACTGTACAATGCTGGAAGCTTCTCCCAAACAGTTGGTTGCTGTTTTGTGCTGCTACATCCTGCTTTTTTATAGCTCCACCAGGAGAATTTTAAACTTTTTTAAATCTGCTAACAAACTTTCAGAGTAGAGGTGCACTGGCAGTAAAATTATTTGTTCAAAATAGGTTACTGGTGGAAGCAGAAAACTGTCATGCTGTGAAGTTAGAATGTTCTGCTCTTTTTTCATTTTAGGAGGCAGAGACAGGATTTGTTCCAAGTGTCCAAGACTTCGATAAGAAACTTGCAGAGGCTGACGCGTACCTACAAATTCTAATTGATCAGTTAAAGGTGAGGCTTTTTCACATTTGAGTGACTAAGTATGACAGTGACTCTCATAATAACGGTGACTGACTCGTCACTGCATCATCGATGAATGTGTTTTTATTCGGCTCCTGATTTGAGTGTATCCTCTTCAGCTTCTCATACATCTCCTCTCTTCCAGCTCTTTGATGCGAAAATCAAGGATTGCAAAGAAGATGAGTCGTGCAGAGTGAGTGATATCTGTTTCTTCTCTTGTCACCAGAACTGTGCCTGATAATTATTGACTCAGATTTTCTGTCAGTTTTTTAGTAGCTGTGATTCACTTCCTTATTGAGCTCATGAGTTTAGTTTTAGGTCAGTTTGGAACATTTAAACTCTAGGTTATTTAATATGGTGAAGACAATGACCTGTTATGTTGTGATGAACATAGGACACAACTATAGTTGGAGTGAAATCATTGTTCGGCTAGTCTAATGCCATGATTGTGAAAGAGTTTGAACAAAGCATGTTTCTGCGTTGGTTTCACAGGTTTCACTGTGCCGATCTTTCTCAGTCAATGACTCACCTAACTTTGAGTCCCGAAGTCTAGTTAGGTGTTAAAATAAAGTCTGAAGTGAAACAACCATTTTTTATCATGTTTTTCTCCTTTAAAGAAAATTGAACATTTGAAGGAAACCACATGTGTAAGTAAAACCCCATTTTAAAAGTCCTTATTTTCAGAATCACCTGTCTGAATTTGAGTGCAGTGTTTCATTCTCTGTGCTGTTTCTCTTTTCAGAGTATGGTAGAGTCCATCAAGCACTGTATTGTATTGCTGCAGATTGCCAAGGTAAAAAGGACTCATTCATTTGACTGTGGTAGGGCTCTCATTGCATCACTGTCATGTCTTTGTTGTGAGACCACATCACGGTACACTGCATGTTTTCGCCACGCCAGTAGTTTTCCACTCAACTACAGCCTGGGTTGTTGTTTGTGGGCAGTTTGCTACATTCCATTAGGTTCCATTTTGACATTTTGGAGAGGTGATTCTCACATACACTCGATAATCTTAGAGCTCATAATGATTTTACCATTACAAATGCTCTGACTTTCTAAATAACTTGATGGCTGCTTGAAAGAAGCTCTTAACAAGCTCATATCATCATTACATACAAAAAGTTGAACATTCCTCAAGTAACGTTTTCTTCTCAAAATTTGAAGGATCAAAGTAACGAACAGCAACACGCATACGGACTGATAGTAAGTTCTGATGTTCTCTGTCCATTAGAAATATCGAAATCAACCAAACCTCTATCCTTCTTTTCCGATTAATTCACGCTAAACTATAGAAAAAAAGACAAATCAAATATGTAAAAGTGCATGCCATTTGTTTTGAAAAATAGCTTCATCTCGTATATTGCTCTTCCTTTGCCACGCCACTATCCCCTTTCTCAGCTGAAATCATTTTCTTTTTTGTTGCTGATAATAGTGAGAAACTTTACTCTTTACTACTCCTTTTAGACACAACATCATTCTGCTTCTTTTATGACACGTTTGTAGGAGTGTGTGTGAGTGTGCTTATACCCTCCCCCACATCACCATCGATTTTTACTTACTGTGCATGCCTATTGAACCGTCAAGGACTAATAGATGTCAACCAATCAAAGGCTGTTTACTGGCTTTACTCTCTTCCCATAGATGTTTTTAAGTCGGAATCCCATAGGATCAGCCCGCCAGGCCAGTCTTCTGACAGTAATCTCTCTGGCCATTAGCCTTACACATATAGACCCTCTTCTAACCATGCCTTAAGCACACTCTAGCTCTAACCCCTTCCCTCAGCCTGCACTAGAGGCATCCTTTGCTGTTGGTTTCATCTCTAGCTAGCGAGGCCACACTGGTTCCACCACGGTGGAGCAGCAACGTTTCTGTAATTGGATATAATTAGGAGTGGCTGCCTTACTTTCCAGAAAGCACGTGGACAGGGGGAGGGGAGAGTGAATGGAAAATGAGAGAAATCTCCCAAATTTCACTCCGACTCCTGTTCTAAAGGGCAGAGAGAGGACTGAACTACACTGCATGCCTTCATTTCCTTGATTTTTTTTGTTTATATTTCCACTTTCCTGACTGTAAAGATCCTTAGTTGACGTAGTGACTTCTGTCCGCTCAGTAGAGTAGTGTGAAATCTTCCATTCTGCATGGTGCCCAACTTATTTTCAGACCACACTCTCCTTCATTCTCTCAGTCATACCTCAGTATGCTGCTCACACTGCACTGTTGTGTTCTGAGATTGTGTAGGACTTGATGATTTCTGACTTCTCCTCTTGTTCTGCCTTTTGCTGTTGACAGAGTTAGAGGCACATGGTCAAAGGTATCACTGACCCATAAAGCTATGGCAGCAGTGCACTTTGTATAATGTGTGTACACATTTTTAAGATACATTTATAAGGCTAGACCACAGTTAAATATACCTAGGATTACAATCTGTGGGTTTCAAATCTCAAGAAAACTTTAATAAGAGAGAAGTTATGCCATCACATTATCTAACTCGCTGGAATGTCTTTTTTGTCCTAAATTTAGCAGGGTGGAAAATATATTTGATCATATTAGGCTTTACTGTAAGTGTTGTGATATACAGTGCCCTCTAATTATTGGGACAGTAATGTTTTGTTGTTGTTTTGGCTCTGTACTCCAGCACTCTGGATTTGAAATGATGTTAAAGTGCAGAATGTCAGCTTTAATTTGAGGGTATTGTCATCCATATGGTGTGAACCGTTTATTACAGCACTTTTGTACATAGTCCCCCCATTTTAGGGGACCAAAGGTATTGGAACAAATTCACTTACAGTGCATTTGGAAAGTATTCAGACACCTTCCCAGGGAGGTGACCAAGAACCCGATGGTCACTCTGACAGAGCTCCATAGTTCCTCTGTGGAGATGGGAGAACCTTCCAGAAGGACAACCATCTCTGCAGCACTCCACCAATCAGGCCTTTTATAGTAGAGTGACCAGCCTGAAGCCACTCCTCAGTAAAATGCACATGACAGCCCGCTTGGAGTTTGGAAGCATGGTGGCAGCATCATGCTGTATGGATGTTTTTCAGGGACTGGGAGACTAGTCAGGATCGAGGGAAAGATGAATGGAGCAAATTACAGAGCGATCCTTGAAAACCTGCTTGAGAACGCTCAGTACCTCAGACTCGGGCGAAGGTTCACCTTCCAACAGGACAACGACCCTAAGCACACAGCCACGACAATGCAGGAGTGACTTCGGGACAAGTCTCAATGTCCTTGAGTGGCCCAGCCAGAGCCCGGACTTGAACCCGATCGAACATCTCTGAAGAGACCTGAAAATAGCCTGGCAGCGACGCTTCCAATCCAACCTGACAGAGCTTGAGAGGATCTGCAGAGAAACTGCCCAAATACAGGTGTGCCAAGCTTGTAACGTAATACCGAAGAAAACTCGAGGCTGTAATTGCTGCCAAAGGTGCTTCAACAAAGTACTCAGTAAAGGGTCTGAATACTTATGTAAATGTTATTTCTGATTTTGCTTTGTCATTATGGAGTATTGTGTTTAGATTGATGAGGGGAATAAAATCAATTTAATCAATTTTAGAGTAAGGCTGTAACGTAACATTGTGGAAAAAGACAAGGGGTCTGAATACTTTCCGAATGCATTGTATGTGTGTATTAAAGTAGTCAAAAGTTTATTATTTGGTCCCAAATTCCTAGCACGCAATGATTACATCATGCTTGTGACTGCAAACTTGTTGGATACATTTGCTATTTGTTTTGTTTGTGTTTCAGATTACTTTGTGCACAATAGAAAATGATGGTAAATGTATTGTCTGTTTTATTGTAAATAATAATTGAATGTTTCTAAATGCTTCTACATTAATGTGGATGCTTCTATGATTATGTATAGTCCTGAATGAATGAGTGAGTAAATTAGCAAATATACCCCCCCCAGAAATGCTAACCTCCCCTGTTAATGTAACGGTGAGAGGTTAGCATGTCTTGGGGGTATGATATTTGTGCATTTCATTCAGGACTATCCGTAATCATGGTAGCATCCACATTAATCTAGAAGTGTTCAAAAATTACACAATACATTATGTACCATTTAATTTCTATTGGGCAAAAAATAATCTAAAACAAACAGCAAATGCATCCAAGAAATTTGTAGAGCCACAAACTTGATGTAATCATTGCGTGCTTGGGATAAGGGACCAAATACTACACCTTTGACTACTTTAATACACATATAAGTGAATTTGTCCCAATACTTTTGGTCCCCTAAATTAGGAGGGACTATGTACAAAAAGTGCCGTAATTTCAAAACGATTTACCATATATGGATGAAAATACCCTCAAATGAAATCTGACAATTTGCACTTTAACCTCATAGTAATTGTATAATTACAAATCCAAAGAGCTGGAGTACAGAGCCAAAACAACACGTTTAACTATCCCAATAATTCCGAATGGGACTGTACGTAGTTAGATATTTATTTGGTAGAACTAAATATTCCAATATTTACCGGAAGCAGAGTGAAAGGTAATTGATCTTTCTCGTCATTGGCAGTGTGTATTTATTGTGTCATTGTAGTCTGCTCCGTATTGGTGCGTTAAGTGCTACTGCCGGTCTAGAGCAATGTGCGTTGCAGATGTACCTAACTACCTCTTATGTTTTAAGACTGGCACCATTTTGTCTTGCCCTGTACAGAGCACCATCAACCCAGTGGATGGGATATTTCAGCCTCAGGACACTTCTTTAGTCAATTTAGCCATGCCAACACAGACCACCCTCCCCACAGGTACAGTATACAGAGAGCCATACACACAATCTAATCTACAATCCTATCAGGAAGAGTTGCCCCTCAGAATAAAAATATCCATTTGAGTCCACATACGGATATTGTATACAAAACTGACTATTTGATTTCATGGATATAGATTAGCATTGGATTTAATACGTTCAGATTTGTTTATTTCCTGAAACACACATCTATAGTGCCCCCTGGTGTGCTTGAATCCCTATTTTTCAGCACGTCCACTTCCCAATGTAGGGCATTCTAAATTAAGCGTTCTCTGAAATTGGACACAAATCCAATCCCAAGGTCGAGACCCCGTGTCAGCAAAGTTTAACATTTTAACAGTCACAGTTTAATAGATACCTATGACTGCTTTGCAGGTTTTTATTTTTGTATTTATTTATTTAATTTTTTAAAAGCTTGCTCCCTCACAGGTTTGTAATGACATTGAGTCTGTTGCATCATAAAGCAGTGTTGTTCTAATGCCAGAGCCTTCTCCTTTTTCTTGTCTCCTTTCTGTAGATGGCTCCAAGATGTGTAAAGGAGAACAGCGGCCATCCACTCTATCAGTGGGGCCTGTTGTCACGGTGATGGGCAGCCTGCAGACTCCGACCCCCAACAGCACAGGTCAGAGGTCATCACACTCTAGTGGTCAGGTCAACCACACTTACAGTTCCTTCAGAAAGTATTCACACCCCTTGACTTATTCCACATTTAGGTGTTACAGCCTGAATTCAAAATGTATTTTTTTCTTCTTTTTTTTAAATTTTTTTCTTACCCCTTTTTTTCCCCTCCCCAATTTCGTGCTATCCAATTGGTAGTAGTTACAGTCTTGTCTCATCGCTGCAACAGGGAGAGGCGAAGGTTGAGAGCCATGCGTCCTCCGAAACACAACCCAACCAAGCCGCACTGCTTCTTCACACAATGCACATCCAACCAGGAAGCCAGCCGCACCAATGTGTCGGAGGAAACACCGTCCACCAGGCGACCTGGTCAGCGTGCACTGCGCCCGGCCCGACACATGAGTCGCTAGTGCTCGATGAGACAAGGATATCCCTGCCGGCCAAACCCTCCCTAACCCGGACGACGCTGGGCCAATTGTGCGCCGCCCCATGGGCCTCCCGGTCGCGGCCGGCTGCGACAGAGCCTGGGCTCGAACCCAGAATCTCTGGTGGCAACAGCTAGCACTGCGATGCAGTGCCTTAGACCACTGTGCCACCCGGGAGGCCGAATTCAAAATGTATTACTTTTTTCCCCCACATCCATCTACACACAATACCCCATAATGACAAAGTGAAAACACGTTTTTAATTTTTTTCATTTACTGAAAATAAAATACAGAAATATCTCATGTACGTAAGTATTCACAGCCCTGAGTCAATACATGTTAGAATCACCTTTGGCATCGATTACAGCTGTGAGTCTTTCTGGCTAAGTCTCTAAGAGCTTTGCACACCTGGATTGTACAATATTTGCCTATTTTTTTTTTTTTTTTTCAGAATTATTAACGCTCTGTCAAGTTGGTTGTTGGTCATTGTTAGACAGCCATTTTCAAGTCTTGCCATAGATTTTCAAGCAGATAAGTCAAAACTGAACATTCAGTCTTCTTGGTAAGTGTAGATTTGGCTTTGTGTTTTAGGCTATTGTCTTGCTGAAAGGTGAATTCATATCCCAGTGTCTGATGGAAAGCAGACTGAACCAGGTTTTCCTTTAGGATTTTGCCTCTGCTCAGCGCCGTTCCATTTATAGATTTTTTTAAATCCTGAAAATCTCCCCAGTCCTTAATGATTAGATTACAAGCATACCCATAACATGATGCAGCCACTACTATGCTTGAAAATATGGAGAGTGGTACTCAGTAATATGTTTGGGGAAAACCAATACAACACTTTGTATTCAGGACAAAAGGGAATTGCTTGGTCACATTTTTTACAGTATTACTTTAGTGCCTTGTTGCAAACAGGATGCATGTTTTGGAATCTTTTTTATTCTGTACAAGCTTCCTTCTTTTTACTATGTCAATTAGGTTAGTATTATGGAGTAATTACAGTGCTGTTGATCCATCCTCAGTTTTCTCCTATCACAGCCATTAAACTGTTTTAAAGTCACAATTGGCCTCGTGGTCAAATCCCTGAGCGGTTTCCTTCCTCTCAAAGGGATATTCAATGTCTGCCTTTTTTATTTTATTTTTTACCCATCTTCCTGGTCTTTGGTTGAATCTGTGTTTGAAATTCTGTTTGACTGAGGGACCTTACAGATAATTGTATGTGTGGGGTAAAGAGATGAGGTAGTCATTTAGAAAATCATGTTAAACACTATTATTGCACACAGAGTGAGTCCTTGGAGCTTATTATGTGACTTGTTAAGCAAATGTTTATTTCTGTACTTATTTAGACTTGCCATAACAAAGGGGTTGAATACTTATTGACACAAGACATTTCAGCTTTTCATTTTTAATTAATTTGTACACATTTTGAAAAACATCTTTTCACTTTGACATTATGGGGTATTGTGTGTAGACAAGTGACCAAAAAATCTCAATTTAATCCATTTTAAATTCAGGCTGTAACAGAACAAATTGTTTAAAAAGTCAAGGGGTGTGAGTATTTTCTGAAGGCACTATAGCTAGCAGCTGTACTCGGACAAACATTTCACTCTGTCACCTAGAACTTGCATTTAGGGCTTGAGTATCCACTCAGTGGGGATGTTACGTCATAATCACCACACAAATAAAACAGTATTGACTTTTTTTAATTAACTCAATTGTATTTTTCAAAATGGGTTTTCATTAGGTAAGTGTCCCTTGCTAGAAACCGCTGTTAGCAACAGGAAGTTTTGTTTGACTGCTAGAATGTCTGGGGTGTACGTGAAGCAAGGAGAGCACCTTAGGTACTTTCTCCAAATGTCATTATTCCTCTGGCTTGGTGGGTCCTGCCTGTTTTCAACCCTGCTGATGCTGCTGAATAAATGCTGAGCTGTGCACTAAGGAAGAAACCTGGGTAGCACACATTGCACTGCAGGGGAGATTATGCAAGGAATAAACTTCTCATGGTTCTCTAACAATATGGGAACAGTAAGAACAGAAAAATGGTGTCCATATGATCACTGAGAGGAAAAAAGCTGCATAGAGCCTCTGTGTATGATTTTAGTTCAAAGCAGTAAACAAAAATAGCAATTTTTGCTATACATGGTTTAGGCCCGTTTCAGCTGGGACCTCCTGCTCACCCCCACCCCGTTTTCTCTCTCTCTCTGTCTGTCTGTTTCAGGGAGTGGCCCCTCGGCGCCCAGCAGCAGCGTTGCCTCCCCCAGTCACATGACCATCACCTCCCACTCGGTCCCTGACTTCTCTTACTCCAGCAGTGAAGATGAGTTCTATGACGCTGATGAGTTCTCCCAGAACAGCACGTCTCCCAAACACTTCATAGAGTGAGTATTTACTCTCTTTATCCATCCACAGCAGTTTACTGGAGTACTGGGGATTACAGGGACTAAGGACGGTGATGGAAATGGTCTACCTGACCACATCCTGGCACTCTATTTCATGATTTTATTGATCCTTTGTTGTCGTTGTACATTTGTGAATTGTGCTTGTGTACAAATGGCAATTTCCTGAAACTGGTCTGATTCAACCCCATGTTAAATACTTGATGGGTAGGGCTGTGGTGGTCATTCAGTTTTGTCAGCCGGGTATTGTCATGCAAAAGACTGCCGGTCTCACGTTAAATGGCCTTTAACATATACACGTTTAGCAGCTCCAGGCCTCCATGCATTCAAGACGCTGATGCGCGCCTTTGGAACATCCACATATAAAAATGATAATAAATCAATTGAATATATACCATCACAATAAATCCATTATTTATTTCAGGCAGGTCTAAAAATCTTATGAAATGAAGAAAATGTATTTCAGAAGAACAGAATATGAGTTGGTCGACTATGTTATCTGTCTGTGCGCCATGCCATAGGCTGTAGGCTTGTTCATTTAGCTGACAAGATATGCTTAAGTCTCGTGACATTATTTTATATTATATGATTTTATAGTAAAAAATAATATAATTGCACTTAGCTGAATAAAATGGCTATGTAAAGCGTAGAAGTTTGAGCTCTGTTCCTTCCCTCAGGCTGCACACACTGTTCTCTCATCAAGTGATCATATTTTCACACCACAGACTATTCTCGTGTCTTTACTAATATGTAAAACTTTGTTTAGATTTAGAATGGCCCATTATCCAATGGGCAGGAACGGGCACAGGCAAAAAGGCATCCGTATGCACTCGAATAGGCGGTTAGTTTTTCAATCATACAGGGTAGGCTACTCCAGTTATTTCACTGTACACATCAACCACTGTTTGAGGAGCATGCAGCCTCTTGCTGCACGACAGTTGATATTCCACCCAAACTCTGTATGCCATGGGCTCTCCAACCATGTTCCTGCAGCTAGCCAGTGCTTAATTTGGGAAACCAAGTGAAATCTGTTAGGGAACATTGGTAGTAGAAAGTTTGGAGTGTAGCATAAGGTAACCAGTCCATCCAGTATGCATAATAATGCAGTCCACACTCAAAGGCAATTACTAAAATGTGTTTAATTTTGGAGTGTAGGATAGACCAATTATGTACCAAAGACATATTCAATCTTTATTTTTTCAATGTTGCAGTGCGTAATATGCGGTAGGCTATTTATTGCATCATGGAAAATGTATTATTTTCATTTTTTCGGCCTTGATCACATATATAGTGTTTGAATTAATTATCACCTAAGAAAGCACTGTCTATTTTGTTGTTAGACTTTGAAACAACATCCACAACGACAATGTTTTCCACTCAGTTTCAACTTGTTGTTGAACCTCTTCAAATTTTAAAAGCACATACTGTTTTGATGATAAGTGTTTGATGTGATTTTCGTTTGCATTTGCATTGATGTCAGAGTGGTTAGAGGAACAATAGAGCCCTGAGTACCAGGCCAGTAGGACCTGATGGTCGTTAGCAAGTTGGGTACTATCAAAGCATGTCCAGAGTGCATAAGAGGAGATTACCGTAATTTAACAGTCACGTGGAATTTTACTGCGTTCGTGACTCATGACTGCCGGTGTGGCGGTAATACGGTCTCCGCAACAACCCTAGGTATGGGAAAATGCAACTTGTCATAAGCTGATTGTGTTTTGCTGGAGGTGTGTTTTAATCCTGTGCCTTTACGGAATATATTTCCTATTAGGTAATCAGTTATTTCTTTCTCTGCATCCCTCCACCTTCATCTCTCCCTCCATCCTTCTCTCTGTCAGTCCCTCTAGGCCTTCTGCTGCTTTGCCTCACAGCGATGATGGAACAGTGCTGAAACGACCAAACACTAACGAGTCCCTCGACTCCTCCATGTCTAACGGCACCACTGACGCAGGTGACACACACACGCACACATTGCCCTACTTATCCTCACACCTGTCTACCCCCAACAATAACCTACAGTGAAACCCAAAAGTATTGGGACAGTGACACATGTTATTGTAATGGTGAGAGGTTAGCATATCTTGGGGGTATGATGTTTGTGCGTCTAACTTTCGCACTCATCATTATTCACAATTCATTCAGGACTATCTGTAATCATGGTAGCATCCACATTAATGTACAAGTGTTTAGAAACATTCTATTCTTATTTACAATAAAATTCACTCAAATGACACCATACATTATTTACCATTCATTTCTATTGGGCACAAAATAATCTGAAACACAACCAAAACTAACAGCAAATGCATCCAACAGATTTGTAGAGTCACAAGCTTGATGTAATCATTGCGTGCTAAGAATATGGGACCAAATACTAACTTGTGACTACTTCAATACACATTTGTTCAAATACTTTTGGTCCCCTAAAATGGAGGGGCTATGTTCAAAAAGTGCTGTAATTTCAAAACGGTTCACCCAATATGGATGAAAATATCTGCGCTTTAACATCATAGTCATTGTATAATTTCAAATCCAAAGTGCTGGAGTACAGAGCCAAAACAACAACACAATTGTCACTGTCCCAATACTTTTGGAGCTCAATGTATTTTTATGTAACATCACACATTCTGTTCCCTTTGTGGCTGATGTTTTCTTTAGTAACCGAAAAGAGGATGTCAGGCTGTCCTGTATCAGTGGTGTAGGTGTTTTTAACTGTCTGCTGTCTGCTCTGGTCAGATCAATTTGACAGCCATGATGATGAGGCGGAGGATCACGGGGAGTCTGTGGAGGAGCACAAGAGTGTCATCATGCACCTGCTGTCCCAGGTGCGACTAGGCATGGACCTCACCAAGGTAAGAGCTCTGTGTTTCTGTCTGTCTGTCCTGTCACTGTCTCTTTCTCTCTTGCTAACTGTTTCTTTCTCTTTCCCTCACTTCTCTCTCCTCAGGTGGTCCTCCCCACATTTATCTTGGAGAGGAGGTCTTTGCTGGAGATGTATGCTGACTTCTTTGCACATCCGGATTTGTTTGTCAGGTACGTCACTTCAAATTCTCTCCAACAGTTTCCAAAAATAAGGAAAAGATTTTGTTTCAGAATCCCATCCATGGCATTATGAACAGATCTTTGCTTAGTTGGAGTCATAACCTTTGATCCAGTGGTGTGACGGCTGATGTTCTCATCCCCAGTATCGCGGATCAACTGGAACCCAAAGAGCGCATGGTGCAGATGGTAAAATGGTACATGTCAGCCTTCCACGCAGGGAGGAAAAGCTCAGTGGCCAAGAAGCCTTACAACCCCATCCTGGGAGAGGTTTTCTTCTGCCACTGGGACCTGACTTCAGAGAGTGAGGAGCCCACTGCAGTGGTGAGCATTGACAGAGCCCATTGTACCACAGTAAGACTGACAATTTATATTCATATGATTTGATTTTTAAGTAAAAGTATAATCAATGTTAAGTTTTGTAATATTGAGGCAATTTTTTTTTTTTTTTCATCAATTATTTACTAATAAATCAATGCTAACCACCAACCCCTCAGGAGCCATCGTCAGAGGG